>NC_090826.1:35496939-35799969 GCF_028021215.1 Eschrichtius robustus
TTTCCTTGAGTAGTTTAGCTAATAACTTATCTATTTATATTTGTTATTTTAAAAAGCTCTTGCATTTATTAATGCTAATGTTTTACTTTCTAAGTGATATCTTTATTAAATCCTTACTTCTGTTTTTCTTATGTTTACTCTCGCATTCTTTTTCTGATATTTTGAGTTGGAAGCCAGCTTATGGTCACAAAATGGTTGCTGGAGCTCTAGCAATCTCATCTGAAGTGTAGGTAAGAAGAAAGGAAAGAGTAAGGGACAGAAAGGGAGCCACTTCAGCTGAGCCAGCTTCCTTTAAGGAGCTTTTCTAGAAGTTTTATTCAAAAGCTTTGTTTATATTTCATTGGCCATGCTTATCTCCAAAAGAGGCTGGGAAATGTGGATTTTTAGCTGGGCACATTGCCATTTAAACAGCAGAGGGACTTGTTACTAACAAAGGGGATAATAGTATCTGTAGGTAATTTGTTGCAGATTTTTAAATCTTTGAAGGTCAGTAACTTTACTAAGCCTTTATCTTGGTATGGGCTGTACTGTGTTATTTCTTTTAGAGGATACAGTATATTTTATCTCCAATCACCTTCCTCCTGACTTATAGGTTATTCTTGTCCAGGATTTTGGTTCTATCTTAAAAACTTTTAACACTAAAAAGTGGCCACAGTTATTATTGTTTTACACATGCTTACAAAATTATTTGCTCACTATTCTTTTTCCCATTTAGAATTTTCCTCTGGAATTATTCTTCCTGAAGTACACTCTGTGGAAGATCCTTTAGTGAGGTTCTGTTCATGGTAAAACCCATCAGTTTTTGTTACCTAGAAATGTCTTGTTTCATCTTTATTACTGAAAGATATTTTTGCTGGTTTTAGAACTCTAGGCTGTTGGTTATTTTCTCTAAGCACTTTGAGGTGGTATTCCAACGTATCCTGGTCTGTGTTGCTATTGAGAAGCCAGCTATCAATTTAATCAGCAGTCCTTCATAGGTAATCTCTCTTTTTTGGCTGCTTTTGGCATCTTATGTTTGTCTTTTGTATTCAGCCAGTTTGACCATGATGTGTCCAGGTATACATTTCTTTTTACCTATCCAGCTTGGGAATTTGTTGGACTTCCTTCATTTGTTTTAGGTATTTCATCAATTCTGGAAAATTCTCAGTTATTATTTCTTCAATATTGCCATTCTCTCGTTCTATCTATTCTCTCCTGCTATATCAGATTAAATTTATATTGAATGTTCTCCCTTTATCCTACGTGGCTGTTAAGTTCTTTTTCATATTTCTCGTCTCTTTGTTTCTAAGTAATCTGTCTCTAAATAGAGACAAATTTCTTCAGCTCTTTCTTCCAGTTTGCTAATTATCTTTTCAATTAAGTCTAACCTTCTATTAAATCTATCCCTGTGTTTCTAATTTTATTTATGTTTTTCACTTCTAAAATTCTCTTCAGTTATTCTTCAAATCAGACTAGCAAGTTTTTGATAGTCTCTTTTCCTTGATTATGTTTTTAACTCCTCTGGGTTTTTCAGTTTCTGTGTTTCAAAAATGTGGCCTGGCTTCATGATCTTTAAGCACACATTCAGTCCACAAATGCTCCATGCCTTCCTCTTGGGGTGGAGTGTGGCACACTGGTGGTGATGGGCTATTAGGTCAGAACTCTCCTGTTGAATTGTCCTCTTCTTTTGAGTAGCTCAGGAACTCAGCATTAGTCTCAATATCTTACTCTAGTGCTGCCATACATTGAGGAATCAGCATTTCCATTGCACTGAATGAGATTGGGCAGCTTCAGTTCCAGCTACCTGCCAGGTGCACAACAGCCTAGAGCACAGTGACTGACTCTCACTCCTCTACCCCCATGCTCATGGGGCTCCAAGACCGGACCATTTTGAAAGAAAACAATTTCCCAGTCTTCCCAGGAGCATGGTTGAAAGTGCTTCCTGAAGTTTAATTTGTATTTCCTTGGAGTATCACCAGAAAGTTTATTTCCTTCTTTTCTAGCCTTGGAGAGACAGGCAGGGGTCATGTCCCTGGTTTTGAATGGAAGCCCTTCAGACAACCAGAGACTCAAGGAAGAAGCAGCATTCTGATTCTTTTGGTTTAAGTGGTTTAAAAAATAATACTATGTCTGGCTCTGGTTTGGACTAACTCACTTTTTACTACAGGGGATCTGGGAGATATTTTGATTAATTTACATGTTAGACTAAAAATTTTTATTTGTGAATACATGCAAGGCATCAGATAGAGAATCCTGTTTATGTTACTTAGAGCAAAAGAAGCTTTCTAGTTCTCAATTCCTTCATTTGTAAAATGGAGGTGATGATTGTGTCTATTTCATAGAGGTTGGCTTTTTGGGGGGTGGGGTGGAGATTCAGTTAGAAAATTCAGTTAGAAAATGAATGTATGGTTCTAGCACAATACTTGCAGTAAGACCCAATAATGATGGCTATTATTATTACCATCTAGTCTGGGTGCTTACACTTGCATGCTGGGTTGATCTCACTCGCAGAGCCTCAATTCCTTGTCTGTCAAGCAGGAAGACTAACAATCAATGATGAATATAAAATGCTTGGAAAAGGAAGGCAAAGAGGGGCTGAGTTTCTGTTCCTGGCAGGGTCCCCTTCCTCTTCCTTCTCCACCCCTCCTTCCTCACCCTTTTTCCTGGGGCCTGTTAGTGGGTTCTTAGCATCCAAAGGGGCCCAACTCCAAGTTCTAGCCTTGCTTCTTAATCTGGAGCTCTGGCACCTGGCCCTTGATGTACTCACTGGGTTCTAAGAAGATCCCTGGGGGCAGGAAGAGAAGATGTCATGCCCAGGGATTCCAAGGGAGACTTTGCTCAAGATTCTCCATGCTCTTAGAGTAAGCTTCAGCTTGGGATTCCCAGAGGTCTACCTCTAAGTGGCTTGTGTGGGTGGTACATTTTGGGGTGGAATGGGGCATGCTTTTAGCTCTTGAGAGTTATTGGAGTCATTCTCAACTGTTGCTTTTGTTAAGGCATATGTTACATATGGCTGTTCTATGCACTCACCCTTCTGTGAGTGTTCTCAGATTTTGATGCAGAAAGATAAAAGAGGCTGCTCACTGAAATTTGTAGTAGCCATCTGTAGAGAGGCTGCTGGTTTTATGAGCCATAACTCTACTCTTTTCTTTCCCCCCTCAAGAAAGCACGTAGAAGGGAAATGAGGGAGTGTAGCATTATAGGCATAATGTGTTACCCAGACAGGTGGTCAGCACTGCCCATGCATATCTCAGCCCTTACAGAGCTCCTGCCACCTCGCCTGCCTCAGTGTTTGCTTGGTCTGAATTTTGTCCCATCTCTTTCAGGCCAGTCATTTCTCTCTCCAACTAGACTAGCAGCATCGTGCTGTGGAAAGAGCTAGACTTCTGAATCAGGCAGCTCTGGCTGTGAATTCTCTCCCAACACCTGGCTGTCAAAGCTTCAGCAGGTCACTTGATCCCACTGAGCTTTGGTGTCCTCATCCTTAACCTGTGAATAATTCTTCTCTCAGAGCAGCGGGGGACAAAGACTTCCTCCATGCTTTATGCACGTATAATCTTTAGGTGCCCTTTGTACAGGATCTCTAATCCCTTCAGCCATGAAGGAGGGGTGGGGTGTTATCCTGATTGTCCAGCTGAGGAACTGAGACTCAGAGAGGTTCAGTGGCTCATGTGGCAGAGGTGGTCTGTGTCCTGTCCTTCTCTTTGGGACTTATCTTGACTTTGCCTTATGGTTGCCAGCATCAATACCTGCTTCCTGTGCCTGGGGAAGCCACCACAGTAAAGTCTGATGGAAGGCAACAGTTCACCTCCCACTTCAAAGTCTAGAGTATTGTTCATTACTTGCTTTCCCTGACGCTGCAGCCAGCGAGTGGGCACTGACCTAGGCTCAGCCAGTTGGATGCTCCCATCTGGGATTTTGAATATAGGGGAAATGAAAAAGCAGTGGACAGTTGAGAACTAGTTCTGGAAGCAGTAGGAGTGTGCCCAGTGGTGGTGGTCCCAATGGCCACACCAGCACGCAGTGGCCATCTATCAGGCTGCTCCTATGGCAGGAGCTTGGCTGTGGCTCGGGCCACAAGTCTCCTTTGGCATCTGCCCACTTCCCTTCCTGTCAATTTTGGGAGCTTCTTGATATTCCTCCTCTCCTCTTTGACTTAAATCACTCAGATTTGGTTTCTGGTTTTTGTAATTAAGAACCTTGTGTGGCAGCTCTCCAACCAAAAGGTATCTCTGAACCTTTTCATCTTCTGCCTAATACTCCCATCCAAATGCTGTGAGTCATTTATCTCCAAACCACAGGTTGAGTCTGACTTCCACCCTTCATTCCCCCTCACCCTACTTCATCCTCTCTGCACAGCTGACTCCATGGCCCTGGGGCCTCATTTTTATATCCAACGGGCAGAGGCCAGCAAAGAGCTCTTTGCTTCCCTGTTCTTCCCTGTGCTCCTCCCTGATTTGTTTCTTCAGGGTCCTCCTCTTAGCCAAGGGGGTTCATGATGAGTTCTTCCTACGGGACCTTGCTCTCCCCCAGTCCCACCTTCTGCTCCATTCTCTGCCTGGACTCCGCTTGGTCAGGATTCCTCCTCTCTTCTGAGAGCCTCAAGAAGGCATGGCCTTTGCCATGACACTAATGGGGTTATCAAATATAACAGTCCAGGAGACAATTTGGAAAGTGACTTCTCCCTTGATGCAGCCGGGTTCTAGGGGGTTCACCATGTGTACAGTTTCCTAGGGCTGCTGTAACAAATTACTATAAAATTAGATGGCTTAAAAGAGCAGAAATTTATTTTCTCACAGTACTGGAGGCTAGAAGTTCAAAAATCAAAGCGTCAGCAGATCTGACTCCTTCTGGGGGCTCTGAGGCAGAGTCTGTTCCATTTCTCCTCCTGGCCCACCCTAATCCAATATGACCTCATCTTAACTTGATTACATCTGCAAAGACTCTATTTCCAAATAAAGTCACCTTCACAGGTTTTGGATGGATATGAACTTTGGGGGACATCATTCAACTCAATACAGAAGCTAACTTAGGAAAACAGTGTCAAGAGGTAGAAAGAGAGAGAACTTTAATGATGACTTATCAATTCCTGAACCCAATCAGTCTGAGTGAAGTGCGCTTCACCCTGGACTTTTCAGATATGTGAGCCAAAACATTTCCTTTTCCCTGAAGGTAGTTTGAGTTTGATTTCCAGCACCTGAAATGGAAAAAGTCCTGACTAACATAGGGGTGCAAAGAAAACCAAAATTAAGTAGGCTGGGGTTTTAACAATAAACCAAATGCAGTAAGAAAATGTTTCCTCTTTCTATCCTTTCCTCCTATAAATATGCCAGTCTCAGGATATAACACTACATGTTTCATCATGCTGGTCTCCAGAGTCTTCCTGGTAGGAATATTCTCCAGCGACAGGGTTTACCACTTTATTTACTTCTTCCTTTTGTCTACTTGGATAAGTAACATATAACAGCACAAGAAGATCCACAGTTCAAATGTTTGGGACTCTAGGTAGGAAGGGTTGTGGTTCAAAGGAAAGAGACCCCTGTGGTCTGAGTGTGGCCATTAAGGAAGGATTTGGGGAGAGGGAATAACTTCAGTTGGGCGTGCAAGGACAGGGCAGGTGTTAGTGTGGAACAGAGTGGGGAGGGAGCATGTAGAATGAGCTTGGTGTCCTCCCAGGGAGATGTGTGGACTGGACAGGCAGGGGCAGGGCGGTGAGTTCTGGTTGGTGATGAAGAGGTCAGGGTAGAGAGGAAAAGTCCATGGGCCAGGAGATATCTAGGAAGCCAAGTCCTGCTCTTGCAGGCTCAAAAAAGGGCAAACAAGAACTCATCTCTCCCATCCGCCTCGACTCCAGCTGGGCCAAGATGTGAGGCCCCTGGCTCAAGCACGCAATGATGGGGTTTGCTGTGCTGTGGGTTCGTGTGGCCCATCTGTGGTTTAACATTGCTCTGGTTTGGGTTTGTCTGTTCCTTTAGGGGCTTCTAGTTGTAGATGACAGAAATTTGGGTGTTGTTGAAAACTCTCTTTTTTGCTTGTTACTATTATGCCAGCTAAAGGCTGATTCTAGCACAGTCCATCCTTGGTTTTTTTCCTTCTCCCTCCAAATACTCTGACTCTGCTGATCCTTCCCAAGGGCTGGCAGGAGTGAGAAGCAGGAAAGGGGTGGACTTGCCAGCTGGGTTCTCTGGTATTTTCGGGCTCTTTGTGGGCATGGGGACTAATGGCGGCATCTCTCCAGGGTCTCTGCCTCCAACTCCCACCTTGCAGCCTGCTTCCTTCCAGATCCCCTCAGGGATTTCTCTTACGGTTAGAAATGGTTCTGGGTGTTGGTGAAGGTCTTCTGTCTCCCCGTGGCCTCTTTGTCCACGGCAGCCTGAATGTTCCTGGCTGCTCGGAGGCCAGACTTGATGGCAGTGTCTATCCAGGCGTGGGGCAGGCAGGTGTGCTCGCCAGCAAAGTGGATGCGGCCCTCTGGCTGGAAAAGCTGCCGCGAATAGTCCACAAATTGGTAGGGTGTGAACTCAGTGAAGGCCCCCATGATGAGGGGGTCCAGAGACCAGTGCTTGATCACAGAGGAGGGGCACATGCGCCGCAGCTCCTCCTTGGGGATCTGGTGCACTGCCGCCAGGTCCTCCAGGACGATATCCACCACCTGGTCGTTCTTCATGGGTATGAAGAAGAGGGAATCGTCGTCCACGGTGTAGGAGGCCAGCAGGACCCCCTTGCCGCTGGGGAAGCTATGGCTGGGGTAGTAGATGTAGCGCGAGGGCCGGTCGGTGATGGAAACCCCACCCCGGATGCCATCCCGCTCCCAGAAGGACTCGTTACAGGCCAGAACTACCTTGCTGGCACTGGTATAATGCACCGAGCGGAGCGCATCCATCTTTTCCCGGGAGAGCGGGGGCTCAAAGGTGATGAGGCGCGTGGCCTTGGCCGAGGCGGAGATGATGACAAAGTCCGCGGTGAGGGTGGGCAGCGTCGAGTTGGGTTCGCCCACCCGGTAGGAAATCCGGACCTCAGGCCCATCCCTCACTACCATCTCTACCTTGGAGCCCAGAAGGATGGTGCCAGGCTTCAAGCTGGCGTTGAGGGCTTTGGGGAGCTGGTCAAAGCCCCCGGTGATCTCGGAAAAGCTGTAGGGGTGAAGAGAGGGGAGAGGGTGAGTGTAGGAGGTGCAAGGTCGGTTTGCTGAGTGGCCAGCAGCGATCCCAGTGTGAAAAGGGAGGAAACTAGCCTCCTGCAGCCTGCACTGGTTACTTCATATACCTCACCTTAACTAGTCTTTGTGAGGGAGGGATTATTGTTTACGTTTATAGCTTGGAAGAGGAACACCAGAAAAAAGGCACTTTCCCACGATGACATGCACAGTCTAGCTCCAAAGTCCACCATGCAGTTTTGCATCCCAGGAGGAGTCCTACAGACCTGCGTTTGGATTCTGGCTCCAGCCCTTGCCCAAGTGGTGTGAACTTAAGTAAGTTACATAACTTCCCTGAGCCTCAGCATCCTCACTGGTAAAATGGCTCTGAACTATAGTGCCTACCTTCCAGGTGATCATAGCGTTAAATGTGATAACCCTTGGAAAGTGCTTAGCGCAGCACTGGGCACACAGTAACTACTCAACAGTCAAAGTTCCCTTTCTCTGCTCTGAGTATTGGAGGAAGAGGCCGACTCGAGTCCTGGTCCAGATTAGCCTTACTTATTACTTGTGAAGACCATGTCAGTCCGAAGGGCCTCCAGGAGGGACTTATAGTATCCAGCATCCTCATTCATCACATCCCCGATCATCTTTACTGCTCCTCGGCTCAGCATCCCTTTCTTCAGCAGGTAAGCCTGTGGGGAGGTGGAAGCACCGCATAGAGGGTCCAGTATGTAGGAAGGGGCCTCAGCAGGGGCCTGGGGTAGGCAAGGTTGGGCGGGGGAGGGGGGACTGGACTCTAGGGAGGTGAAGCTGTGGGCATTGGGAGGAGAGGGTCCTGGGATGCGGGGGACAACCCCAGGGCTCTAGGCTGAGCACAGACCCCCTTCCATCCCTATCCTGGGACTTCATTGCCTCACTCACCTTGGTGGAGTAAGAATCATAAAAGGACATCAGGTGGCTGCAGTTGAATTTTTTCAGACTTATTCTGAGCTGCAGAGGAGAGGAAGGGGGAGCAGCTTTGGATTAAAGTCATAGAGCCAGAGGCAGGACTCCTGGGTTCTCTGGACGTTCCTTTGAAGAGGGTGGGGACAAAGAGGGAGTGGATGGAAGGACCAGGGGAAGGGAGCTTCCAGGACCTCCTAAATTGTCTCTTAACTTCCAAATCTCTCCTTCATTTAAAGACCTTTGGAGACTAAAATTTAAGGTGAAGACATTCACTGCAATCTAGGAGGATTGATTCATTACTAAGGATTGGATTACCTGGTGATTCCTTTTCCTTCCACTGCCTAATCAAGCAATGGGCCATTGGACCACAGGGACAGAAGAGATGGGGCTGGGACACTAGCGTTCTTAGGGAGTGTTAGAAGGAAGGCAGACCAATCATAAGAGTACCAGGTAGGAGTCAGGTGACCTGGGTCCACCTACTAACTTGCTAGGTGACCTTTGGCCAGACCCTGTTTTTTTCCTAACCCTGGAGGGGGGGGGGAGGGGGGAGACAGGAATCACCTTGGCAATGGACTGGTAGAAGAGATTCATAGCACTCTTGCCCTTTTCTCTTGGGTTCATGGAATAGCCTAGGAGCTCTGGGTTGGCCTTCACCTCCCTAGTACGATAGCGTTTTCTGTTGATGAGGTACCAGGTGTTGCCATCGTACTGGAAGAACTTGTTTAGCTTCAGGCCCAGCTTCCTGACATAGGTGTGGACCAACCTGGAACAGATACAGGCATAACATGGCACCCATCCCAATGGCACCTCGTTCCTGCTGACCTCACAATAGAAACCATTTCCAGGAAAACCAGTTTCTTCACTTGCCCAAGGAGCTCAGACTAACTGCTTCCTCACCTCTAACCTTGCCTCCTCTTACTCTAGCATTAGTTCTTTTCCTCCTGTTTTTGCCCTGAGGGAGACAGGGAGTAGGGAGTTCACCCATCACTGAATGAAGGCCCTTAAGGAAGTCGAACATATAGAACTCAGATACAGAGACAGAGACATTTTGTTTCAGACAGTGTTTGAAATTCAAATTCTAAGTAAGTTTGAGGCCATATCTAAAGACTCCTACTTTGGGCTGATACTGTTAAATTTTGTTTTTGTTTTTGATGGTGTTTGGAGGGAAATCTCGGGTTCAGTTTCCACTTAAGGCCAAAAAGAAGCCATATTTTTGGAGGTATGTAGGACACCAGGTGAGGGATCTTTTTTGTCTTGGAAGCCCCAGAACCAGGGGCTGGGTTCTCTTCCAGGAGTGAGTTCTGATTTAGGGATTGAGCATATATTTTGGTGCCAGGTGCCTCCTTGATTTTGCAGAGTTTGTCACTTTCTCCTAGGAGAACCTTGGGTGAGTCACTTAGTATCTCTGAGCCCAGTTTCTTGATTTGTAAATAGGAAAAATAAAAGTATTAAATTATAGGGTTGCGAGGATCAAATGAAATAATACACATATAGCACTTAGCACAGGGTGGGGCACACAGTAAGTGTTCACTGAATGGCAGCTGTTATTATTATTAATTATTTTATAGCTTAAAGTAGTATAATTGACATGTAAGTAACTGCCCATATTTAAAGAGAACAATTTGATGAGTTAATGGTAACTATTGTCATTATTAGTCTGGGATCTACCACTTTCTGTATGACCCTGGACTCTGAGCCTCGATCATCTCTGTCAAGTGGGGGATCAGTGTTAGTCCTGACTTGCAGGATTGAATCACATGAGACAGTGAATCTGAAAGGGCTCTGGCACGATGGCAGCAGGGCTGTGTTTCCTCCTCCTAGTTCTTCCTCCTTGCCTTTTGCTCCACCCCTTTCCTGAGACTTACCTGTGGGACTCTGGGATTCGCATGGGCCCCAGTTCACAGTACCAGCCCTCTTTCTCATTCCTGAATGTGATCACTCGACCCCCGACATGGTCGCTGGCTTCCAGGATGGTTACCTGGTGTTCAGAGAGGCTGCTGTCGTTCCCAGGGTCATGCTCTCCCTTCTCCCACCCTCTACTCCCACCCCCACGGGCCACAGGCTCTACTCTGGAATTCCCGGCAGTAGGTCCCTGAATGTGCAGGATAACCAAACTGGGCAGAGGGGGGTTTCCTCCCAGAAGGTCCTGAGTAACGTAAGTGAGGCAGAAGAGCTCCAGGGTTACAGGGGTCCGAACGCCTCTTGGTCCCTTCTGGTTAGCATAGCCTCTCTCTACTTTTATTTCCAAAAGAACACAGGTTACAGTTAAGTCTCAGGAGAACCCAGATTTTTGAGGAACAATACCTAAGGTCTGAGAGACCTGGTGGGTTATGCATAGTTGTCAAAGTGTTGGCTGTAACCCCACTCCTTTTCTTTTTCCACACAACGAAGCAAACTGGAGGTGAATGATTGAGGCCCCTCCAAGGCCTGCTCACCTGGTGGCCCGAGTCCTGCAGGGCCTTGGCTGCCGTTAGCCCTGACATGCCAGCTCCCACTACCACCACACGCTTGGGCAGCGGGGAGGTGTGGAGGCCCTCCTGGGCTGTGACCAGGATAGACTCGTATTCGGGGTCCTGGAAGCACTTGACCAAGTCCTCATAGTAGCCAAGGCAGCTGGGAGTAGCCAACAAGAGCCCCAAGATCAGGATTCCTGGGGCAGAGAGAGGAATGGGGGCTGCCTTTCTGGGGCTCTGTACCCCGCCCTACCCAGAGTGAGCTTGGCTGTGTGGATGAGTGGGAGTGGTAAGATCAGGCAGTGTCACCAAACGTAAAATAGATAGCTAGTGGGAAGCAGCCGCATAGCACAGGGAGATCAGCTCGGTGCTTTGTGACCACCTAGAGGGGTGGGATAGGGAGGGTGGGAGGGAGACGCAAGAGGGAGGAGATATGGGGACATATGTATATGTATAACTGATTCACTTTGTTATAAAGCAGAAACTGACACACCGTTGTAAAGCAATTATACTCTAATAAAGATGTTAAAAAAAAAAAAGATCAGGCAGTGTCTGTCGAATGTGTGGTTGTAAATGTGTGTTTGTGATTGTGTCTGTGTCTGTGTTGTATGGGGTATGAATGTTTGTGTGAACGTGCTGGTGTTAGTTGTGTGATTGTGAACATGGACTACAAGTTCACATGGGTGCACGTGACTAGAAACACAAAAGTGTATGTAGCTTCGTATTGGAGTGTAAATTCGCCTGCTTCTGTTGGTGAGTGTGTGTGTGTGAGCTTGTCCATGATAAAGGTGCTGTGATTGTGAGTTTGTGATTATTGCCCTGTATAACCGTGGGATGTCTGTGATTTTATGTGAAGGGGATGTGTTTGTGGGACAGTGTAGGCACCTGAGTAAATGTGTGGATGAATCTCTACAGAAAAGCGAGAGGGATTGTAGAAATGGGTGTGTGTTGGCCTGCGTTTGGAGGAGAGAGGATGATAGGTATGCATTTGCTTGAGTTTGAGAGAGAATTCGGTTGCTTGCGTCTTGTGTTTGATTCTGTGTGTGCATTTGTGCATGAGGTTAGGTGGCGGAGCACACATTCTTCGGGGATGTGTGCATTTGTGAGAGGATGTATGTGTGTGTGTGTAACACAGTTCTCTTTGGGGAAGGGAAGTGGGGAAGTGGTGCCCAGTTTCTCAGTGACTAATAGTGCCCCACGGGAACTTAACAATCCTGTTGTTCTTCTCCAGCCTCACAGTATTTTTCCAAAACCCTCCATGTTTTCTAACGTGCAGTCAAGACTGGAAACCATAGTTTATATATAACATGCAATAAGTCCGGAGTGACTACTACAATGAACCGTTCTTATGTACAGAGAAATTCACCTAAGAGTCTGAAACTCTGAAAGAGAGGCTGTGTGGTTTCCTTGGTGTCACCTGCTCTAAAGGGGAAGAGCCAGGAGCTGTGACACACTGAGCCCTCTTGCACTAGCCCTAGGTTTTTTGGCAGGTGAGAACCCCCTTAGTCCAGTCTTTGTACGGGCAGGACAACCGAAGCTCTAAGAAGAAAAGGGACCTTCGGGGACCATCCGCTGAGGAAGGGCAGGGACCCAGCTGGTTCCCAGGGCAGGCCTTTCCCAATGCCAGAAGAGCCTTCTGCAGGGGTGACCCCTCAGAAAAGAGGAGAGGGGTAACCATGCCTCAGGCAACAGCCAGTCGAGCCTCCCCACAGCCCCCACCAGGCCTACTTCAACCTCCCTAATCCATTCTCCACCCCTGACAAGTTTTCCCATCTCCCTGAGCTACCACCATTCCGTCTCAGTGCCATAACCTTCCCCTTGAGTGGGCCCAACCCCTAGACTCATTCTCCAGACCTGTATCCATCCTCTCAACTCACTTTCAACATCTGGACGTATCCATAGCCCCTGACCTAGCTCCTGTCCTGTCTCAGTCCCCACCTCCCTTCCCCCGGCCTGGCCCTATGCCCAGACTCCCCCCTTGGACCCATCTCGACCCCCTGGCCCATCCCCACTCCCCAGTCTAGCTCCTCTCCCTGTTTCACTATCCAACACCTCCTTCCTCAGGTACTTCCCTCTCAGACCCAGAGGAGGGACCCCACTTACCTCTCATCTTGACCATGGCCCTGCAGCTCGTGCTGAGCCCGGGACAGCTCTCCCTCTCTTTATGAGGAGCCAGCTCCACCCAGCAGTAGCTGGCTTCCTCCCACCGGGCTGCCTCAGGGCCCTGTCGGCTGGGCCAAGCAGAGAAGCCCTGCCCTCAAGGCCTGGGCTGTCAGGGGAGATGACTGTCCCATCCCCAGCCTCATCTTCTGCACCTCCACCTTCCTCCTGGCCCATCTCCCTTCCTAGAGAAAGCCCCTTCTCCCAGCTCAGAGCCCAGCCAGTGGGGAGGAGGGGTTGTGGGAACCCAGCGGATTGTACCAAACCTGCTGTGACCATCTCCCAGGAAGGGGTGAGGGTTGGGAATGAGCATCTGGACTGGTTTGGAAGTACAGTGTCTGGGCTCCCAGCACAGGGCAAAGCTCCTGGCTGCTCCCACTAGAGAATGTCCCTGTTCCACTGCTGTCTCACTGTGGAAGCTTCTGCTCCGAGGTGGGGATTCTAGCCATGAATTCCCATGGGAGGGCTGGGCACTCCCCACCCCTCTCAGGTGCTCCCTCTGCAGGCAGGGCAGAGGTCTCTGGTCCTGCCCATTTGCAGTGGGGACTGGCCTTTTTTCTCCTTTCCTCTGGGGCCCTCAGGGCTTCCTTAGGCACAGGCGGGTTTCTCTGGCCCTGAAATTTCTTCTCCCGAGGAATCAGGCCAGCTGGCTGAGGTGCCAATACAGGCCCTTTGTTCTCTATGTACAGTGCAGGTGGAGAGAGAAGTGGGCAGGAAACACTCACAGAGCAGCAGCCTGGGGCTGGGGAGGGGGGCAGGAGTGCGAGCAGACACACAGCAGCTGAGACACAGGACTCAGATCCTGGACACCAGTGGTGGCATAGAGGAAAGGGCAATAGCAATGGAATCGAATAGAACTGAGTTCGAACCCTGCTTTGTCATGTTGTAGCTGTGTGTCTTAGGACATATGGTTTATACTTCTCTGAGCCTGGGTTTCCTTATCTGTAAAATGCGGCAACAATACTTTCTTTACAGGGTATTTCAAGGATTAAATGAGATGATGTGTGAAGAGCTTGGCATAGGTACGTACCTAAGCTGGTTTCCTTCTTTCATTTTGGAGATAAGGTTTGTCACACACAGTTGTAATATCTTTAAAAAGGGATAGTTCCTCCACCACAGGGTTGCTGGGAGCACCAGATAGAATAATGCTTGGAGAGTTACTGTGTGAATTGCTGGGTTTTAGACGCAGGTCAAGGACTCTCTCTCTCTCTTGCTCTCTCTATTGTTGCTTCTTTTATTTTTAATAGCTTTATTGAGATATAATTTATATACCATACAACTCACCCATGTGAAATGAACAATTCAATGGTTTTTAGTGTATTCACAGAGTTGTCCTACTATCACCACAGTCAATTTAAAAACATTTTCATCATTCCAAAAAGAAATACCATACAGTTTAGCCATCACTCCCCATTCTCCGTATCTCCCCAACCCTAGACATCCACTATTCTGCTTTCTGTCTGTGTGGGTTTGCCTGTTTTGGACATTTCATGTAAATGTAATCGTACAATATGTGGTCTTTTATGACTGGCTCCTTTCATTTAACATAATATTTTCAAGATTCATCCATATTTCAGCATGTATCAGTACTTCATTTTTTTATGGCTGAATAATAGTCCGTTTCTGGCTGAATAATATTCCATTTATGACTAAGTAATATTCCATTTATACCACATTTTGTTTATCCATTCATCATTTGGGTTTGGCCACTTGGGTTTCTCCCCACTTTTTGGCTATTATAAGCAGTGTTGCTATAAACATTCTTTTTATCAATATGTGGGCATAGTTTTTCATTTTTCTTAGGTATACACTTTGGAGTGGAATCACTGGGTTGTATGTTAACTCTGTTTAACTTTTTGAGGAACTACCAGATTGGTTTCCAAAATGCCTGTACCATTTTACTTTCCCACCAGCAATGAATGAGAGTTCCAATTTCTCCTCATCCTCGACAACACTTGTTATTATCTGTGCTTTTGTTTATAGCCATCTTAGTGGGTGTAAAGTACTAACTCATTGTGTTTTTCATTTGCACTTCCACAATGACCAATGACATTAAGCATCTTATGTGCTTAATGGGCATTTGTATATCATCTTTGGAGAAATGTATTTTCAGATCCTTTGCCCATTTTTTCATTTGGTTAGTTGTCTCTTTATTACTGAATTGTTAGGGTCCTTTATATAGTGTAGATAAAAGTCCCTTATCACATATGTGATTTGCAAATGTTTCTGACAGCCCTATTCTGTGGGTTGACTTTTTACTTTCTTGGTGTCCTTTGAAGCAAAATGTTTTCAATTTTGAAGAATCCTTATTTTTTTCTTTTGTTGCTTGTGCGTTTGGGGTCATTGCCTACTCCCAGGTCATGAAGACTTACCCTTTGCTTTCTTCTAAAAGTTCTATATTTTTAGCTCTTATATTGAGGTCTTTGGTCCATTTTGAGGTAATATTTGGATATGATGTGAAGTAGAGATCCAACTTCATTCTTTTGCATGTGGCTATTCAGTTGTCTCAGCATATTTTATTAAAAAGACTATTCTTTTCTCATTAAATTGTCCTGGAAAATTTGATCCTTGTCAAAAATCAATTGACCATAAATGTGAGCATTTATTTCTGGACTATCAATTTTATTCCATTGATTTACATGCAAATCCTCATGACTCTACCACACTGTCTTGATTACCGGTTGCTATAGTTTTGTAGTAAGTTTTTTTTCTTTTAACATCTTTATTGGAGTATAATTGCTTTACAATGTTGTGTTAGTTTCTGCTGTATAACAAAGTGAATCAGCTATACGTATATCCCCTCCCTCTTGCGTCTCCCTCCCACCCATCCTATCCCTCCCCCCCTCCCTATCCCTGCCCTCTAGGTGGTCACAAAGCACACAGCTGATCTCCCTGTGCTTTGCGGCTGCTTCTCACTAGCTATCTGTTTTACATTTGTAGGTGTATGTATGTCAATGACACTCTCTCACTTCGTCCCAGCTTACCCTGCCCCTCCCTAAGTTTTAAAATTGGTAAGTTTGAGTCCTCCTACTTTGTTCTCCTTAAAGACTGTTTTGCCTATTCTGGGTGCTTTGAACTTCCATATGAATTTTAGGATCAGCTTGCCAATTTCTGCAAAATGCCAGCTGGGATTATGATAGGGATTATGTTGAATCTGTAGATAACTTAGGGAATATTCACATCTTAACAGCATTTAGTATTCTGATACATGAACATGAGATGTCTTTCCATTTATTTAGATCATCTTTATTTATTTAAGCAATGTTTTGTAGTTTTCAGAGTATAGCTTTATACTTCTTTTGTTAAATGTATTCCTAAGTATTTTATTATTTTGATGTTATTGTAAATGGACTTAATTTCATTTTTAAATTGTTTATTACAACTGTATAGAAATACAGAGTAAGAGTTAATGTGGTTTCTGTGCTTTATTCTATTGATATGGTGTATTACATTAATTGATTTTCAAATGTTAAACTAATCTTGCATTCCTGGGAGGTTGGGGACTCTTACAGTTGCTACTGTTACTGACAAAGAGAAAAGGAGGCCCCACAGTTTGGTAGGGTCCAGGTAGGAAATCCTGGTGGAGCCTGAAGTTACCATGGGTCTCATGTACCTACTTTTGGTACTTTCTAGAGAGCACGTTCACCTGCTGAATTAGCTTCATGCTGATAAGCTTCCCGGGGTCTCAGCAGACCAGGAAAGGCCTTGGGGAGTGAGCTGACTGAGGGGGGTTGTCTGGAGACTCTGTGAGGTAGGCTGAACAATGGCTCCCCAAAGATGTCTATGTCCTAAGTCCTGGAACCTTGTGAAAGGGAGTGTGCAGATGTGATTAAGTGAAGCATTTTGAGATGGGGAAATGATCCTGGATTATTCAGATGGGCTCTAAATATACTCATAAGGGTCCTTATAAGAGGGAGGCAAGAAGGTCAAAGGGGAAGAAGGTGATGTGAACATGGAAGCAGAGGTTGGAGTGATTTGGCTACAACCCAAGGGATGCCAAAGTAGCCTCTAAAAGATGGCAGATGTAAGAAACAGATTCTCCCCTGGAGCCTCCAGGAGGAACCAAGCCTGCCGACACCTTGACTTTAGCTCCTTAAGACTCATTTTGGACATCTCCGAAGTATAAGAGAATACATTTGTGTTGTTTCAAGCCACTAAGTTTGTGACAATTTGTTACAGCAGCAACAGGAAACTCACATACTCCACCTCCTGGTTTTCTGGGCAGCACAGTTTCGAGCATTAGAACTCTTTCCCAAACCCCATCACAACTGACTTCCCAGGGCTCTTGTCCCCCTGCCCCTCCTAGTTCTATATCTTGAGTCTCAAAACACTCCTGTGTATGCTCCTGATAGTTCCTCAGAGCTTTGCAGACATCCAACCTGGTGAGATGGGAACACAGCAGTAATGCGGTCAGGCCACCAGTGTTTAATTCTTGTATCTGCTACTCATGAGCTGTGTTGGTGGGCAAGTCACATCACTTTTCTGAGCCTCAACAGATGTGGGTTTCCTCTTTTTCTGTTGTATGTCCTGGGGGAGACTGGTGCAATGGGAACAAGCCCTTGACTCAGAACCAGGACACATGGATGCCAGTTCTGACCTGTTTTACTGTGCAGTCTTGTTTAGGTACTTTCCCCTCTGGGTCTCAGCCTCCTTATATATAATATGGATCCAGGGAAGGAATGTGACGTTACATCAAGAATTACAAATGCAAACGATTTAGGGGTCAGACAAGTAAAGTAAATGTATGAGGTGTTTGGGTGTGGAGTGGTGGGCCTTGTGTCTAGAATAAGAGTCCATGCCCTACCTAAACACATTAAAACGAACACCACACATGGATGCACACACACAGAGAGAATATATTGAAATAAATAATAAAACTCATCGGTTAGTTCCTTTGATACCTGCTCATGAAAATATCCTTGGGAGCCCTTCTAGTCCTGACATCCTCCGACCCCCTGACGTGCTCAAAGTACAATTTTAAGTGTACAGTTGGATGAGTTTTAATAATTGTATACACTCATGTAATCACCACTCCAACTAGTTTATAGAGCAGATTCATCACCCCATAAAGTTCCCCTGTGCTCCTTCAAGTCTGTCTCTACACCTCCTCTCCCTGCAACCAGTGTTCTGATTTTTTCTACCATAGATTTAACTTGTTTTTAAACTTCATATAATGGAGCCATAGAGTATGTATTCTTTTGTGTTGTGTTTTTCATCTCAACATGTTTTTGAGATTTGTCCATGTTTTTGCACATAGTAATTCATTTGTTTTTATTGTTGAGTAGTATTCCACTTTATAGATATACCATAATTTGTTTATCCATTTCCTGTTAATGGATATCTAGATTATTTCTAATTTTGGGCTGTCATAAATAAAATTGCTATTAATATTTGTGTACAAGTCTTGATTTGTGTACAAGTTGATTTTCCTGGATAAATACCTAGGCATAGAATTGCTGGATCATGGGAGTAACTGTATGTTTAATTGTTTGAAGAAGTGTTAGACTGTTTTCAAAGTGTCTGCACCATTTTGCATTCCCACTAGTAGTGTATGAGGGTTCTCATTTCTCCACATCCTTGCCAGCACTTGTTATTATGTGATTTTTTAATCCTAGTCATCCTAGTAGGTATGAAGTGGTATCTCATTGTGATTTTGATTTGCATTTTCCTAATGATTAACGATGTTGAGCATCTTTTCACATGCTTATTGACCATCTGTATATCCTCTTTGGAGACGTGTATTGCATTGCTGTAAGCATTCATTATGTGTTGTAGATACAAGTCTTTTATCAGATAGATGCACATATATTTATAAATATTTTCTACCATTGTGTAAGTTTTCATTTTCTTGCTGTTTTTTGAAGCATGGAATTTTAAATTTTTGATGAGTTTCACATTATCTATTTTTTCTTTTATTGCTTGTGCTTTTGATATCATATCTAAAAACCTATTGCCAAATCTGAGGTCATGAAGGTTTACCCTTCTGTTTTCTCCTAATAGTTTTATATTTTTAACTCATATTTTGGTCATTTTGTGTTAATTTTTGTATATGGTTTGAGATAAGGGTCCAACTTCATTCTTTTGCATGTGGCTATCCAGTTGTCCCAGCACCATTTGTTGGAAAGACTGTTATTTCCCCATTGCATAATTTTGGCACTCATCAAAAATCAGTTGACCATGGACATATGATTTTATGTCTGGACTCTTATACTGTCTTGATTACAGTTTTGTAGTAAGTTTTGAAATTGGGAAGCCTGAGTATTCCTACCTTGTTATTCTTGTATTGTTCTGGCTATTCCAAGTTCCTTAAATTTCCATATAAATTTTAGAATAACGTTGTCAATTTCTACAAAGAAGTCAGCCAGGATTCTGGTAGGGATTGCATTTAATCTGTAAATCCATTTGAGAAGTATTGTCATTTTAATAATATTATCTTCTGATCAACGAATGTGGGTTGTTTTTCCATTTATTTAGATATTCTTTAGTTATTTCAAAAATGTTTTGTAGTTTTCAGAGTATGATTTTTGTACTTTTGTTTTTAAAGAATATTTTTCTTAATGAGGTGAAGTTCATATAACATAAAATTAACTATTTTAAAGTGTGCAATTCAGTGGCACATTCACTATATATTCATAGTGCATTCACAATGTTATGCAACCACCACTTTTATCAAGTTCCAAACATTTTAATCCCCACAAAAGAAAACCTTGTACCCAGTAAGCTATCATTCTCCATCCCTCCCTCCCCGCATTTCCTGACCACTGTCAATCTTCTTTGATATTTGAATTTAAGCATACTGTATTGTATGCTTAAATTTTGCTAAAAGAGTAAATTTTAAGTGTTCTCACCACACACAGAAAAAAGGTAGCTATGGGAGACGATGGATATGTTAATTAGCTTGATTCTGATAATCATTTCACAATGCATGCATGTATCAAAATATCACATCATATACTTTAAATATATACAAATTTTATTTGTCAATAATACTTCATAAGGCTGAGAGAAAAAAGTATTAGCTTTTATAAATTATTTTTCTGCAACTACTCAGGTGGTCATACATTTTTTTCTTCTTTATTTTCTTTAATCTGTTTTTCAATTGATTTATTTAACTCACTTAAATTGTCAAAATTCTTAGAATAAAATTATTAACAATATATCTTTTTTTTTTTTTTTTTTTTTTTTATTTTTTATTTTTTTTAGTCATTTTATTTTTATTTATTTATTTATTTATTTATGGCTGTGTTGGGTTTTCATTTCTGTGTGAGGGCTTTCTCTAGTTGTGGCAAGCGGGGGCCACTCTTCATCGCGGTGCACGGGCCTCTCACTATCGCGGCCTCTCTTGTTGCGGAGCACAGGCTCCCGACGTGCAGGCTCAGTAATTGTGGCTCATGGGCCCAGCTGCCCCGTGGCATGTGGGATCTTCCCAGACCAGGGCTCGAACCCGTGTCCCCTGCATTGGCAGGCAGATTCTCAACCGCTGCGCCACCAGGGAAGCCCTAACAATATATCTTGATTGTGTATTGTGATGTCTGCAGATTTGAGGCATATCCTCTTTTCTAGTCCTGATATTTATAAGTTGTATTTTTTCCTCTTTTTATTTGTCATTCTTTTTTTCTTAACATCTTTATTGGAGTATAATTGCTTTACAATGGTGTGTTACTTTCTGCTTTATAACAAAGTGAATCAGTTATACATATACATATGTTCCCATATTTCTTCCCTCTGTGTCTCCCTCCCTCCCACCCTCCCTATCCCACCCCTCTAGGTGGTCACAAAGCACCGAGATGATCTCCCTGTGCTATGCGACTGCTTCCCACTAGCTATCTATTTTACATTTAGTAGTGTATATATGTCCATGCCACTCTCTCACCCTTTCACATCTTACCCTTACCCCTCCCCATATCCCCAAGTCCATTCTCTAGTAGGTCTGTGTCTTTATTCCCCTCTTGCCACCAGGTTTTTCATGACCTTTTTTTTTTTTTCCTTAGATTCCATATATATGTGTTAGCATACTGTATTTGTTTTTCTCTTTCTGACTTACTTCACTCTGTATGACAGACTCTAACTCCATCCACCTCACTACAAATACTTCCATTTCATTTCTTTTTATGGCTGAGTAATATTCCATTGTATATATGTGCCACATCTTCTTTATCCATTCATCCGATGATGGACACTTAGGTTGCTTCCATGTCCTGGCTATTGTAAATAGAGCTGCAATGAACATTTTGGTACATGACTCTTTTTGAATTATGGTTTCTCAGGGTATATGCCCAGTAGTGGGATTGCTGTGTTGTATGGTAGTTCTATTTTTAGTTTTTTAAGGAACCTCCATACTGTTCTCCATAGTGGCTGTATCAATTTACATTCTCACCAACAGTGCAAGAGTGTTCCCTTTTCTCCACACCGTCTCCAGCATTTATTGTTTCTAGATTTTTTGATGATGGCCGTTCTGACCGGTGTGAGATGATATCTCATTGTAGTTTTGATTTGCATTTCTCTAATGATTAATGATGTTGAGCATTCTTTCATGTGTCTGTTGGCAATCTGTATATCTTCTTTGGAGAAATGTCTATTTAGGTCTTCTGCCCATTTTTGGATTGGTTTGTTTGTTTTTTTGTTATTGAACTGCATGAGCTGCTTATAAATCTTGGAGATTAATCCTTTGTCAGTTGCTTCATTTGCAAATATTTTCTCCCATTCTGAGGGTTGTCTTTTGGTCTTGTTTATGGTTTCCTTTGCTGTGCAAAAGCTTTTAAGTTTCATTAGGTCCCATTTGTTTATTTGTGTTTTTATTTCCATTTCTCTAGGAGCTGGGTCAAAAAGGATCTTGCTGTGATTTATGTCATAGAGTGTTCTGCCTATGTTTTCCTCTAAGAGTTTGATAGTGTCTGGCCTTACATTTAGGTCTTTAATCCATTTTGAGTTTATTTTTGTGTATGGTGTTAGGGAGTGTTCTAATTTCATACTTTTACATGTACCTGTCCAGTTTTCCCAGCACCACTTATTGAAGAGGCTGTCTTTTCTCCACTGTATATGCTTGCCTCCTTTATCAAAGATGAGGTGACCATATGTGCGTGGGTTTATCTCTGGCCTTTCTATCCTGTTCCATTGATCTATGTTTCTGTTTTTGTGCCAGTACCAAACTGTCTTGATTACTGTAGCTTTGTAATATAGTCTGAAGTCAGGGAGCCTGATTCCTCCAGCTCCATTTTTCATTCTCAAGATTGCTTTGGCTATTTGGGGTCTTTTGTGTTTCCATACAATTTGTCATTCTTACTAAGGGTTTAATAGTAATTTCAATGAAAAAGAAAAACAAAATCAATTAAATGAATACTGACAAAGTGAAATAATTTTTAAATATATAAATTAATAAAATAGAAAAAGACTCTTAATAAACACTTTTTTGGAAATGATGACTATATACAAATATATAAACAATAGGCAACTTATAGGAAGAAAAAATATTACAAAAGACAGATAGTAAGGGTATTTTTTAAATTTTGAGAAAGTACTATAAAATTTCTTACCAGTAAATTTGAAAATATAGATTCAATAAGTAGTTTTTTACAACAATTTAACTGACCAGATCGTCTCAAGAAGAAGTAAAATCTCTAAGTAGACCAAGAAAACAAGTTATTATGTTAATCAAGTATCTATCCTTTTTAAAAAAGTCTTGGGGCCCAGATGTTTTGTGAATGAATTTTACTAACCCTTTTACAGAACAGATTCTTCCCATGTTACACAAACTGTCCCAGAGTATAGGGAAAGGTGGCTGCTTCCTAGGTTACAAGACTGGTACTATAATTGGGCAAAGATAGAAAGATTGTACAAAATGTGAAAGTTAAATGCCAATCTTTCCCTTGCAAATAATAGATATAAATATCCTTAATAAAATAGTAAGTGAAATGTAGCAGTATATTAAAATAATAATACATCATAACCAACTAGGGTTTACCCATTAAATGCAAAAAGGATTCCAAATTAGAAAATATATTAATACAATGTCGATGTTAATAGATTTAAGAAATAAAACTACATACAAAATGAACAAAGAAAGCAAAGATAAAACACCTTCCAATTATTATCAACATAATGGAAAAAAGAATAACATTTGTAATTGCTACAAAATTATAATTTTTTTAAAAAAAATCAGCATATTAGTAAACATTTAAGATCTATATGAAGAATGCTATAAAATTTTACTAATAAATAAAGACAGAATATATATGAATGGGAAACCTCAATATTGTAAATATGTCACTTCTGCAATTTTTTAACTCAAAACCCAATCCAAGTCCCAAAAACTGTATTTAGGAAACTTGATTAGCTGATTCTAAAGTTCATTTCGAAGAGAAAATGCATAAAAATAGCCTAAAGAAAAAAAGATAAAAGAAAACTTGTCCTGCCAGATAGAAAAACATACTGATAGATCAATAAAAGAGTAGAATTCAAAATAGAGTCATAATTACCTGGAGCATTAGAATATAGTAATGATGGAATTTTAAGTCAGTTGGGTAAAAAATATACTATTCAATAAATATTATTAGTACAACTGGCTCTCAATCTGGAAAAAATATTAGATCTATCTCACCCCATAGCAAAAATAAATTCTTGATAAATTAAAGAGCTAAAAGAATACATGAAAAATGTAAAATATTTTTTATAATTTTAAGATGTAGATTACATTCCTAAGTATAGATAAGATCACATACAAACAGTGCACACAGCCATAAGGAAAAAGACTGATTGATTTGATAACAACAACAACAGAAATACCAAAAAACTCAAAAGAAAAATGATAAAATGGGAGAAAATACTTGCAACATATATGATACAGAAAGGAGATATATATGAATAATATATAAAAGTATATACAATATACATAATATAAAAAGAATATATACATTTAAAAACAAAACCAATGGAAAAAGTGGATCAATTATATGATAAGTAATTCATAAAAAATAAAAATTAATATGGTCAATAATCAGTTTTAAATGTCCATCTCATTAATATTATAATTAGTGAGTGACATTCAAATTAAACAAGGTGTCAATTCACCACCCATCAAGTTGATCAAATAATATTTCAGTAATCGTTAAGCAAGACAAGGGTGCCTCTCTTACCACTCCTATTGAACATAGTACTGGAAGTCCTAGCCAGAGCAATCAGGCAAGAAAAAAGAAATAAAAGACATTGGAATTGAAAAGAAAGGAGTAAAACTGTATATATTTGTAGATGACATAATTTTATACATAGAAAATCCTAAAAACGCCATTAAAAAAACTGTTAGATCTAATCAGGGAATTCAGTAAAGCTGCAGGATACAAAATTAACATACAAAGATCAGTAGCATTTCTTTACACTAACAACTAATATTCTGGAAAAGAAATTATTCCATTTACAACAGCATCAAAAAGAATAAAATACTTAGGAGTAAATTTAATGAAGGAGATGAAAGATCTCTACTCTGAAAACTACAAGACATTGATGAAAGAAGTTGAAGAAGACACAAATAAATGAAAAATATCCTGAATTCGTGGATTGGAAAAATTAATATTCTTAACATGTCAATACTACCAAAAGGCAGCTATAGATTTAATGCAATCTCTATCAAGATTCCAATGGCATTTTTTACAGAAGTAGGAAAAAATCCTAAAATTTATATGGAACCACAAAAGATCCCAAATACCCAAAGCAATCCTGAGGACAAAGATGGAGCATCACACTTCCTGATTTTAAGTTATATTAAAAAGCTATAGTAATCAAAACAGCATGTTAGTGGCATAAAAGCAGACTCACAGACCAATGGAATGGCATTGAGAACCCAGAAATAAACTCATGCATATACAGTCATCTAATACTTGACAAGGGAGCCAAAAATACTCAATGGAGAAAAGACAATCTCTTTAATAAAAAGTGCCTGTAGAAGAATGAAATTGGACTCCTATTTTACATCACCCAGAAAAATTAACTCAAAATGGATTAAAGACTTAAATGTAAGACCTGAAACCATAAAAATCCTAGAAGAAAATATAGAAAAAAAGCTCCTTGACATGGGTCTTGGCAAGGATTTTTTGGATATGACCTAAAGCAAAAGCAAAAATATCAAAAATAAAAAGTGGGACTACATCAAAATAAAAATCTTCTCCACAACAAAGGAAACCATCAACAAAATGTAAAGGTAACCTACAGAATGGGAGAAAATATTTGCAAATCACATATCTGATTAGGGAGTAATATTCAAAATATATAAAGAACTCATATAACTCAATAGCAAAAAAAGAAAAAAAACCAATCTGATTAAAAATGGGCAGAGGAATCAAATAGACATTTTTCTAAAGAAAACATACAAACGGCCAACAGGTACATATATAGGAACTCAACATTACTAATCATCAGGAAAATGCAAATCAAAACCACAGTGAGATATCACCTCACACCTGTTAGAATGGTTTTTCTTCAAAAAGACAAGCAATAGGGACTTCCCTGGTGGTCCAGTGGTTAAGACTCAGTGCTCCCCATGCAGGGAACCTGGGTTTGATCCCTGGTCAGGGAACTAGATCCCACGTGCATACTGCAGCTAAGAGTTCACATGCCACAATTAAGAGTCCAAATGCCACAATAAAGATCCCACACGTGGCAATGAAGATCCTGCGTGCTGCAGCTAAGACCCGGCACAGCCGAATAAATAAATAAATATTAAACAAACAAACAAAGACAAGAAATAACAAGTGTTGACAAGGATGTGGATAAAAGGGATCCCTGGTGCATTGTTGATGGGAATGTAAATTGGTGCAGCCACTATGGAGAACAGTACCGAGGGTTCTCAAAAAATTAAAAAATAGAACTACCATATGATCCAGGAATCTCACTTCTGTGTATATATCCAAAGGAATTAAAAACAGGATATCAAAAGATATCTGTACTGCCATATTCACTGCAGCATTATTCACAATAGCCAAGATATAGAAACAACATAAATGTCCATCGACACTTGAATGGATAAAGAGGATGTGCTATACATACATACATATATATAATATATATAATTATATATAAATTTTATATATATATATAAATTTTATATATATATATATATATATATATATAATTCAGCCATGAGAAAGAAGGAAACCTTGCCATTTGCAACAATATAGATGGACCTTGAGGGCATCATGTTAGTGAAATAAGGCAAATACTGCATAATATCACATATATGTTTCATTTTTTAAAAATCAAACTCATAGAAACAAGAGCAGAAAAGTTGTTGCCAGAAGCTGGGGGAGGGGGGAAATAGGGAGAGCTTGGTAAAAGGGTACTACAAACTTTCAGCTATAAGATGAATAAAGTCTGAGGATCTAATATAAATCATGATGACTATAGTTCTTTTTTCATGATGACTATAGTTGATAGCACAGTATATTATATAATTGAAATTTGCTAAGGGAGTAGAACTTAAATGTTTTCACACACACACAAAATAGATAAATATGTGAGGTAGCAGACGGAGGAATCCCTTCACAATGTGTACGTATATCCAATCACCATGATATACACTTTAAATATCTTACAATTTTACATGTCAATTAAACCTCAATAAAGCTGAAATAAATTAAGCATATATATACTTTTTGACCTAGCAGTAAAAATAGTGTCATTTGTATCATTATTATGTTATCAGTATGTCTCTCCACCTTAAAAAAAAGAACAAAATTATATTTCTGTATGTTCATGTATATGTAATGTTAAAGCATATTCTTTTAAAACTGGGACGCAGACTTAACCTCTGATGTGGAGACTGGTAAAGATCAAAGGGGACTCTTACTCACCTGTATTGTTTGAATGTTTACAATGAGTGTATTAATGTTTACTTGTATAGTTAGAGACAAATTAAAAGAAATTACAAATAACAGCAATGAAAACACTGCAGTGGTGTCTGATGTAACCAGGCTATCACTGTCACCTTTAAAGGCTCCTAATAGCTCTGATCTTCAGTAACTGACTTGCATGGCAAGGTTATCTCAAGGTGGAGAAAACTTCTCAGGAAGCATATGATACCTGAATTTAGGGGCCTGCCTTAGATTTGTGATGTGGCTTCCCAAGCAAAATCAAAGGCCCCAGACTTTGAGAATTCCCCACAAGCTCTGCATTAGCTTGACACTTCCCAGGAGGATGCAAATTCTGTCAGTTACACAGAAAGCTACACTCTTCTAATCCCAATTAAGGTAGAAGTAATGTCTTGATCACTCTTCCTCTTTCCCCCTCCTGCTATGAGTCTCTAAGTAGTCTATTCCCCAGTTACTGGGAGCCACTCCTGGGTCCCTCTGCCCCAGAAGTGCTCCTTCCTGGCTGTGGCCCAATTAAGCCACAGCTGAGTTGCTCTGAAGTGACAAGTCCTGGGAGGCTTGTTAAATTCAGTGCTTAAGAATATGGGAGAAACATCATTAAGAACTTCAGCTTATTATACACCTGGGCCAACAGCAGCAGCTAAGCAGGGAAAGCAGAAATGATTGTGTCCCTCAGAGGTATCTCAAGAAATTTCTTTTAACTTTTACCTAAATTTATCCCAAGTGTGTACCCTAGCTACTAAGCACATACCCAAGGCACCTTAACTTTCACCACTACCATCACCCTGTTATTTTCATCACACATTATATCATCATTATAACCTCATCACCCCATTAGAATTCTCATCATCATTTTCACCCATCACCCCCAAAACATCATTCTTTACTTATTGCATTATCATTCTCAATATTATTACTAACTCATCATCTCACCGTCTTAATCATCATCAGTATTACATCATCCCCACTGTCATTCAAACACCATCATTCAGCTTCACCATTTCATCACCATCACTGTAATATATATCTGCAACTCATGAGAAGAGAGCAGTATCCTCAAAATTCAGAGAAAACGTCTTTATTTGAAAAACAGACAAGAAAAATATTTTTAAATAGCTGTTCTGTGATTTCAACCAGGTACAAAAGAACAAAGCAGGCCATGATGAGAAGTAATAAACTGCGATAAGAAGAATGCATTAAGTACAGTAAAATATAATTTGACACAGAAGACAAAAGACAAACCTGAATTGAAGATAGTAAATGGGACCATTGATCTTGCATAAAATTTTAAATATTCCCAGAATACAGGGGAAAAAAAAGACAATTATGATGATTACAGAATAAAGGGGGAGTTGTGTCAGAGAGGAAGAAATTCTCTTCTACTCTTCTAGTTTCTTTTGGTCTAAGGATTAAATTGACATGAGACAGATTAACAGGAGAAAATCACACAAAATTTTAATAACATGTATACATAGGAGAGACCCAGGAAAGCTGAGTAACTCATCAAAATGCCTGAAACCCTCACCTTAAATACCATCTTTAGCTCAGGACAAAAGAGGGTACTGGGGCTAGTGGTTTGGGCCTTCAAAAGGGTGGAAGGCAATTCACAGGGAGATGAAAAAGCAAATGTTTGGTGAACAAATGTTCACTGGGCCATGCAGAGACAAGGGGACACAGAGTGAGCTCTGATCTCTCAGAGTTTCCCCTACCACACCTAGTCCATATTCACTGCAGATGTCTCTGGTGATAGCTTTATTCCTGTAATAGGCCCTCTGCCTAATTTCTTCAGGCAGTTATGGGGAAGCTCTAAGTTTCTTCCTGAGTCTTTTGGGCCTTGATTGTTTTCAGCTTGAAATAATCCATGTGCCATAGAGGCATTTGGGGGTGGCAAATTTCGTTCCCCTACAGTTTCAGTTTCATAGATCCAACTTACAAGTATTAAAGAATTTCTAAAGAAGACAACAGTAAATGGACCAGAAGCATTATCCAAAGGTATACTACAAGAAAACTTCCAGAATTTCAAAAGAAATACTAGGAAGATCAAAATATTCCACTGTATTCCAGGGAAAATTAATGAAAGAAAGGCTTCTTTAATTTAATATATAACAGCATATATTCAGCTGATAATTGTTATTCACACTGCAGGTAGAATGATCTATTCAAAATACAAGTTTTAGAACATCATCCCCAGTTTTAAATACTTTAACAACTTTCCAGTGCTCTTAAGATAAAGAACAAAGTTCTAACGTGGCCTACAAGGCCCATGGTTTGACCCCGCACATCTCCACGTGCTCTCCCTTGCTTCCTGCCTAACTAAGCTTCCTTCTGTTCCTTGCACATACCATGCTCCTTCTGACTTTAGGAACTTGGTATATGTTGTTCCCTCCAAACATCAATTTCCTCTAGTTAACTCCTAATTTAGGATCTCATACGTCACTTCCACAAGGAAACCTTCCCAGACCTAACTATGCTAAATGTACACATTACATGCCCTTTTAGCACCATGCACCTTTCCACTTTAGTACTTCTAACAATTAGGGTTTATATTTATTTGTATAATTCTTTTATTCTGTCTGCCTCTCTCTCTCAGAGTATGATATCCACAAGGGTAGAGACCAAGCAGCCAAATCAAGTTTCAAAACATTATACAAACAGGCAGGATGTACACTGCAGCATCCAGTTGGCCCACGGTAAACACATACATCCTTGTAACTCTAAATGGGGAAACGCAAGCAGTCCCACTGCTGCCTTCTCTCCTCTTCCTGCCTTCCAGGTCCCCTCCAGTCAGCTTCCTGTCTTCAGTATTCTCCAGGTAGGAAGGAAGCACAAGTCTCATTCACCCCTCAAGCCCCAGTGGACATATCAATCTCTCAATCTCTCATGGTGCACCTGTCCAGTTGCATCCTGGAGCAGGGGTGGGGAGGAGTCCCAGAATTGCTACAGCTCAGCACAAATCTCTCTCTGCAACCAGTCTGAACAATTCTCTTGGAGCTTCCCTCACTTGACCTGTGAGGGGCAAGGGAGCAGCCATTCCCCTCCCTCACTAAAAGGAAAAAGTAAGAATCATATCACTGTCCCCTAGGAGAAAGACTACACCAAACACTCTTATTTAATGAACCCATCTTTCCTATTTCAAGTATTTTTATACAGTCTACCAGTGCATGATGATGGGCTGATGATCACAGGGATTGATTTGCACCTTGCAACTCATTGAGGCTCTTTGAAAAAGTGGAGCTTTAGCCAAATTTTGATACAACAGGAAAAGTCCTGGTCAACATCCTGTTATGACTATGTTCCTCAAAGACTGGAAGATAGGGAATACAAAAAGGGAGTCAACCATAATCCCACTTTTCTAAAACCAATGGCACTTTTTAGTGTGCTTTCTTCCACTATTTTATCAAGTACATAATTGTGTGTGAACTTGTATTCATGGTATACTGGTCATTTTGTAGACTACTTTTTTTCCCCACTTCATGTTATATCATATACATGTTTCCAGTTGTTCTACATTCAATGTATCATCTTAACTGAAAGCATAACAACATGCACAATTTGAAAAAACGTTTTTTCCCGCTGTGCCATGTGGCTTGTGGGATCTTACTTCCCCGACTAGGGATCAAACCTGGGCCCACGGCAGTGAAAGCACCAAGTCTTAACCACTGGACTGCCTGGGAATTCCCTAAAACTTTCTTTTATAAACAATACCGAAATGAGTATCTTTAAACATGTAGAATTCTCCATTCTTGAACTAATTCCTTAGGAGTGAGTGCTAAAATTGGTGTTACAGAGTATGTTGGACATCTGATTTTTCTGGCCAGTATCCACTCCTACTGCTCCTACTAATAGTACCTTAAAGATTTTCTCCATAAAATCTTACAAAAGCCCATAAATTCCAACATACTAAGTAGATTCTAATTTTCTACGTAAGTAATCATGTCATCAAAGAACAAAGACTGTTTTAGTTCTTTTTTCCAATGGATGCTCTTTATTTCTATTTCTTGCCTTATTTCACTGATCAAAGCATCCAGTGCAACATTGAATAGAAGCATTGAAAACCGGCATCTTTGTCTTGCTCTTGATCTTAAATCAAGAAATTATTTATGCCTTTTGCCGTTAAGTATAATTTTAGCTGTAGTGTTTACAGATGCTCTCTATCAGGTTAGGGACTCCCTTTGATTCCTACTTAGCTGAGAGTTTTTATGAGACATGGATGTTAGATGTTGTCAATACTTTTTCTACATCTATTGAGATGATCATATGGTTTTTGGTTTGTTAATATGGTGAATTACAGTGATTAATTTTCTAACGTCAATTCAACTTTGCATCCCTACAGTAAATCTCACATGGTCATGATGTATTACTCTTTTAATATATTGTTGGATTTGATTTGTTTAAAATTTTGTTTAGGGTTTTTGCATCTATGTTCATGAGGGACATTGATCTATAGTTTTCTTTTCTTATAATGTCTTTGTCTGGTTTTGATAGCAGGGTAATGCTGACATCATAGAATGAATTGGGAAGTACTCTCTCCAATATTCTGGAAGAGTTTGTGCAGCATTGGTGTTATGTCCTCCTTAAATATTTGGTAGAATTCACCCGTGAAACTATATGGGCTGGAGTTTTCTTTGTGAGATATTTTTAACTAAAAGTTCAATTTATTTAATAAATAAAGGGCCATTCAAGTTATCTATTTCTTCTTGAGTGAGTGTTGATTCTCTAAGAACCATTCACTGATTGTCTCGGTTTTACTGCCTCCTACTTCATTGATTTCCACACTAATTATTATTTCATTTCTTCTAAGCAGAAGATGTTTCTATGTTGAGTTTAATCTGTTTTTCTTTCCCTAGTTTCTTAAGATGGAAACTGAGGCAACTGATTTCAGACTTTTCTTCTTTTCTAATACAGGCATTTAGTGCTACAAATTTCCTCTAAGTACTACTTAAGCAGCATGTCACAAATTTTGATACGTTGTGTTTTTATTTTCATTCAGTTCAAAACACCTTCTAATTTTCCACGTTGATTTCTTCTTTGGACCATGGGTTTTGTAGAAGTGCGTTGTTTAGTTTCCAAATATTTGTAGATTTTCTAGAAATCTTTGTTATTGATTCCTACTGAACCAAATCTGGCATCTGTACCCCGAGACCGAATTAAATCTCAGAGACAGAGTTTTTGGTAAAGTAGAAAATGACAGCTTTATTGTTTTGCCAGGCAAAGGGGGCCACAGTGGGCTAATGCCCTCAGAACTGTGTGTCCCAATCTGGAAGCGGTAGTGAGGACTTTTATCCTAATGCTTCACAGAGGGCATGATCAGCTCGTGGACATTCTTCTGACTGGTTGATGGTGAGGTAAGTGGGAGTCAGTATCATTAACCTTCTTGTTCCAAGCGGTCTGGGGTCTACGTGCTTGTGGGCAGCATATAGTTAACTTCTTCCACTTGGTGGGGGTTTCAGTATCTGCAAAACAGCTCAAAGATATTGTTATGTGTATCCCTTGAGGGGGAACCAGGACCCTGCCCCAAGCCTGCACTATTGTTTCTTTCTTTTTTTTTTTAAAAACATCTTTATTGGAGTATAATTGCTTTACAATGGTGTGTTAGTTTCTGCTTTATAACAAAGTGAATCAGTTATACATATACATATGTTCTCATATGTCTTCCCTCTTGCGTCTCCCTCCCTCCCACCCTCCCTATCCCACCCCTCTAGGTGGCCACAAAGCACCGAGCTGATCTCCCTGTGCTACGTGGCTGCTTCCCACTAGCTATAAATTTTACATTTGGTAGTGTATATATGTCCATGCCACTCTCTCACCCTGTCACATCTTACCCCTCCCCCTCCCCATATCCTCAAGTCCATTCTCTAGTAGGTCTGTGTCTTTATTCCCGTCTTGCCACTAGGTTCTCCATGACCTTTTTTTTTTTTTTCCTTAGATTCCATATATATGTGTTAGCATACTGTATTTGTTTTTCTCTTTCTGACTTACTTCACTCTGTATGACAGACTCTAACTCCATCCACCTCACTACAAATACCTCCATTTCGTTTCTTTTTATGGCTGAGTAATATTCCATTGTATATATGTGCCACATCTTCTTTATCCATTCATCCGATGATGGACACTTAGGTTGCTTCCATGTCCTGGCTATTGTAAATAGACCTGCAATGAACATTGTGGTACATGACTCTTTTTGAATTATGGTTTTCTTAGGGTATATGCCCAGTAGTGGGATTGCTGGGTCGTATGGTAGTTCTATTTTTAGTTTTTTAAGGAACCTCCATACTGTTCTCCACAGTGGCTGTATCAATTTACACTCCCACCAACAGTGCAAGAGTGTTCCCTTTTCTCCACACCCTCTCCAGCATTTATTGTTTGTAGATTTTTTGATGATGGCCATTCTGACTGGTGTGAGATGATATCTCATTGTGGTTTTGATTTGCATTTCTCTAATGATTAATGATGTTGAGCATTCTTTCATGTGTCTGTTGGCAATCTGTATATCTTCTTTGGAGAAATGTCTATTTAGGTCTTCTGCCCATTTTTGGATTGGGTTGTTTGTTTTTTGTTATTGAGCTGCATGAGCTGCTTGTAAATCTTGGAGATTAATCCTTTGTCAGTTGCTTCATTTGCAAATATTTTCTCCCATTCTGAGGGTTGTCTTTTGGTCTTGTTTATGGTTTCCTTTGCTGTGCAAAAGCTTTTAAGTTTCATTAGGTCCCATTTGTTTATTTGTGTTTTTATTTCCGTTTCTCTAAGAGCTGGGTCAAAAAGGATCTTGCTGTGATTTATGTCATAGAATGTTCTGCCTATGTTTTCCTCTAAGAGTTTGATAGTGTCTGGCCTTACACTTAGGTCTTTAATCCATTTTGAGTTTATTTTTGTGTATGGTGTCAGGGAGTGTTCTAATTTCATACTTTTACTTGTAGCTGTCCAATTTTCCCAGCACCACTTATTGAAGAGGCTGTCTTTTCTCCGCTGTATATTCTTGCCTCCTTTATCAAAGATAAGGTGACCACATGTGTGTGGGTTTATCTCTGAGCTTTCTATCCTGTTCCATTGATCTATGTTTCTGTTTTTGTGCCAGTACCAAACTGTCTTGATTACTGTAGCTTTGTAATATAGTCTGAAGTCAGGGAGCCTGATTCCTCCAGCTCCATTTTTCGTTCTCAAGATTGCTTTGGCTATTCAGGGTCTTTTGTGTTTCCATACAAATTGTGAAATTTTTTGTTCTAGTTCTGTGAAAAATGCCAGTGGTAGTTTGATAGGGATTGCATTGAATCTGTAGATTGCTTTGGGTAGTAGAGTCATTTTCACAATGTTGATTCTTCCAATCCAAGAACATGGTATATCTCTCCATCTGTTGGTATCATCTTTAATTTCTTTCATCAGTGTCTTATAATTTTCTGCATACAGGTCTTTTGTCTCCTAAGGTAGGTTTATTCCTAGGTATTTTATTCTTTTTGTTGCAATGGTAAACGGGAGTGTTTTCTTAATTTCACTTTCAGATTTTTCATCATTAGTGTATAGGAATGCAAGAGATTTCTGTGCAGGCCAATATCACTGATGAACATAGATGCAAAAATCCTCAACAAAATACTAGCAAACAGAATCCAACAGCACACTAAAAGGATCATACACCATGATCAAGTGGGGTTTATTCCAGGAATGCAAGGATTCTTCAATATACGCAAATCAATCAACGTGATACATCATATTAACAAATTGAAGGAGAAAAACCATATGATCATCTCAATAGATGCAGAGAAAGCTTTTGACAAAATTCAACACCCATTTATGATAAAAGCCCTGCAGAAAGTAGGCATAGAGGGAACTTTCCTCAACATAATAAAGGCCATATATGACAAACCCACAGCCAACATTGTCCTCAATGGTGAAAAACTGAAACCATTTCCACTAAGATCAGGAACAAGACAAGGTTGCCCACTCTCACCACTATTTTTCAACATAGTTTTGGAAGTGTTAGCCACAGCACTCAGAGAAGAAAAAGAAATAAAAGGAATCCAAATCGGAAAAGAAGAAGTAAAGCTGTCACTGTTTGCAGATGACATGATACTATACATAGAGAATCCTAAAGATGCTACCAGAAAACTACTAGAGCTAATCAATGAATTTGGTAAAGTAGCAGGATGCACTATTGTTTCTTGACTGTTCCTCCCTTGTCTCCTCATCCCCTCCCTTACTTAATTAGCAATAGTTTGAACCTGCCGGTTGGAACTCAGGGAAGGTCATGGAGGCTGAATGAAGCCTATTTCCTATAATCAAGAAATGAGGGACACAGAAAGGCTCTTGTGCCCAGGAACCCCACAGGGTCCTCCTCGGTTTCATTACTTTAATTTCATCATGGTCATATACTCTGTGTGATTTGAATACTTTTCAATTTATGGAGATTTGTTTCATAGCCTGGAATATAGACTGTATTGGTCAAATGCTCCCTATGTACTTGAAAGAAATATTTTTTTCTGCTGTTGTGGGATGAATGTTCCATAAATGTCAATTAAGTCATGCTGCAAAACCAGGTCCCCCTAAAACAGAGTTCGCCTGCCAAGTTTATTATTAACTTCTCTATCCAAAACTTTATTCCCTTTCTTGGACCACCCTTTTCCCCTCAGAACTGAGGGATATCAAAGAAAAGGAGGGATTGAAACTGAGCAGAACCCTGCAGGGCCCTCCCAGTTAAAAAGCCTCTCTGTGTCCCCTGTTTCTTGTTTGTAGAAAAAGGCTTTAGTCTCCTAGGCCTTACCTGAGTTCCAAAGAGCAAGCATAAGCAGATACTAATTAAAGAAGTGAGGGAATACAGAAACAAAGGAAAAGTGGTTAAGCAAGAAAAGTAATGATAGCTTAAACAATAGCCAGAGATAAAACAGAGTCCTAGTTTCTCCTCAAGGGATATACAATCTTTGAGTTGTTCTGCAGAAACTAAGACTCTTGCCAAGGTGACAGATGGTGACTACATGCTGACCACAAGCACTTAGACCCTAGACTAGTTGGAACCAGAAGGCTGATGATTAAGATTCCTGAAACATCACCCTGTTACCGCACCACCAGGCAATCAGAAGAAAGTCATGCCCCCTGCAGCCCTCGCACCCAAATTTTTCCTTTAAAAACTCTTCCCTGAAAGCCATTGGGGAGTTTGGGTCTTTTGAGCATGAGCTGTCCTTTTTCCTTGCTTGGTGCCTGCAATGAATGCTGTACTTTCCTTCAATACAAACCGTTGTCAGTAAATTGGCTTTTCTGCATGGTGGGCAAGTGGACACAAGTTCAGTTTGGTAACCATTGTTTGACAGTGTTGTTGAAGTCTGCTATAGCCCTCTGGATTTTCTATTTGTTCTATGGATTAGAAAGAGAGGACTACTGATATCTCTGACTACAGTTGTAGATTTGTCTGTTTCTCTTTGGCGATCCCTCAGTTTTTGCTTCATGTATTTTGAAGGTCCTATGTACCAAGATGCTTCCCTGGGCCCCTCCCAGGGCAACCTCACCACCAACCCATCTACCCTTACCCAAGGTTAGCAACTGTAAGTGTAGTCAGAGTGTAGCAGACCCTCTGTGTGTATGGTTAAGAGCACTCCTGGACCAGCCTGCCAGACTCTCTGCAAGTCCCAAACTCCTTGCTTGCTGTCTCCCAGGGAAACAGACTGGGACGGGCCTTGGAAGACGGAGCCCCAGGAATGGGCAGGGTGGGAAAGAGGTCTTTCCCCTCCTCCAATAGGTGTCACCTCAGGCCCAGAGCCAGAAGCTAATGGAGGAGGTAGGGGCAGAAAGGCCAGGCCTGAATCATCTGTGAGGCAATGTGAGTGGCAGTGGGCCTGTGGGATCGGATTCCACACCATCTTGAGGTTTGGCAGCATAAGATAAATGGAACCAACCCAGCTCCTCCAAGTTCTGTGATCCACCTTTTTTCTGAGGGACAGACAGGACTCGATATCAGAGCACCTCAGGTGTCTCTGCCTCACAACCAGATTGCCCAAGACCACCAGATTCCCTCAGCAGCCTTGGGGGATGTGGGGGCCAGTGAGGGTGACTGTTGGAAGGATTATGGGTTGGAGTTCTGTGCCTCTCCCACCCCCACTGTTTCCCAAGGTTTGTTTCCCCTGGGGTCAAAATAGTCAAAGGACCTTAATATCTCGGCCTTAAGATATTTGCAACACAGACAAACTCTTCAAAAAGCTCTTATTCAGAATAGTACAGAACTCCTACAAGTCATTGACAGGCAACCTAGGAACAGACACTTCCCAAACAAGATATGAAAATTGCCCATAAACACATGAAAAGTGAGGAAGGCCCAGGTGGGGGCCTGGCCCTGAGAAACGTCCCTGAGGCTCACTGCTCACAATGTCTGCACCACTGGGCCACATTTTCCACAGCAGCCCTTCACAAGGAAGGCTCTTCTAGTAAGAGGGCTAAACCCAGGGACAAGGGTAGGAGAGAGAGTGTGGACTTGCTGTAACTCTTTCAGGGAAAACAGCCCAGTCAAGAGTTTGGGCTGTAATTCCGGGTCTACCTGTGTTTGCTCTGACAATTTTTGACAATTCCTTTTCCCTTTGGGCTTTAGCTTCCCTGTTTGTTTAAGAAGGAGTGGGACTGGAGCAGACATGGTACCTGGCGGTCAGTCTATGAATTCAATTTAATTTGGCCAGTGTAGTATTTTCTCTCTCTCCTCTCTCTTTCTTCTGCCTTTTCTGGAAAAATCAGGTGATTGGGCAACAATGGGCTCACTTTTCCACGTTAAACCAATCAATCTAGAACTGAGTAGGTGGCAGCATCCAGTGGACTGGGCAATAACCCTGGCCCAAGGCATCCCCCTGCTACCTCCTCAGGACAGAAGTATGGAGGTGCAGAGACAATGCTATGTGTTCATCCCATAGTTTCTTTTTCCTGGGCATTTCCCAGGCTTCCTGTAGTTAGTTTGGGACAATGTGACAGAGATTTATGAATTTTCTCTGCATTCTTTTTTTAAATATTTGTCTTTGTCTGACTTACTTCACTAAGTATAATGTTATCTATGTCCATCCATGTTGCTGCAAATGACAATATTTCATTCTTTTTTATGGCTAATATTCCATTGTATATATATACCACATCTTCTTAAGCCAATTATCTGTTGATTTACACTTGGGTTGTTTCCATGTCTTGGCTATTGTAAATAGTGCTTCTATGAACATTGGAGTGCATGTATCTTTTCAAATTAAAGTTTTCATTTTTTTCTGAATATATACACAGGGGTGGGACTGCTGGATTATACGGTAGATCTATTTTTAGTTTTTTTAAGGAACCTCCATAATGTTTTCCATATTGGTTCCACCAATTTACATTCCCATCAACAGTATAGAAGTATTCCCTTTTCTCCACACCCTGCCCAGCATTTATTATTTGCAGATATTTTTTAATGGTGGTGTGATGTGATAGCTCATTGTGGTTTTGATTTGCATTTCTCTAACAATTAGCAATAATGAGCATCTTTTCATGTGCCTATTGGCCAATTGTATGTCTTCTTTGGAGAAATGTCTATTTGGGTCTTCTGCCCATTTTTCAACTGGGTTGTTTGTTTTTTTGATATTGAGTTCTATGAGCTGTTTGTATATTTTCAACCCTTTTGCTCACATCATTTGCAAATATTATCTCCCATTCCATAGGTTGCCTTTTCATTTGTTTATGGTTTCCTTTGCTATGAAAAAGCTTTTAAGTTTCATTATGTCCCACTTGTATATTTTTGCTTTTATTTCTTTTCCTGGGAGACTGATCTAAGAAAATATTGTTACAATTTATGTCAGAGAATATTTTGTCTATGTTCTATTGAAGGAATTTTATGATGTCATGTCTTATATTTAGGTCTTTAGACCATTTTGAGTTTATTTTTTGTATATGGTTTGAGGGAATGCTCTAATTTCATTCTTTTACAAGTAGCTGTCCAGCTTTCTCAACACCACTTATTGAAGAGACTGTCTTTTCTCCATTGTATATTCTTGCCTCCTTTGTCATAGTTTAATTGACCATAGGTATGTGAGTCTATTTCTGGGCTCTCTATTCTATTCCATTGATCTGTATGTCTGTTTTTGTGCCAATACCATGCTGTTTTGATTACTGTGGCTTTGTAGTATATTCAGAATCTGGGAAAGTGATACCTCCAGCTTTGTTCTTTTTTCTTAAGATTGCTTTGGCAATTCCGGGTCTTTTGTGGTTCTATAGGAATTTTACAATTATTTATTCTAGTTCTGTGGAAAATGACATGTGTTTTTGATAGGGATTGCATTAAATCTGTAGATTGTTTTGGGTAGTATGGCCATTTTAAAAATATTAGTTCTTCCAATCCAAGAGCATGGGATTTTTTGCTATTTCTTTGAATCATCTTCAGTTTCCTTTATCAATGTTTTATAGTTTTTAGCATATAGATCTTTCACCTCCTTGGTTAAGTTTATTCCTAGGTATTATTTTATGTGATTTTAAATGGGACTTTTAAAACTTTCTCTTTCTGATGTTTCATTATTCTTGTAAAGAAATGCATCAGATTTCTGTATATTAATATTGTATCCTGCTACCTTGCTAAATTCACGTATTTTTTCTGGTAGTTTTTGCATGGAGACTTTAGAGTTCTCAATATAAGTATCATGTCATCTGCAAACAGTGATGGTTTTACCTCTTCCCTTCCCATTTGGATATCTTTCATTTCTTCTTCTTGATTGCTTTGGCTAGACTTCCAATACTATGTTGAATAGAAGTGGTGAGAGTGGGCTCCCTTGTCTTGTTCTAGATTTTAGTGGGAAGGCTTTCAGCTTTTCACAGTTGAGTATTATATTGGCTGTGGGTTTGTCATAAATAGGTTTTATTATGTTGAGATATGTTCCCTCTATACTCACTTTGGAAAGAGTTTTTTTTTTTATCATGAATGGATGTTGAATTTTATCAAATGCTTCTTCTTTATCTATTGAGATGATCATGTGGGTTTTGTCTTTTCTTTTGTTGATGTGGTATATCACATTGATTGGTTTCCATATGTTGAACCATCCTTGTGAATTTGAGATGAATCCAACTTGGTTGTGGTGTATGATCCTTTTCATGTGTTGTTAGATTCAGTTTGCTAATATTTTTTTGAGAAATGTGCATCTATATTCATCAGAGTTATTGGCCTGTAATTTCCTTTGTCAGTGATATCTTTGACTGGTTTTGATATCAGGGTGATGGTGGTTTCATAGAATGGATTTGGGAGTGTTCCCACCTCTTCAATTTTTTGGAATTGTTTGAGAAGGATAGGTATAAGTTCTCTGGTGTATTTTGGTAGAATTCCCCTGTGAAGCCATTCGGTCCCACAACTTTGTTTGCAAGGAGTTTTTTAAATTACAGGTTCTATATCACTTCTAGGGGTCAGTCTGTTCAAATTTTCTATTTCTTCTTGACTCAGTTTTGGTAGGCTGTATGTTTCTAGAAACTTGTCCATTTCTTCTAGGTTGTCCAATTTTTTGGCATGTAACTGTTCATTGTATTCTCTTATGTTTTTTTGTATTTCTGTGCTATCAGTTGTTATTTCTCCTCTTTCCTTTTTTATTTTGTTTATTTGGGTCCTCTGTCTGTTCTTCTTGGTGAGCCTGGCTAGAGGTTTATTGATTTTGTTTATATTTTCAAAAAACCAGCTCTTGGTTTTCTTGATCTTTTCTGTTGATTTTTCTTTCTATTTTATTTATTTCCTCTCTGATCTTTATTATTTCCTTCCTTCTGCTGGCTATGGGTTTTGTTTATTCTCTTTTTATAATTCCTTTAGGTTAGATTGTTTATTTGAGATTTTTCTTGTTTCTTGAAGAAGGCTGTGTCACCATGAACCTTCCTCTAAAAACTGCTTTTGCTGCATCCCATCGATTTTGTACACTTATGTTTTCATTGTTGTTTCACTTGTTTTTTTCTGATTTCTTTTTTGATTTCATCATTGACCCATTCATTTTTAAATAGCATGTTATTTAGTCTCCACGTGTTTGTTCTTTTCCTGTTTTTCTTTCTGTGGTTGATTTCTAGTTTCCTACCATTGTGGTCCCAAAAAATGCTTGGATGAATTTGTATCCTCTTAAGTTTTTTGAAGTCTGTTTTGTGCCCTACTGTGTTGCTTATCCTAGAGAATATTCTGTGCACACTTAAAAAGCATGTGTATTGTTTTCTTTGGATGTAGTGTCCTGTAGATATCAGTTAAGTCAAACTGGTCTATTGTGTCATTTAAGACCTCTTTTGCCTTATTGATTTTCTGTCTGCATGATCTCCATTGATGACAGTGGGGTAATAAATTCTTTATTATTATTTTATTTTTGTCCAGTTCTCCCTTTATGTCTGTTAGTATTTTTTTTTACACTTTTAGGTTCTCCTATATTGGGTGCATATATGTTAATGGTTGTAATATCCTCTTCTTTTATTGATCTCTTTATCACTGTATAATGCCTTTCTTCATGACCTTTGTTTGAAAGTCTATTTTGTCTGATATGAGTATCAGACCCCTGCTTTCTTCTCATTTCCATTAGCGTAAAATGTCTTTTTCTATCCCCTCTCTTTCAGTCTGTGTGGGTTTTTTACCCTGAAGGGAGTCTCTTGTATGCAGCATATTGTATTTCTTGTTTTTTTCTTTAAATCCAATCTGCCATTCTATGTCTTTTGATTGGAGCATTCAATCCATTGATACTTAAAGTAATTATTGATAGTTATTGATATGAACTTATTGCCATTCAAAACCTTGTTTTCCTGTTGTTTTTATAGTTCTTTTTTATTCATTTCTCTTTCTTCTTGTTTTTTCCTTTTTTGTGGTGTGATTATTTTCTTTTGTAGTATGCTTGAGTTCCTTTCTTTTTGGTTTTTGTGAATCCATTTTATTTTTTAATAAAAATTTTTAAATTTTTTATACAATTTTTAAAGGTTACTTCCCATTTACAGTCAATACAAAATATTGTCTATATTCCTGACATTGTACAATACATCCTTGAGTCTATCATACTCTGTTGTATGTTCTTGATTTGTGATTCCAATGGAGTTCAAGTATGTTGACTGAGAACTATATCTACTTACTTTAAACAGATACTCATACAAGTTCAAACACATTCTAAAAGATATACATTGTTTTACTTCACTCCTCCACATTTTGTGATTTTGATGTTTTATTCTAAAACTTCATGCCTATCCTTTTACTGTTAATTTTAGTTATAATCACTTTTATAATATTTTTGATTTTTAAAAATCTATGTAATGGCTTATTTACATGAACTTCAATCCTTTCTTGTATTTCCTTTCCTTTCCTGTTGTTATTTTCCCTTTCCTACAGATTCTTGCCTATTCTTTTGGGGTAGATTTAGTATTGCTGAATTCTTTAGTTTTGCTTTTCTGAGAAATTCTTTCTCCTTCTAGTCTAAATGATACTCTTGCTGGATAGAATATCTTACATTGCAGGTTTTTCCTTTTCAGGACTTTGAATATCATGCCACTCCTTTCAGGCCTGCAAAGTTTCTGCAGAAAAATCAGTGTCTCCCCTCTACCCAAACTTTCTCGCCACCAAATTTTCAATCTTGTTGTGAGGTAGTTACTTAATAGCTTTCTCTAGTTTTCTCATTTTCCTATGGAAATTAGTCTGTTCACACTTTCTATCTTTAAAAAGTTTCATTTTGTTAATCTGTATTTCCCTAAGAAATTATCTGTTTTGTCTAAATTTCCAATTTTATTTGCATAGAGCTCAGCAAACTAATCTCTTGTGATTTTTCAATCTTTCTTATGTTCCAGTGGTTTACAATAACATTCATTCTCTAAAGAGAAAGCGGCGGAGAGACCTTCAAGATGGTGGAGGAGTAAGACGTGGAGATCACCTTCCTCCACACAAATACATCAGAAATACAACCACATATGGAACAACTCCTACAGAACACCTACTGAACGCTGACAGAAGACCTCAGACTTCCCAAAAGGCAGGAAACTCCCCACGTACCTGGGTAGGACAAAAGAAAAAAGAAAAAACAGAAACAAAAGAATAGGGATGGGACCTGCACCTCTGGTAGGGAGCTGTGAAGGAGGAAAAGTTTCCACACACTAGGAAGCCCCTTCACTGGTGGAGACGGGGGGCTGGCAGGAAGGAAGCTTCAGAGCCATGGAGGAGAGGGCAGCAACAGGGGTGCAGAGGGCAAAGTGGAGAGATTCCCGCAAGAGGATTGGTGCCGACCAGCACTCACCAGCCTGAGAGGCTTGTCTGTTCACCCGGCAGGTGGGGGCTGGGAGCTGAGGCCCCGGCTTTGGAGTTCAGATCCCAGGGAGAGGACTGGGGTTGGCTGCTTGAACACAGCCTGAAGGGGGCTACAGAGCCACAGCTAGCTGGGAGGGAGTCCGGGAAAGAGTCTGGACCTGCCTAAGAGGCAAGAGACCATTGTTTTGGGGTGCACAAGGAGAGGGGATTCAGAGCACCACCTAAACGAGCTCCAGACACAGGCACGAGCCGTGGCTATCAGCACGGACAACAGAGATAGGCATGCAACGCTAAGGCTGCTGCTGCAGCCACCAAGAAGCCTGTGCACAAGCACAGGTCACTATCCACACCTCCCCTCCCAGGAGCTTGTGCAGCCCGCCACTGCCAGGGTCCCGTGATCCAGTGACAACTTCCCCGGGAGAACACACGGTGCACCTCAGGCTGGTGCAACGTCACGCTGGCCTCTGCCACCACAGGCTCACCCCGCCTTCCGTACCCCTCCCTGCTTCCAGCCTGAGTGAGCCAGAGCCCCCTAGACAACTGCTACTTTAACCATATCCTGTCTGAGTAAAAAACAGATGCCCTCAGGCGACCTACATGCAGACGTGGGGCCACATCAAAAGCTGAACCCCAGGAGCTGTGTGAACAAAGAAGAGAAAGGGAAATTTCTCCCAGCAGCCTCAGGATAAGTGGATTAAATCTCCACAATCAACTTGATGTACCCTGCATCTGTGGAATACCTGAATAGACAATGAATCATCCCAAAATTGAGGCAGTGGACTTTGGAAGCAACTGTAGACTTGCGGTTTGCTTTCTGCATCTAATTTGTTCCTGGTTTTATGTTTATCTTAGTTTAGTATTTAGAGTTTATTATCATTAGTAGATTCGTTTATTGATTTGGTTGCTCGCTTCCTCTTTTTTTTAATATATTTTTTTTTCATTTTTCTCTTATTGTGTGTATGTGTATGCTTCTTTGTGTGATTTGGTCTGTATAGCTTTGGTTTTACCATTTGTCCTAGGGTTCTGTCTGTCTGTTTTGTTTTTTGTTTTTTTCAGTATAGTTTTTAGCACTTGTTATCACTGGTGGATTTGTTTTGATTACTCTCTTCTTTCCTTCTTGCTTTCTTTTTATCCTCTTTTTTAATACTTTTTAATTGTTTTTTATTTTTAATAATTATTTTTTATTTTAATCATTTATTTTATTTTTCTTTCTTTCTTTATTTCTCCATTTTCTTCTGAGCTGTGTGACTGACAGTGTCTTGGTGCTCTGGCTGGGTGTCAAGCCTGTGCCTCTGAGGTGGGAGAGCTGAGTTCAGGACATTGGTCCACCAGAGACCTCACAGCTCCACATAATATCAAACAGGGAAAGCTCTCCCAGAGACCTCCATCTCACTGCTAAGACCCAGCTCCACTCAACGACCAGCAAGCTACAGTGCTGGACACCCTATGCCAAACAACTAGCAAGACAGGAACACAAACCCGCCCATTAGAAGAGAGGCTGCCTAAAATCATAATAAGTTTACAGACACCCCAAAACACACCACCGGACGTGGTCCTGCCCACCAGAAAGACAAGATCCAGCCCCATCCACCAGAACACAGGCACTAGTCCTCTCCACCAGCAAGCCTGCACAACCCACTGAACCAACCTCAGCCACTCGTGACAGACACCAAAAACAATAGGAACTACGAACCTGCAGCCTGTGAAAAGGAGACCCCAAACACAGTAAGTTAAGCAAAAGGAGAAGACAGAGAAATACACAGCAGGTGAAGGAGCAAGGTAAAAACCCACCAGAGCAAACAAATGAAGAGGAAATAGGCAGTCTATCTGAAAAAGAACTCAGAGTAAAGATAATCCAAAATCTTGGAAATATAATGATGAAAATACAAGAAATGTTTAACAAGGACCTAGAAGAACTAAAGAGCAAACAAACAATGATGAACAACACAATAAATGAAATTTTAAATTCTCTAGAAGGAATCAATAGCAGAATAACTGAAGCAGAAGAACGGATAAGTGACCTGGAAGATAAAATAGTGGAAATAACTACTGCAGAGCAGAATAAAGAAAAAAAATGAAAAGAATTGAGGACAGTCTTAGAGACCTCTGGGACAACATTGAACGCACCAACATTTGAAATATAGGGGTCCCAGAAGAAGAAGAGAAAAAGAAAGGGACTGAGAAAATATTTGAAGAGATCGTAGTTGAAAACTTCCCTAACATGGGAAAGGAAATAGTCAATCAAGTCCAGGAAGCACAGAGAGTCCCATACAGGATAAATCCAAGGAGAAACACGCCAAGACACATATTAATCAAACCATCAAAAACTAAATACAAAGAAAAAATATTAAAGCAACAAGGGAAAAACAACAAATAACATACAAGGGAATCCCCATAAGGTTAACAGCTGATCTTTCAGCAGAAACTCTGTAAGCCAGAGGGAGTGGCAAGATATATTTAAACTGATGAAAGGGAAAAACCTACAACCAAGATTGCTCTACCCAGCAAGGATCTCATTCAGATTCAAAAGAGAAATTAAAACATTTACAGACAAGCAAAACTAAGAGAATTCAGCACCACCAAACCAGCTTTACAACAAATGCTAAAGGAACTTCTCTAAGCAGGAAACACAAAAGAAGGAAAAGACCTACAATAACAAACCCCAAACAATTAAGAAAATGATAATAAGAACATACATATCAATAATTACCTTAAGTGTTAATGGATTAAATGCTCCAACCAAAAGACATTAAATGTTTTTGAATGAATACAAAAACAAGACCCGTACATATGCTGTCTATAAGAGACCCACTTCAGACCTAGGGACACATACAGACTGAAAGTGAGGGGATGGAAAAAGATATTCCCTGCGAATGGAAATCAAAAGAAAGCTGGAGTAGCAATTCTCATGTCAGACAACATAGACTTTAAAATAAAGACTGTTACAAGAGACAAAGAAGGACACTACATAATGATCAAGGGATCAATCCAAGAAGAGGATATAACAACTGTAAATATTTATGCACCCAACATAGGAGCACCTCAATACATAAGACAAATGCTAACAGCCATAAAAGGGGAAATCGACAGTAACACAATCATAGTAGGAGACTTTAAAATCCCACTTTCACCAATGGACAGATCATCCAAAATGAAAATAAATAAGGAAACACAAGCTTTAAATGATACATTAAACAAGATGGACTTAATTGATATTTATAGGACATACCTTCCAAATACAACAGAACACACTTTCTTCTCAAGTGCTCATGGAACATTCTCCAGGATAGATCATATCTTGGGTCACAAATCAACCCTTGGTAAATTTAAGAAAATGGAAATCATATCAAGTATCTTTTCCAACCACAACGCTAGGAGACTAGATATCAATTACAGAAAAAAATCTGTTAAAAACACAAACACATGGAGGCTAAACAATACACTACTTAATAAACAAGGGATCACTGAAGAAATCAAAGAGGAAATTAAAAAATACCCAGAAACAAATGACAATGAAAACACGACCACCCAAAACCTATGGGATGCAGCAAAAGCAGTTCTAAGAGGGAAGCTTATAGCAATACAATCCTACCTCAAGAAACAGGAAACATCTCAAATAAACAACCTAACCTTATACCTAAAGCAATTAGAGAAAGAAGAACAACAAAACCCCAAAGTTAGCAGAAGGAAAGAAATCATAAAGATCAGATCAGAAATAAATGAAAAACAAATGAAGGAAACAATAGCAAAGATCAATAAAACTAAAAGCTGGCTCTTTGAGAAGATAAACAAAATTGATAAACCATTAGCCAGACTCATCAAGAAAAAAAGGGAGGACTCAAATCAATAGAATTAGAAATGCAAAAGGAGAAGTAACAACTGACACTGCAGAAATACAGAGGATCATGAGAGATTACTACAAGCAACTATATGCCAATAAAATGGACAAGCTGGAAGAAATGGACAAATTCTTAGAAAAGCAAAACATTCCGAACCTGAACCAGAAAATAATAGAAAATATAAGTAGACCAACCACAAGCACTGAAATTGAGACTGTGATTAAAAATCTTCCAACAAACAAAAGCCCAGGACCAGATGGCTTCACAGGTGAATTCTATCAAACATTTAGAAAAGAGCTAACACCTATCCTTCTCAAACTCTTCCAAAATATAGCAGAGGGAGGAACACTCCCAAACTCATTCTACGAGGCCACCATCACCCTGATACCAAAACCAGACAAAGATGTCACAAAGAAAGAAAACTACAGGCCAATATCACTGATGAACACAGATGCAAAAATCGTCAACAAAATACTAGCAAACAGAATCCAACAGCACATTAAAAGGATCATACACCATGATCAAGTGGGGTTTATCCCTGGAATGCAAGGATTCTTCAAGATATGCAAATCAATCAGTGTGATACACCATATTAACAAATTGAAGGAGAAAAACCATATGATCGTCTCAATAGATGCAGAAAAAGCTTTCGACAAAACTCAACACACATTGATGATAAAAACCCTCCAGAAAGTAGGCATAGAGGGAACTTTCCTCAACATAATAAAGGACGTATATGATAAACCCACAGCCAACATCGTTCTCAATGGTGAAAACTGAAAGCATTTCCTCTACGATCAGGAACAAGACAAGGTTGCCCATTCTCACCACTATTATTCAACATACTTTTGGAAGTTTTAGCCACAGCAATCAGAGAAGAAAAAGAAATAAAAGGAAGCCAAATCAGAAAAGAAGAAGTAAAACTGTCACTGTTTGCAGATGACATGACACTATACATAGAGAATCCTAAAGATGCTACCAGAACACTACTAGAGCTAGTCAATGAATTCGGTAAAGTTGCAGGATACAAAATTAATGCCCAGAAATCTCTTGCATTCCTATACACTAATGAAGAAAAATCTGAAAGAGAAATGAGGAAACACTCCCATTTACCATTGAAGCAAAAAGAATAAAATACCTAGGAATAAACCTACCTAAGGAGACAAAAGACCTGTATACAGAAAACTATAAGACACTGATGAAAGAAATTAAAGATGATACAAACAGAGAGATATACCATGTTCTTTGATTGGAAGAATCAATGTTGTGAAAATGACTCTACTACCCAAAGCAATCTACAGATTCAATGCAATCCCTATCAAACTACCAATGGCATTTTTCACAGAACTAGAACAAAAAATTTCACAATGGGGCTTCCCTGGTGGTGCAGTGGTTAAGAATCCGCCTGCCAATGCAGAGGACACGGGTTCGAGCCCTGGGCCGGGAAGATCCCACATGCTGCGGAGCAACTAAGGCCATGCGCCACAACTACTGAGCCTGCGCTCTAGAGCCCATGAGCCACAACTACTGAGCCCACGTGCCACAGCTACTGAAGCCTGTGTGCCTAGAGCCCATGCTCCACAAGAAGAGAAGCCACCAGAATGAGAAGCCCGCGCAGCACAACAAAGAGTAGCCCCTGCTCGCCACAACTAGAGAAAGCCCACGCACAACAACAAAGACCCAACACAGACAAAAATAAATAAATAAAATAAAATAAATAAATTTATTTTTAAAAAAATGTCACAATTTGTATGGAAACACGAAAGACTCTGAATAGCCAAAGCAATCTTGAGAAAGAAAAATGGAGCTGGAGGAATCAGGCTCCTGGACTTCAGACTATACTACAAAGCTACAGTAATCAAGACAGTATGGTACTGGCACAAAAACAGAACTATAGACCAATAGAACAGGATAGAAAGCCCAGAGATAAACCCACGCACATATGGTCACCTCATCTTTGATAAAGGAGGCAAGAATATACAGCGGAGAAAAGACAGCCTCTTCAATAAGTGGTGCTCGGAAAACTGGACAGCTACATGTAAAAGAATGAAATTAGAACACTCCCTAACACCATACACAAAAATAAACTCAAAATGGATTAAAGACATAAATTTAAGGCCAGACACTATAAACTCTTAGAGGAAAACATAGGTAGAACACTCTATGACATAAATCACAGCAAGATGCTTTTTGACCCACCTCCTAGAGAAATGGAAATAAAAACAAAAATAAACAAATGGGACCTAATGAAACTTAAAAGCTTTTGCACAACAAAGGAAACCATAACAAGACGAAAAGACAATCCTCAGAATGGGAGAAAATATTTGCAAATGAAGCAAGTGACAAAGGATTACCTCCAAAATTTACAAGCTGCTCATGCAACTCAATATCAAAAAAACAAACAACCCAATCCAAAAATGGGCAGAAGACCTAAATAGACATTTCTCCAAAGAAGATATACAGATTGCCAACAAACACATGAAAGGAGGCTCAACATCACTAATCATTAGAGAAATGCAAATCAAAACTACAGTGAGGTATCACCTTACACCAGCCAGAATGGCCACCATCAAAAAATCTAGAAATAATAAATGCTGGAGAGGGTGTGCAGGAAAGGGAAACCTCTTGCACTGTTGGTGGGAATGTAACTTGATACAGCCACTATGCAGAACAGTATGGAGGTTCCTTAAAAAACTAAAATTACAACTACCATATGACCCAGCAATCCCACTACCTGGCATATACCCTGAGAAAACTATAATTCAAAGAGTCATGTACCACAATGTTCATTGCAGGTCTATTTACAATAGCCAGGACATGGAAGCAACCTAAGTGTCCATCGACAGATGAATGGATAAAGAAGATGTGGCACATATATACAATGGAATATTACTCAGCCATAAAATGAAACGAAATTGAGTTATTTGTAGTGAGGTGGATGGACCTAGAGTCTGCCATTCAGAGTGAAGTAAGTCAGAAAGAGGAAAACAAATAGCGTATGCTAACAGATATATATGGAATCTAAAAAAAAAAAAAAAAAAGTTCTGAAGAACCTAGGAGCAGGACAGAGGAATAAAGATGCAGACATAGAGGATGGACTTGAGGACACGGAGAGGGGGAAGAGTAAGCCGGGACGAAGTGAAAGAGTGGTATGGACATATATACACTACCAAATGTAAAATAGATAGCTAGTGGGAAGCAGCTACATAGCACATGGAGATCAGCTCGGTGCTTTGTGACCACCTAGAGGGGTGGGATAAGGTGGGTGGGAGGGAGACGCAAGAGGGAGGAGATATGGGGATATATGTATATGTATAGCTGATTCACTTTGTTGTACAGCAGAAGCTAATACACCATTGTAAAGCAATATTACTCCAATAAAGATGTTTAAAAAAATAAAAAATAAAATAAATTATAGCATAATTGGAAAAAAAAAGAGAGAGAGAGACAGCGGCGTTGGGGAACTTAAGTTTCTTGCACAAGAAGAAACAGCCAATAAGTGGTAGTTTACCAATCTTCCCACACAGAAACTTTGAGATCATTAGTGCAGAAATAGGTCTAAAGGGCAAAGAATTTAGAGAGGTAGACATTTCAGTTTAGCACCAAAGTACCTCCCCCAAATGGCTGACCTGTATGCCACCTGACAGGCAGTTATTACCCACTCTGCCATTTGATTTGTTCAAGGAAACACGGGGGAAAAGTTTAAAAAAAAATTACAACCCTGTAGAGATCCCAATTAACCGAAAATTAATTTAACAACATTTTTTAACCCCACCCCTAAGTACCCATACACTTCCTAAGAACTGTTGGTTTGTGGACTGCAAATTCCTTGAAGACAGGTACTGTGACTTCCTTTCAGCAGTGCCAGGGATCAGTGATGACAGTAAACAATCAACGGTGCCCATCAGTGAACTGCAGGGAAGCAGAGACAGTGGTAAATCTGGCTGAGAACATTGGTATCTTCCTTGATTTCTCCCTTTTCCACCAAAACACCCAAGCCATCACATGCTCTTGCTTCTTTCCTCACCACATCTTTCAGCATCTCCCCACTCACTGCCACCATCCAAATCTAGTACCTTCATAAATTATGCCTAGGTCTACCCCACTAAATGTTCCTCTTCAATCCAACCCCCTCATCAGTACTCCCAAGCCATTCTTCTGAAAATACTGTGTCTCCCTCTTTCCTCCACCCCATTCCTCATCCCTGGTTCTTAAAAATAGAGGTTGCTTATCTTTAAGATAAAATCTATTATCATCCTGAATTACAAACTCTGTTACTATCTGTCCTAGGAGAGAGACACTCTCTCTCTCATCACACTTTAGCCACCTCATCACACTTTATCCACAAGACTCACCTCTCCACTACCCTGGTCCCTGACTCTTGTTGTAGAAGAGCCACCAGGTAGACTCTGCACCCTCTGGAAGGAACTCCAACATCCAGGAAGACCTCTTCCCCATTATCCAGGCAGCACCCTTCCCCACAAAGCCAGAAGCAGGAAGCTCTCAACAGCTGCAAGTCCCTTCCACCAGCCTCATATTCCCTACCCCCTCCCCAGATGGAGGGAACACTCCAATAGTCCATGGGACCCTTCACTTTCTGCCTGAAACCCTCTGGAACTGCTGCCTGGAACTTTGCCATTTCATTGGTGCAGTGGTACTCACCCACTCAAATCCCCTGCCTAGCCCAGCCCCGTTACATCTCTGAGTAAATGCTTTAGAATTATACCACTACCCAAATTTGCACCTAAGTGCTAGAGACAAAAATCTCAATCCCACCAGAAGTTCATAGCTCTCTAGTCATTCATTATTCCCAGACTCCCATTTCTCATTAATCCCTCTGCTCAGCCCCCAGTTGCCCAAATCCCTACTTCTCCCTTTCCCCAGTTTTCTCTCCCTTTGTCTTCTCAACATCAACCCCATAATCAGCAACCACCTGTCCCAATATCTTCAACCTGGAATTCTCCCTGGGATACCACATCCCCTACAGCTCTCCAAAAGGGAAGTTCTTTTTTCTCACTCCTGGCCTGTGAGTTCCCTAACATTCTCATCCCCAGTGACCTTTTCTCCCACCTCCTTTCCAGTCACCTCAAGTCACACCCACAGTGGAGCTTATCACCCATAAAACTGTATCACTTCACCAGTAAGAATCTAAGCATTCCTAATGCATTTAGCATACAGTAAACACTTCTTATATGGCTCTTTAGGACTGTCCATGGCCTACTTCTCAATGTTATCTCTACCTCTCCTGCTCCCTTTCCTGTGACCACATAAGCCTTCTTCCAGCTCTGCAGACAATGCAAAGTCCTTTCCTGATTTGAGCCTTTGTACCTGGTCAGAAATGCCTTTCTCTTGGCTCTTTGCACAGGTGACTCTTTCTCACTCTCAGCTAAATCTTAATTCCTGACCAAGACCTTACCTGTCAGCTCTTGGTAAATAGATTTCCCTCCTCCATTTTTCCATATCACAGAACACTGTTTTCTGAGAGTTTCATTTTTCAGTAACTAAACTCAATTTCTATTTCAACCTATCTTTCCACTGGTGGGAGAAATAATATCAAACTTCTTGGGGTTTTCCACCCCCTCTCCTGATTCTAAGCTCTGGAGAGCTTACAAAGTGCTGAGCTATCCAGTGGTGGGGTGAGGTGTAGCCTGATCCTCTGGGTCTGACACCCAATGAGAGAACCTCACTCCTATGAGGCCATTAGTCCCCACAGGTCACTGTGGCATCTTCTTGGGTTGTGGTATTATAATTTCATGACTGTAAATCTCTCCACATATCTCTCTTGGGTTCCACAGGGCCTGATACTGGTTGGGAATTAATGGATGCTCACAAAATACTGGAATTGAATTGACTCATGCCCAAGACATCTGGGCCATCAATGAGGCCTGAAAAAAAGTTGGATTCCCATGCTCTCTCTTAGAGAGCCTCATATGTCATTTAGTTCCCTTGAGAGAATAAGAGGCACTGTTATATGTGCTGCTCAAATGTGCAGCAAACATGCAACAACTTTAATTTTTCTATGGTTTCCTAATTCATCTTAGGGTTCACAGAAGATTCACAAGTTTATTGCATTTGAGTTTTATGCACTTCACTTATTGTGACATAGAATTTTAGTGACACAGAGGTCTTGGGGACCTTTCAATTTGAGATGCTCATTCTATGGATGAGTAAAGTAAGATCCAGAGAAATGAAGTAAATTGCTTAAAGTCACAAATTAGCAAGGTTGGGACTAGAACCCAGGTCACTTAAGGCCATGTTCTGTGGCCTTCCACAAGACAATGCAGAGTATACCATGTCAGCCCCATGAACCACATCGGTTCCATGCACCAAATCAGATCTGTGGGTTACATTGGTTCCATATACCATTGGCTTAATTTTCAATGTTGGCTACATATATTTATTGTTTACATGTGCCACTCTGATTGCCTACATCACCTTGACTTTCTACTGTGTCCATGTACCATGTCACTTAGAGTTACCATGTTTCATGTTGGTTACATGTATTCTATTGGTTCCAGTGCCACTGTGGTAGATTATAATATCACCCCCATTATTTGCTGCTCTCACTGTAGAGGGAATATACATCCATACCCATTGCCACGTGATTTGCATTACTTTTCTGTGGGAAGGAAATACTTCCTGCCCTTTTGCCAGCAGGCTTAAAGATAGGGCTTGGTTTGGCCAATAGGACGTGAGGAAAGAGATGTGTGTTACTTCTGAGCAGAAGCTTTAAGAGTCATCATGTATTTCAGTCATTGTTGCTTTCTCTCTCTCTTAAGACTGGCATGTGCCAGATACAGCCTCATCCTTCACACTGGATCCAAGAATCCAATGGCAGAAGGCCACAGTCTACTTACAACTGACATAGAACATAAGAAATATATGAACTTTTGCTGTTGTAAGCCACTGAGATTATGGGGTTGTTTCTCAACCAAAATGTAGCAAGTTGATCAAGACAACCATGTTTGGTTTCATGTACCACATTTGTTCCACTGACCAAGTTCTATGTTGGTTCAAATGCATGATATTTGTTTCATATGTTATAGATGCTCTCCTTCAACATTGGACAATCTACCCCAGGCCCCTCCTGTCCTCCAGGTCACCAGGCTAATCTACTCCTCTGCATCACTTTGAGAAAAGCCCTCTTAATGTCCTTGTTCCTCAAACTGTAGACCACAGGGTTAAGCAGGGCAGTGAAGACATTATAAAAGAGTGATATCTGCTTGTCTTGCTCAGGGGAATAGCTTGAATTGGGCCTTATATAGATGTAGGTGGCTGGAGCATAGAAGAATATGACCACAGTCAGGTGGGAAGCACAGATAGAGAAAGCCTTGCAGCGGGGCTTCATGGACTTGATCTTGAGAATGGCCTGGGCAATACAGATGTAGGAAGCCACAATGAGGGAGAGTGGGGCAACAACCATGAAGACACTGATGACCAGGTCCACCATCGCAATGAGGTTGGTATCCATGCAAGCCAAGCTTCGTACTGAGGGACCCTCACATAAGTAGTGGTTGACCATGTTGGGCCCACAGTATGGCAGCCTCATGGTGAAAAATGTATGGATCAGAGAGAAGAAGAAACCACAGGCCCAGGTCCCAGCTGACAGCCGTGTGCACAGACCCCAGCTAAGGATGACAGTATAACACAGTGGGTAGCAGATGGCCACATATAGGTCATAAGCCATGACTACAAAGAAAATGGACTCGGTCAGGCCCAGAGCGCCAAACATGTACATTTGTAGCCAACAGCCAGCAAAGGAGATGGTCTGAGATTGAGCGAGAAGATGCACCAACATCTGGGGCATGGTGGTGGTGACAGAGCCCATATCCAGCAGGGAGAGGATACAGAGGAAGAAGTACATGGGAGTGTGGAGATGCATGTCCAGGCATATCAGGGTGACAATGAGCCCATTGCCAAGGACTGAGCTCAGATAAAGGAGAAGGAAGGCAATGAAGAGGATCCTGTTGGTCGTGGGGTCACTGGAGAAGCCAAGCAGGATAAGTTCAGAAACCCAGCTTTGGTTCTGCCCTGGAGGCATCCTCATGGTGAGCCTATAAGAGAATCACATTCATTTCAATGTCATCTAAAATATGATAGCCTAGTAAGAACTGGAGGCAGACAGGCTGGGATTTTAATTCTGGGCCCACTACTCACCTACTGCCTTGCACCAGTGACTTAAATCTCTGGGCCTCAGTCTCCTCATCTGTAAAATGTGACTAATAATACTCATCTCTCAGGGTTTTTATGAGGAGTCAAGGCAATGTATAAAAGTGTCTTATATGATGTCTTAAAACACTAAAGAGCAGTAGAATGCTCATTTGCAATCTCCCCAGTCTTACTCCCCACCCCTCAGTGGAAAAACTGTTCACTCAAATGTCTAGCAACAATTGATTTACACCACATCCACTCAAGCCCCAAACTTGTGGAGGTGGCCTTCCCCTCTGACTTAGAGATCATTTGTCTGGATGCTCTCCAAGCCTCTCCCCACCCTGTAAACATTTCTCCTTTGGCAGCTGACAATGGGAGGCATTATCAATAGAGATCGATAGAGGGACAATGTGATGAGGGCAGCAGGACGGCACTTATGTTGGGGCTTCAATCTTCCTCCTTCTGTTACTCAGAGGGAGAGCCAGTGGGTTGGTGGGGACCAACCACAATCACATACTCAGGCCACACACACTCTCCCCACCCAGTGGCCACTGTCATGGGAGCTCTGGCCTGTGGCCCCACCCCCACCCCCAGTAGCACACTGTATTCCTGTGGCAGTCATACCCTCTTTGAAAAAGTCTGGGCTCAGTCTTTTTCGGGGTGGGGAAATGAGGGGTGTCAGGATCAGGAGGAGGGAGGGAAGTATCTCTTAAATCCTTAGTCCCTTCAATGTGTACTCTTCATCAGCCATGAGGTAGTAGCTGCTTTTTTTTTTTTTTTTTCAATTGTTACCTCTGGTTCTCTCTTATCCCTTTTAGCAGTTATCTACCTTTTACTAGTTAACAATTCTGCATATTAAATTTTCCCTCTTCACATTACTGGTGTGTTCTGTCTCCTTCCAGGATCCTAAATGATACAGATGTTAAATCTATGGGGAGTGAGTTTGATAAGGAACAGAATGTTACCTAGCTATAAGCTATCTATCCATAAAGTAATCATTAATTACAAAAGTAAGAAGTAGTAGCTATCAGTGGAGAAGCTGGACAGCATCTTAACTGAGTGATTATAATTAATATCACCAATAAGGAGCAGATAGACACAGTGTGTCTCCATATGTGAAATCCTAACAATATACGTATCACCTATATATTACTTCAGCCAAAAAAGCAAAACCTGAATCTAATCATGGGGAAACATCATAGAAACCTAAGTTGAGGAATATTCTATAAAATGACTAGCTTCTAATCTTCAAAAACTATCTGTCATGAAAGACAAAGAAAGGCTAATAATCTATAATAGATGCAAGGGGACTAAAAAATATATAACAACTAATGCAAGATGTAATCCGGGAAGGGGGGAATGCTATGAATAACATTAATTTGACAGTTGATAAAACTGAAATATGAATTAGATTACTTTAGATAAGTGTATCAGTATCAAATTTCCCAAATCTGATAACTACTATATAAGAGAATATCTTTATTCTCTTACATCTTAGGAACTATTCTCTGAAGTATTAAAGGTAAAGGAACATGATGTTTGCAAATTATTCTCAAATAGTTCTGGAAATTATAATGACAACAATGCTAAAAAATTAATAAATCTAAGTATGGGATATACAGGATTTTTTGTAGTATTCTTTCTGCTTTTCTGAGGGTTTTGAAATTATTTCCGAAAAGAGTTTTTGAAAAAAATTTTAATATGAAATAAAAACTTTTTCAGACAAATGAAAAGTGGGATTATTTAAAGAGAGTTCTTCTAGCAGAAAGAAAGTGACAGAAACACAAAAATGCAAAAAGAAATGAAGAGTCCCTCAAGGAAAAGATAAATATAAATTAATAATGAATATAAACCAATAAAGTTTTGTTGGATTTGGTGGGAAGCAGCTGCATAGCACAGGGATATCTGCTCGGTGCTTTGTCACCACCTAGAGGGGTGGGATAGGGAGGGTGAGAGGGAGGGAGATGCAAGAGGGAAGAGATATGGGGACATATGTATATGTATAACTGATTCACTTTGTTATAAAGCAGAAACTAATTGTTATAAAGCAGAAACTAACACACCATTGTAAAGCAATTATACTCCAATAAAGATGTTAAAAAAATTTTAAAAATAAATAAAATAAAATAAAACAGATGAAAGACTAAAGATTATGGCAAGAACAGCACAAGAAATGGAAGAGATATAGAGATAGTGTTCTAAATATTTAGCATAATTGGAAAGGTGGTAAAACTAATCACTTGCCGTTAGACTGCGATAAGTCAAAGATTTATGTTAAAATATCTAGGAAAATCAATAAAAGAACAAATAATGTATAGCCAATGACCCAAAATAGGAGAAAATGAACTAATAAAAATGTTCATTAATCCAAAATAATGCTCTTTTGAGAGAGGAAAAAACCGAACATAAAATAGGCAGGTCAATAAAAAATAAGTGGAACTTAAGTATGTAGGTAATTACTTTAAATGCAAAAGGACTAAATATTTTCATCAAAAGCATATTTTCAAACTGAATTTTTTAAAAAACCCCACATATTATTCACAAGAAACATAGCTTGTTCATGCTGCAATATATAAATATATCAAATCAACCTGTTGTTCACCTAAACAAAACCAAAAGAAACATTGTAACTTCATGAAACATTTGTTGAAATTGACTCTATGCTGCATCATAGATGTAAACTCAAAAAAACCCAAAGGGTGATAATCATTCAGAGTATACTCTCTGAACCATGAAATTGGCTAGAAATCAATTTCAAATTACATATCATGGGTAAGTACCCTACTCCTTTGAAATTAGCATACAGTTCTAAATAATTTATGGGATAAAGAAAAATCAAAATGGAAATTAGTATATATTAAAATAAATGATGATAAAAAAAATCATTGTCAGTGCTTAGGGGAAACCATATACCCTTAATTGCATATATTTGAATATTTTTAAAAGGCTAAAAATTAATCAACTAGACTTTTATCTCAAGAAGCTAGAAAAGGAACGACAAATCAAACCCAAAATGAAGTTGAAGGAAGGAAATAATAAAGATAAGAGCAGAAAACAATGAAATCGTAAACAAACTTACAATACAGAAAAATCGACAGAGCCAAAAGTTCATTCTTTGAAATAATATCTAAGTCCTTAGCAAGGCTGATAAAGAAAAATAAAACACAAATTACCAACATCAGAAATGAAAGGGGAACATTACCATAGGTCCTACAGTGATTTAAAAGCTAATTTTAAAAATTATAAACAACTTTATAACAATAAATTTGACCATTAAACAAAATGGGCAAATGAAAACACAAATTAACAAAACTGACAAAGAAGAACTAAAAGAAGAGTCCACTGTCTTTCCAAAAAAAAGAATCTATAATTTTAAACTTTCCTAGAAAGAAAACTTTAGGCCCAGACAGCTTTACTGGTAAATTTTTCCAACATTTAAGAGACGAACAATACCAATCATAACAAACTCTTGCAAAGCATAGAAAAAGAGTGAAAATTTCCCAACTCATTTAATGAGACCAGCATAAACGCAATACCAAAAAGTAACAAAGACATTACAGGAAGGAAAACTCATAAATGAATCTCTCTCATGGGCATTGTTGCAAAACTTCTTGACATTATATTAGCCAATTTAATTTAGCAATATATTAAAAAGGATAACGCATCACAATCAAATTGGGTTTATTACAAGAATTCAAGGTTGGTTTAGCATTTGGTATGCAAGCAATGTAATCATCTGATTAATGAAGTAAAGGAGAAAATTTATCTGCTTAACTTAATAGACATAGAAAAAGCATCCGGTAAAAGTCAACAATCAATTAAGATTAGAAATAAACCTCTTAACGAAGTAAAAATAGACGCAAACTTTTTTTTTTCCTTTTTTAAAAAAATTGGAGTATAATTGCTTTACGATGTTGTGTTAGTTTCTGCTGTACAATGAAGTGAATCAGCTATATCTATACCTATAACCCCTCCCTCTGGGCCCTCCCTCCCACCTCCCTCCCACCTCCCTCCCACCTCCCTCCCACCTCCCTCCCACCTCCTCCCACCTCCTCCCGTCCCACCCATCTAGGTCATCACAGAGCACCGACCTGAGCTTCCTGTGTTTTATAGCATGGAAGGGAACTTTCTTAATGTGATAAATACTATCCCCAATAAAAGAAGCAACCTACAGCAAATATCATACTACAAGGTGAAATACTGATAACTTACTCCCCAACATCGAAAGCAAAACAAAAATGTTCACTATTAGTATGTCTATTAACTATTATACTAGTGGTCCTAGCCAGTGAAATAAGTCAAGAGAAAGAAATAAAAAAACCAAAGGATTGGGAAGGAAGAAACAAAATGGTCATTACTTACAGAACACCTGATTGTGTAGATAGAAAATTTAAAAGAACCCAAAGCAAACTGGAATTAATAAGTACACAAAAATCCAACATATCAATATTTCTCTATACCAGCAATTAGAAAATAAGTTATAAGAGCAGTTTTGAAAACCAAACATGTAGTAATAACTCTAATAAAATATGTGTAGAAAAACATTCTTTAGAGAAATTAAGGTAGACCCAAGTAAATGGAGGCATATGCCACGTTCATGCATGGGTTAGACAATTCAACGTTATAAAGATGTAAAATTGATTTATAGATTCAATGCAATCCTAGTCTAAATCCCAGCTGTTTTTTCTACAGAAAATTGACAAGGTAGTCATAACATTTACATGGAAATTCTGAAGAATCTTGAAGAAAAAAATCAAAGCTGGAGGACTTACCAGATATTCAGATTTACTATAAAGCTGTAATAATTAAGCAAGTATGAAATTGGCACAAAATAAACAAATAGATAAATGGAACCGAATAAAGTCCAGAACAGACCTGTGAATACATAGTCACCTGATTCATGACAAATTTGATCCTACAATGAATTGGGGAAAGCATTGTCTTTTCAAAAAATTCTGCTGGATCATGGGGATATTCACACAGGAAAAAAAAATTTTTTGAAACCTATCTCACACAGTAAACAAAAATTAATTCCAGATATATTGTAAATTTAAATGGTAAAGATAGAATAATAAAATTTTTAAAAACAAACACAGACAAATATCTATGTTACCTTGCAATAGGCAGAGATTTCTTAAACAGGACCAAAAAGCACTAACCATAGAGAAAAATATGATAAGTTATATATTTTTATATAATTACTTATAAAGATATTACACATAATTATATATATATAATTACATGTAATTATATACACAGAATTATATATGTATATAATTACATGTAATTATATACACAGATTATATTCAAATGAAGAACTTAAGATTTGTATACAGAATAAAGAACTCTTACAAATAAACAAAGACAAAAAAACAAAAAACAAAGGCTGCCCAATAGAATAATGGGCAAAATATCTAAAAAGACACTTCACAAAAGGAGCTATCTAAATAGTCATTAATCAAGTGAAAATGTACTCGACGTCATTAGTCATACAGGAGTTGCAAGTTAAGACCACAGTGTAACACCACTACACACCTACCAGAATGGCTAAAATGAAAAATACAAGGAGTTGGCAAGAGTAACCAGAACTTTCTTACACTGCTGATGGGAGAATAAATTTGTACAATTCCTCTGGAAAATGTTTGATGGTATCTCTTAAACTTGAACATATGCATTCCACATTACTCAGCATTCTATTCCTAACTATATCCCCCCACATTTATATACACTGACATATATTCTAGGAAAAGACATGTACAAAACTGTTTAAAACACTAGTCAAAATAGCTCAAAGTAGGGAACTACCCAAGTTTCATTCAACAGTATAATCGATAAAAAACACTGTTGTATGTTCATATGGAGGTTAACTTTTGGGCGGGTAAAAGCTCACAGGAGATATCAGGCCATCCTCAGTCTTCCCATAATCCTGCACAAGCCCCTCCTTGGTCTCCCTGCCTCTGGATTCTTTTCTTTACTGCATTCTCTATATGGACTACTACAAATGATTGGTCAAAATACAACAGTGGTCCTGTCTCTCTCTTATTTAAACCATTTAAGGGTTTCCAATTCCCAATCACGTTAGACAGATGCACAGAGCTCTTCATAAATGACCTGCCCCCTGCAGACTTGTTCAGCCTCAGCACTCAGCTCTGTCCCTTATCCCATCTTTTCCATACAAGCATAGTCTCCATACAAGCATGCCCAGTTTCATGTATGTCTCTGCAGACCCTTTCCTAGGCCTCTAGCATGGAAGAACACCACCCCCTGCATCCCTGTTGCCCACAGCGACTCTGTTACACATCCAACCTTTATTCCCATATTAGGACTCAGCTCAGCTTCCCACCAGGAAGATTTCCTAGACCCAGTCCACCATCTCCCACTCCCAAACCTTGATTAGATGCTTTATTTCTCATAGCCCCTTGTGCTTACTGGCTAGTTACAACCCTAGTGATCCTAGAGGATTCTGATATGAAGTTTGAGGTCTAATGTTTTGGGGAAACGTTCTCTCTCTGATGTTAACTTTATTCCCACTAATTGACTTGGAATATCTACAATAAAGTATGGATAAAGAGGTGAGTTTATAACCTCCCTTTCAGAAATACTAATAATAGCTAATGTTTAATGAACAATTTCTGTGTGCCAGGCATTGCTACACAAACTTTATGTCATCCTCACAACAACTCATTGAGGTAAGTATTATTACCTCCATTTTTACAGATGGAAAAGAAAATAAAGTCACAGAGAAAGTAAGTGATTCACACCAAATTATACAATTTGTGTGATGGACCTGGGGCTTGAACCAAGGCAGTTTGGTTTCATAGACAACTCTTAACCATTATCATCTCCTGCTTCAGGTGAACAGGCTCTAAGTTACCCTGAGGGGTAAAAAATGCAAACTTCCCTCATCTGCTCCTCAAGTTGAACTTCTTGAGGTTTGGCACGAATTACTATAGAATCATGGCCTACGACGTACAGACACCAGATAAGACAGGGTCAGACCCCTCCTAGGACAAAGGGCTAGAGTTGCAGCCACAGACTATCTCTCATGATAAAATTTCCTCCATTTGCTCCCATCACTTGGATATGGGATTTGGTGGGGGAAAAAAAGTCTCCTAAGATTCCATTAGCTCAGCAATCTCTGTCTTAATTTGCAATAGCCCAGACCACTAGAGAGCAGGGGGGTGAGTCTTAATCATTGTAGTAACTGATGTCATTGATGAAGGTTTCTCCCAGCATAACCATCATTGTCCTTTCATGTTGTCTCTTAGCTGGACTTGGAGATCTCAAGCTCAGGAAATTATATTATTCATTTCCTGTTTCTAGCTCCTGGAACATGGCTTGGCAGAGAGGAACTATCCATATATATTTACTAAATGAATAAATGGAAGAAGGAAGGAGGTCTAGGATGAAAGAATGGGAGAGGATTGATATGTGAGGTGGTGAGGAAAGAAGAGTAGGGAAGGAGGGAGGGGGCTAGAGGGATGCTGGGACGTAAGCACAGAGAGGACCCAGTGACTGGGTGACCTGGCTACCTCTGACCTCCGCCCCCCACAGATGCCTGGATGCCGCCCAGAGCCCCAAGCCAAGTGACCATCTCACCCCTCAGGTATCCACAGAAACAAGTCACGGAGAGACTGTCATTTGTTCTTAAGAAAAAGACTGAACAGGAAGTGCCCAGGGCAACTGAGTCCAGTGAGCCAGGATTCTAGGCAACCCAGTCTCCAGAAAAGTGCTAGGTTTCTGAGAGGTGGAAGGCTGAACCCCCTGCCTTCTCTCCATTGTGCAGCTCTTTGCACTTGGCCAGCCCAGCCCTGGCTCCTGAAGGCCTTGCCTGTCAGGTCCTCAGGTGCAGATGGAGGGAGCCTCAGCCAGCCCAAGCTCTTCCCAGTGGGTCAAGCTGCTGAGGCTTGATGGTCCTGCCTCCTTACCAGGCTTTCCTGGGAGAGAGGAGGGAGGGCCATCCCCCTTCCTCCTGCCAGCACCGTCCCTGTCCCTGGTGGGGATGCCAAGATGGAATTCTCTGAATTTTGTCAACAAGAACCCCACAAGGAAGAGGACCTTGGGGACAGAGCAGGAGCAAACTACTCCCCAGTTGGGGAGGCATAGTGACCTGTCTATTTCCTTAGTCCTCAGAATAATTCTGTTGGATAGGTATTATTATTTTATTCCCTTTAGAAATGAGGTTTAGAGAAGTTAAGTAACCTATGCCTAGGTTCACAGTAAGTAATAGAACTAGGCTGACTCCAAAACCTTCACTATTCTCTTTTCTTTTCTTTTCTTTTCTATATGGTCTCTATCAGCCTCCCTCTTCATCTATATAATTAGGATAATAGTCTCCACTTTAAAAATCAGATATTAATTATGTAAACAGACAGCTTGGACGAGTTTAAAATTACATTAATTCATTTGAGATAACATGGAGACATTCGAAATGATTTAATCAATGTCTGTACCAGTTTAATAAGTAAAAACAATTTGACCTCTACTCTACTGGTATAGACAATCTGGTATGCCTTTGGACTTCTTTTGCTAAAACTTCAATGGAAATGCCATGGACCATTAGAGATAGATATTAATCATTATGTTAAGAAAATATAATTTTATTCATAAGTTGCTAGGTGTTTAATCAGGAATGATTAATTTGTCTTCAAAATAATTTGGGCCTCAGGATACAAAATTAATGTACAGAAATCTATTGCATTTCTATACACCAACAAAGAACTATCAGAAAGAGAAATTAAGACAACAATCCCACTTACAATTGCATCAAAAAGAATAAAATACCTAGGAATAAACCTACCTAAGGAGGCAAAATCCCTGTACTTGAAAAACTATAAGACACAGATGAAAGAAATGGAAGATGACACAGATGGAAAGATATATTGTATTCATAGATTGGAAGGATTAATATTGTTAAAATGACCATATCTATCCAAATGAATCTACAAATTTAATGCAATCCCTATGAAAATACCAATGGCATTCTTCACAGAACTAGAAAAAATAATTTAAATTTTGTATGTAAACACAAAGACCCCGATAGCCAAAACAATCTTGAAAAAGTAGAGCAGAGCTGGAGATACCATGCCCTTTGACTTCAGACTACATTACAAAGCTATAGTCATCAAAAAAGTGTAGTACTGGCACAAAAACAGACACATAGATTAATGGAACAGAACAGAAAGTTCAGAAATAAACCCATGCACCTATGGTCAATTAACCCATGGTGACAAAAGATGCAACAATATACAATGGAGAAAAGACAGTCTCTTCACTAAGTGGTGCTGGGAAAAATGGACAGCTACATGTAAAAGAATGAAATTAGAACATTGTCTTACACCATATACAAAAATAAATTCAAAATAGATTAAAGACCTAAATGTAAGACCAGAAACCATTAAACTCTTAGAAGAAAGCATAGGCAGAAGACTCTTTGACATAAATTGTAGCAATTTTTTTTTTTTGGATCTGCCTCCTAAGGCAAAGGAAACAAAAGCAAAGATAAACAAATGAGACTTAATGAAACTTAAAAGCTTTTGCACAGCAAAGGAAACCATGGACAAAATGAAAAGACATCATACTGAATGGGAAAAATTTGCAAATGATATGACTAATAATGGGTTAATCTCCAAAATATATAAACAGCTCATACAACTCAACATCAAAAAAAACAAACAGCTCAATTTAAAAATGTGCAGAACATATATACAATGGAATATTACTCAGCCATAAAAAGGAACAAAACTGAGTTATTTGTAGTGATGTGGATGGACCTAGAGTCTGTCATACAGAGTGAAGTAAATCAGAAAGAGAAAAACAAATACCGTATGCTGACGCATATACATGGAATCTAAAAAAATCGCACTGATGAACCTAGTGGCAGGGCAGGAATAAAGACGCTGACGTAGAGAACAGACTTGAGTACACGGGGGGAAAGGGGAAGCTGGGACAAAGTGAGAGAGTAGCATTGACATATATACACTACCCAGTGTAAAATGGATGGCTGGTGGGAAGCTGCTGCATAGCACAGGGAGATCAGCTCGGTGCTTTTCGATGACCTAGTGGGGTGGGATAGGGAGGGTGGGAGGGAGGCTCAAGAGGGAGGGGATATGGGGATATATGTATACATATAGCTGATTCACTTTGTTGTACGGCAGAAACTAACACAATATTGTAAAGCAATTATACTCCAATAAAGAAGTGAAAACAATGTGCATGAATGACATTTTTCAAAAAAGACATATAGGTGGCAGACCGGCACAAGAATAGAAGCTCAACATCGTTAATCAGCAGAGAAATGCAAATCAAAACCACAATGAGATATCATCTCACACCTGCCAAAATGGCTGTCCTCAAAAAGACCACAAATAACAAGTGTTGGTGAGGATATGGAGAAAAGGGAATCCTTGCACACTGTTGGTGGGAATATAAATTGGTGCAGCCATTGTGGAAACCAGTATAAAGGTTTCTTGAAAAACTAAAAATGGAACTACCATGTGACCCAGCAATTCCACTGCTGGGTATATATGCAAAGAGAATGAAAACACTAATTTGAAAAGATATATGCACCCTGATGTTCATACCAGCATTATTTACAATAACCAAGATATGGAAGCAACCTAAGTGTCCATCAACAGATGAGTGGATAAAGAAGATGTGGTGTATATATACAATGAAATACTACACAGCCATAAAAAATGAAATTTTGCCATTTGCAACAACATGGATGAACTTGGAGGATGTTGTGCTTAACAAAATAAGTGAGACAGAGAAAGACAAATACTGTATGATATCACTTATATGTGGAATCTAAAAAATAAAGTAGTGAATCCAACAAAATGAAACAGATTCACATGTATAGAGAACAAACAGTGGGGAGAGGGAAGGAGGGAAATCCAACAGTGGGACAGTGGATAAGCCTCTGCACTCCCAATGCAGGGGGTCTGGGTTCGATCCCTGGTCAGGCAGCCAGATCCCACATGCATGCTGCAACTAAGAGTTTGCATGCCACAACTAAGGAGCCCACATGCCGCAACTAAGGAGTTAGTGAGCCGCAACTAAAGGAGCCCTGGAGCCGCAACTAAAGAGGCCACCTGCCACAACTAAGACCTGGTGCAACCAAATAAATAAATAAAATACATAAATATTAAATAAATAAACAAATAAGTTACAGGATATATTGTACAGCACAGGGAATAGAGTCAATATTTTACAATAACTATAAACAGATTATAACCTTTAATAATTGTGAATCACTGTGTTGTGCACCTGAAACTTACATGATATTGTAAATCAACTATGCCTCAATAAAACAAACAAAAAATAATTTGGGCATCTTTAACATTATTAGCAGGCAAAAACCCCCTACCCAATACCTCCTCCAAATTGCTCACCCCTCCATCATCCCCAAAGGAAAACCTTATCCTGATCTAAAATACCATAGATTGGTTCCACCTTTTTTTTGAGCTTTTTATAAGTGGAATCACAGCATGCATTATTGTGTCTGTCTTCATCCACTCTACATTATGCATGACAGATTTATCAATATTATTCTGTGTAGCTGTGTTATTCATGTGCTTTTCATTATTGTAGAATATTACAGTGTATGAATATACATTTATTTATCTATTACACTGTTAATGGATATTGAGTTGTTTTCAGTCTGGATTCATTACAAATAAGGCTGCTATGAACCTCTGTTCATGCTTTTCTGGTATACATGTGCAACCATTTGTCTTATAAATTATAGATAGACTTGAAATTGCTGGATCATAGAATATGTGTATATTCAACTTTAGTAGATAATGTTAAACATTGTTCAAAGTGGTTATATGAATTTACATATTTGGCACCAGTGTACAAGAGTTCCAATTGCTTCACATCCTCGCTAGCATTTGGTGTTGACAATCTTTAGTCTTAGCCATTGTAATGAGTCTGTAGTGTTAATTCATTGTTGTTTTAATGTGCAGTTCCCTGAATGTCAATAAAATTGAACACCTTTTTATATTTTTATTTTTAATGGGCATTTTGACCTTCTCCTTGGTGAAGTGCCTCCTCAAGTCTTTTACCATTTTTCTATTGAATTGTCTATCTGTTTCACTAATTTGTAGTTCTTTATATATTATGGATAGGAGCCATTTGTCTATTATAATGCCTAAAATATCTTCTTCCACTCTGTATTTTGTTTTTATTCACTCAGATGTCTTTTAATAACCAGAAGTTCTTGACTTTAAGATTGTCCAATTTTTCTATCTTTTCCTTTATGCTTAATGAATATGGGTCCTTTTAAGAATCTTTGCCTATTCCCACGTCTTAAAAATATTTTTTTTCTGTTATTTCTTGGATTTTTCTTCTGTTTTGTTTTCCCTTTCACATTTGGATCAATAATTTACCTGGAATTAGTTTTTATGTCTGGTGTGAGGTAGGAATCCCATTTCACTTTCTCCCATATGTATATCCAATTGACTGATCACCATTTATTGAACAGAATATAATTTCCCCACTGCTCTGCAGAGTGGCATCCTCATCGTAAATCAAATGTCCATATATGCATAGATCTGTTTCTGGACACTATTCTTTTTCATTGGTCTATTTTTACCTAACCTTGCTGTCTTAAGTACTGCACCATGCTGTCTTAATTATGGTAGCTTTATAATAAAGCTACATATCTACTATAAAAAGTGCTCCAACTGTATTATTCTTCAAAATTGTCTTGGTCTTTCTTCATTCTTTGTGCTTCTACATAAATTCTAGAGTCAGGATGTCAATTTCATCCACCTACCAATTTTGTTTTTAAAAACTAAACTTGCTAGTATTTTACTTGCTATTGCACTAAATCTATTTATAGGATCAGAGAGAATTGAGAATTATCATATTTACAGTTTTGAGTCTTCCAATCCATGAACATTTAATATCCTTTCATTTATTTAGGTCTTATTTAATTTCAATAAAATTAACAAATTCCTGTATAGAGGTCTTGCACATTTTTTATTTGATTTATTCTTAGATACTTGATAAGTCTGATATTACTGGGAATGGCATGATCTCTCTAAGATTTATTTTCCAATTTTTATTTTTGGTAAGAAGAAATACAACTGATTTTTGTATTTTGACCTTGATCTAGTGACAATAATAAATTCACTTATTTCTATTAGTTACTCTGTGAATTCTTTTGGATTTTGTGCATATGCAGTCATGTCAATGTTATTTTTTTCTTTTCCAATCTTATTCCTTTTGTTCTTTTTTCTTTTTTTTGCCTCATTTTACTACTGGGATATTTGGAACTATGATGAAAAGAAGTGCTGATAAACTTCTTTGTCTCATTCCCAATCTCAGAAGGAAAGTTATCAATATTTTACTATGGCTTGCCATAGCAAATTTTTGCAGAAAATTTTTATCAGGTTACGGAAATTCTCTTCTATTCCAATTTTTGAAAGAGTTTATCATGAACGCATGAATAGTTAAACTTTATCAAATGCTTTTTCTGCATCTAGAGATGGCAATATGACTTTTTGCCTGTTAATACTGCAAATTACATTAATTGATTCTCAAAGGTTAAGTCAATCTTCAGTCTTGGATTCACCCATCATGGTCCTGATATTTTAGTCTTTGTATGTATGGCTGGCTTAGGTTAGCTAATATCTTGTTTAGGATTTTTGCATCTCTGTTCATGATTAATATTGGCCTATAGTTTACCATCTTTGTAATGCTCTTTTTAGATTTTGGTATCAAGGTTATTATGACCTTATAAAATTAGTTGGGAAGAGAGCTACATGGCAAGGAATTGAGGTCTTCTGCGAACAAAATGAGACCTCTCTCCAAAGAGATATAGTGAACCATCTTGAAAGTGGATCTACTAGCAGCAAATTGTTAGAAATTTTCTTTCTAAAGGTACATATTATAAGGACCTTATAAGGTGTAACTTAACTCGACTCTCTTTTCTTCCTTGTTAGTATTATCCAGCATTTTGTTTCACCTCAGATTTTCTGTTCCCCAAATTATTATTATTATGATGTTGTTGTTGTTTTTATAGTCACATGGGGCTTGTTTAGATTTACCTATGTTTACCAGTTTTTTTTTCATTCATTGTCATGCCAGTTACCCGTTTATTGCCTCTAGGCTCCAATCCTACTCTTCATTGCCCCATTTAGTGATAATGGAGCTGTATCCTGTAAACATTTATCCTTTTCCTGCTGACAAAATGTAACGTTAAGCTTTGTCAGTAGCAGGCACCAGAGGCTCACCATGGGAGGAGGGGGTTGTCTTTCTGGTTCCAATGAGTTTCCTTTTTCTTTCTCCTTACTCCAAAAGCAAGGGGATAGCCACCAGTTTGTACGCCCCCTGCAGCAAATTTCCTGACACTCTAGTGGAAGGTCCCTACTTACCAGTCCTAGCTCATGATTCCCTGTTCTCTGGCCTTACTTCTTGCATTTCCTTCCTCCTGGGGTCAAATTTCTTTGTTTATTCACATTATCCTTTGGTTTTTCTTTTTGTAAGAGCTTGAGCGGTTAACTCTCTGTCTTTGTTCAGCACTTGGTCTTAAATGATGAACATATCTTTATTTAGCACTCACTTTTGAATGATATTTGGCTGGGTATGAAATGCTAGATTAATAATCCTTTCTTCTCAGCACTTGGAAGATAACATTCCACCATCTTCTTTCATTTTTTTTTTTTTTAAGAATTCTGCTTTTAGTTAAATTATTTTATGGATAACCTGTGTACTCTCTTTTACTACTTTTAAGATCTCTTTGTCTTTAATGTTTACAGTTCCAGTCTGTTATGCCTAGATGTGAATTTCTTATGTTTTCTGTTAAGAATTCATTGTGTTTCCTGAATCTGAAGATTAATGAGTTTATCATTTCTAGAACAAACTCAGTTATCACTTCAAATATTACCTCATCCTCATTCTCTCTCACTTATCTTTCTTGTACTCTTATTAGACATATGTTGGATTTTAAAATTCTATTCTACATAACTCTCAATGTTTCATATTAAATGGTTCTGATCACTAAATTCCAATGTAGGGTGGGGGTTCCCCACACCACCAATCAATGCTCCAACACCAGCTGGATGTCCTACAATTCAACTCAATTCTGACACTGTCCACCCATACATAGCATCCAATTCCACAGGTTGAGGGTTCAATCCCCCAAGACCACCCCCCCCACTTCAGATGCCAATGGCAAGTCCAGCTTATCACCTATGCTTCTGACCAAAGGGCTAGAAATCAGAGATTCCTATAACCCCCTCTTTGGGTTTGATTAATTTGCTAGAGTGACTCACAGAACTCAGAGAAACATTTTACTTGCTAGATTACCAATTTATTATAAAAGGTTATAACTCAGGAATAGCCAGATGGAAGAGATGCATAAGGGTAAGGTATGTAGGAAGAGGCAGAGAACTTTCATGCCCTCTCCAGGCACACCATTCTCCCAGCTCTTCCCTGTGTTCACCAACCAGGGAGCTCTCCAAGCTCAGTTCTTTTAGGTTTTTATTTAGGCTTCAATATATAGGCATAATTGATTAAATTATTGACCACTGGTGATTTTTTTTAAATGAGTAAATATACTAGTTTTATTTAAAATATGATATATGCAATAATTCATCAATTACATTCTTTTTTTTTTTAATCAGTCATCAATTTTATACACATCACTGTATACATGTCAATCCCAATCGCCCAATTCAGCACACCACCATCCCCACCCCACTGCAGTTTTCCCCCCTTGGTGTCCATATGTTTGTTCTCTACATCTGTGTTTCAACTTCTGCCCTGCAAACCGGTTCACCTGTACCATTTTTCTAGGTTCCACATACATGCGTTAATATACGATATTTGTTTTTCTCTTTCTGACTTACTTCGCTCTGTATGACAGTCTCTAGATCCATCCATGTCTTAACAAATGACCCAATTTCGTTCCTTTTTATGGCTGAGTAATATTCCATTGTATATATATACCACAACTTCTTTATCCATTCGTCTGTCGATGGGCATTTAGGTTGCTTCCATTTCCTGGCTATTGTAAATACTGCTGCAATGAACATTGGGGTGCATGTGTCTTTTTGAATTACGGTTTTCTCTGGGTATATGCCCAGTAGTGGGATTGCTGGATCATATGGTAATTCTCTTTTTAGTTTTTTAAGGAACCTCCATATTGTTCTCCATAGTGGCTGTATCAATTTATATTCCCACCAACAGTGCAGGAGGGTTCCCTTTTCTCCACACCCTCTCCAGCATTTGTTGCTTGTAGATTTTCTGATGATGCCCATTCTAACTGGTGTGAGGTGATACTTCATTGTACTTTTGATTTGAATTTCTCTAATAATTAGTGATGTTGAGCAGCTCTTCATGTGCTTCTTGGCCATCTGTATGTCTTCTTTGGAGAAATGTCTATTTAGGTCTTCTGCCCATTTTTGGATTGGGTTGTTTGTTTCTTTAATATTGAGCTGAATGAGCTGTTTATATATTTTGGAGATTAATTTTTTGTCTGTTGATTCATTTGCAAATATTTTCTCCCATTCTGAGGGTTGTCTTTTCGTCTTGTTTATGGTTTCCTTTGCTGTGCAAAAGCTTTGAAGTTTCATTAGGTCCCATTTGTTTATTTTTGTTTTTATTTCCATTACTCTAGGAGGTGGATCAAAAAAGATCTTGCTGTGATTTATGTCAAAGAGTGTTCTTCCTATGTTTTCCTCTAAGAGTTTTATAGTGTCCGGTCTTACATTTAGGTCTCGAATCCATTTTGAGTTTATTTTTGTTTATGGTGTTAGGGAGTGTTCTAATTTCATTCTTTTACATGTAGCTGTCCAGTTTTCCCAGCACAACTTATTGAAGAGACTGTCTTTTCTCCATTGGATATCTTTGCCTCCTTTGTCACAGATTAGTTGACCATAGGTGTGTGGGTTTATCTCTGGGCTTTCTATCTTGTTCCATTGATCTATGTTTCTGTTTTTGTTTCAGTACCATATTGTCTTGATTACTGTAGCTTTGTAGTATAGTCTGAAGTCAGGGAGTCTGATTCCTCCAGCTCCGTTTTTTTCCCTCAAGACTGCAAAAAGGACAGCTAAGGATAAATATACCTTATGAATATAGATGCAAAAATTCTTAACCAAGTATTAGAAAATAATATCCAGTAACATATAAAAAGAATAATACATCATGACCAAATGAGATTTTTCAGAGATGCAAAGTTGGTTCAATATTTGGAAATACTCACCATATTTTGAATATCACCATATTAACACATAAAAGAGGAAAGCCAAATGATCCCTTCTATACAGCTGGCAGATGGAGAGGAAAGTAAAAGTGGAGAGCTTCTGGGTTATGAGAGAGCCCTGCATTTCCCTCCTTGCAACATAAATTGTCAGAACTCAGATTTCCAAGTTAGGAATTCTTGATAAGCACTCACATTTAAAAAACAAAACCTTTTTCTTGTGAAATATCACACATAGACGTAGAAACGTGTTCTTCTCCAAAATGTATAGCTCACACTGATTTATCACAAAGTGATAAATCATTTGTCACCATCACACAAGCCAAGAAATAGATATCGACAGCACCCCAGAAGCCTCTCTCATGCCCCTTCCCAAACACTGTCTTCTTCTTTCTCCTCAAAGGTAACCACTGTCCTGACTTCTAACACTATAGATTACTTTGGCTGTTTTTTCACTTTCTATAAATGGAATAATATGGTATGCATGCTTTGTGTCTGGCTTCTTTTGGTCAACATTATGTTTGTGAAATTCATCATTGCTGTTGCATGTAGATAGCTATGGTTTCATTACTTTTTATTTCTGTGTGGTGCTCCCTTTTGTGATTATACCACAATTTATATATTCATTTTAATACTGATGAACATTGGATTTTTCAATACAAACTATAACAAATAATGCTGTATGAACATTTTAGTAGATGTCTCTTGGTGCACACATACAAACATTTTGTTGGATATATACTTAGAAGTGGAATTACTGGATTGTAGGGACTGCCTATGGTTCAGTTTTAGTAGATGGTATCAAGTTGTTTTACAAAATAGTTGAACTGATTTACTCCACTAGGGTTCTTATTGTTCCCGTCTTTGCCAACACTTGACATTGTCAGTCTTTTTAATTATGGCCATTCTGGTGGGTATGTAATGGCATCTCACTATGGTTTAATTTGCATTTTCCTACTGAGTGGTGAGATTGACCAACTTTTATTTGTTGTATATTTATTGGTCATTTGAAAAGCCTCTTTTGTGAAATGACAGTTCCAAATCTTTTCCTATTTTTCTTTTGGATTGTTTGTCTTTTCTTTTTACCAGTTTGTTGGAGTTCTTTATATATTATTGATATAAGCCCTTTGAGAGTTGCATGTGTTACAAATTTATTTTTCCCACTGCATGGCTTGCCTTTTTAGTATCTTAACATTGTCTTTTTGATAACTTAGAAGACAACTAAGACTGTCTTTTAAAAAATTTACATGTGATCAAATGTATCAATCTTTCCCTTTGTGATTAGTGCTTTTTAATGTCACTTAAGAAATTTTTTCCTAATTTGATATTGTGAAGATATTTTCTTATATTACCTTCTAGATCAGTGCAGTCCAATAACATGAAGCAAGTCACAATTTAAAATGTTCTAGTATCTAAAAGAGCAAAACCAAACAGATAAAATTTAAAAATGTTTTACTTGACCCAATATATTCAAATTATTATCAGTTCAACATTTCAATATAAACATTAAGGTATTTTATTGTTTCATACTAAGTGTTTAAAATCCAGTACAAGTGTTTAAAATCCACTTAATAGCACATCTCAAGTGCTCAATAGCCAAGTATGACTACAGCAATTCTAAAAGATTTATGTTTTTACCTTTTCACTTTAGATCTAGGTTCTACTTGAAACTGATTTTTGAGTGTAGTGTGAAGTAGGAAACTAGCTTAGTTTTCTTTCCATAAGAGTATCCAGTTGACCCAGAATCAATTTATTGAATAGATAGTCCTAGCCCCACTTTTCTTCTGTGATACTTTTGTCTTAAATCAAGTGTTCATGTAGGTATGAATCTGTTTCTGGACTCTATTCTATGTCATTTGTCTATTTTTGTACCAGTACTACACTATATTAATTACTATAATTTTTATAATAGGTTATGATATCTCATACAGAAATTTTTCCTACCAGTTCTTGGCTATTCTTGGCCTTTTGCCTTCCCATATAAATTGCTTTTTGAGTTCCCTGAAAATATCTATTAGGATTTCGATTGGCATCTGAAGAGGATTGATAAGATTAGGATGAAGGCAAAATACAGACAGTAAGATAACCAGGATCTGCTCATGGCTGAAAACACCATCATGGAAAAGGACTCCTGCAAGGAACTGAGCTTACCTTCTAGCTGAATGTTGTTTGGCCATCATCTTGAATTCTCTAGGTCCACCAGGGAAGGCTTCTGGGAATCCACAGTTCTGGCAATTCTGAATTGTACCAGATCTGTCCCAGTAGTAGAGTAACTATCTCTCCAGAATGAGACTTGTGAATCAACAGGTCTGGTTGGGAGTGGTTGGAGTGTAGGTGAAGACCAGAGTTCAAGGGACTAGAAAGAAGGGCTAGGAGGGGGAATAGGGGCACAGATAAAGGAGTAATAAGAAAGAGAGCAGGATGAACAGGGTGGCAAGTAGATGGTATGGAAGGGACAGGGAAAGAGCTGGACATGGATGTCATTAAGGTAGGGTGGCAGGAAGGGATGACACTTCCTGTGGCAGGAGGGAAATGGGTAGGGCTGAAGTCTGAAAGAGGTGGATGGGGCTGGGGAGTAGGCTGAGGGCTAAAAGATTGAGGAGAAAAGGGAGGAAGCTGCATTGGATAATGAGAACAAAAGGAACAGATAGAGGAGGTGGAAGCTGGGGTTGAGATGGGGAAATTAGAGGTAACTTCCCTGTCATTTTTTCAAATGGCATATGTCTTGTTAGTCATCTTGTGAAAATGAGAAACTGGCAGAAGCTCACACACTACCACTCGCATCTCCTCATGTTGGAATGCCCATTATGAAGCATACATACTCCTCCCTTTGGAGCCAATAAGAAGGCTCCACAAACCAGAGCAATGGTCCCAGTTTCTAGGTTGAAGAGTGGTTATGGGAAATGGCAAAGAGAAGAAATGGAGCTATAAGAGTAGTCCCTATTCCTTGGGATAACATGTAGTTTTTCCCCTCAGTAGGCAGAGATTGATCCAAGGGCTAGGATAGAGTTGGGGGTTGGGACCAAAGAGAATGGATCTGAAGCAGGAATGACCAAAGTGGGGAGAAGTCAGTGCCCCCATGTATTTAACTTACTACATTTTCCAAAGCCCTTTCACATCATTTATATCACTCCATGAAGATGAGGTAAACAGAGTGGGTGACAAAGTCAGGAAGTAGGGGGCATGCAAGAGGGAGCACAAAATGACACAGAGCACTGACAGTCAGCATGACCCCCTCCCATGTTTCTGGACAGAATCTTGTAGGGGTTCTTCAGAGCAGAACTTTACAATATAGCTTTCCTCCTGGTCCTTGTGATCCCTTCGTATTTTGCCTGACCCTTATATGGAAGAAGAAACACAAGGCCAAAGCTGATAGGATGACTGACCATTCCTGAGTGCCTAATGACTAGGTTTGGACTTTTCTGTTCACTACCTGAGACTCCTAACTCCACGTCAGATGATTTAGGAGGCTACTGCAACTCCCTTTTCCCTCTGTCTGATTTAGCAATTCTCTCTGCTTAGCATTCCTTGTTTCTTTGATTACCATCCAAATCATAATTCCCATTTGGTCTCCTATTCTCTCTTATAACATTATATTCTGATTATTCTCCCTTGACCCAATACATTTGCCTCCCAGGTTTCACAAAACTTTTCCTTGTACTCTCTGGAAGTCTAGCTACATGACTGGAAAACTTCCCTATTCCTTAGATTGTTTCTTCATTGACTGTTCTTTGCATCTCCCAGCTTTAACCGTAACCTGGATTTCCCTTGAGGACATTGTTTCCCTGTATATCTCTCAAGTAGAGACTGTTCATTCTCTCAAACTCTAAGGCACTTCAGGGTGGGAATGGGGTGTATTCTCCTTGTTCCTTCTGACTCCTTCTAAACCATTATTCCTTCCAATTAGGAGATCCCTCATTCCTTAGAAGCTGGTGCTACCCACCACCATTTTCCTGGTATTGTCACCTTTAGATCTCCTGGATACACCCTTTTTCTATGAAAATTTTGTACTTGTCTCAACGTCTTAGTCTTGAGTCCATCATCCTGAGTGACTTCAGTGTCCATGTAGGTGACCCCATTCAATGCTCTGGCCTCTCTTTTCTTTGATTTCTTTATCACTAAAAAGTCCACCACTGATATTCTACTTCAGCCACCTATGGTCACACCTGGTCTTTTCCATTACTGAAAAATTATCCCACTTGTTCAGACATTCTATTATCTGACCACTACTTCCTGTACTTATGGTGTAATCATTCCATTTCTCCCATTTCCCTGGGGACTCCAATTCACTGACTCTTACTTTCTTCTAATCTACCAACTCTGATTCCTCTGTTTTTATTTCTCTCCTTACCCACTTCAGAATCTATGATTCAAAATGTCAGTGACTTTATTACCCTAGTTCTAATCTCTCTTGCCAGAATATCTTTTTATTGCATTTTCCTGAGTGGGGAACCCCTACCTGGACGATTCCAACTATTTGACTTCCCTGTGTTGTTGAATGCTGCTGGAAAAAAAAACTCATACAACCTGAAATATTGGTACTAAATTAATAGTCTAATTTCAAATCTATGCTAAACAATATCCACAAAAACCAATACTTATGAGAATATTTATGTCAATACTGCTTAATAGAGTTAAAAAAATGGAAAACAACCTAAATACTTACAAATAACTATTTAAGTAAATTATGGTGCAGCCACACCATGGGATATGAAAAGGAAATATCCAGATGCAAAAAGTAAAGAGATGTAAGTACTTGAGGTGATATTATGGCAGCCTAGAATGAGGTGGGTGGTGGATTAGTGAATTTGAGTTTACCAGGGGCTTGGCTTTTGGTGCCTATCTAGATGGAGCTAAAAATCTATTCACATCACAGGGAAATGATAAGGTCTCTGACTGGGATCCTAGTTTTAAAAAGTTTCTCTTGAGATATTGAAATTCTGTGCCTACCTCTTGCCCTGGTTTTGAGTCCAAAATTTAAACTACATTATGTAGAAACCTATAGCCAGTAATTACATTAGTTGCAGGTCAATATTACCTCTGAGGTGTTAGAAAGATGCAAAGTTTATCACTCTGTAGGAACACTACCATAACTCAGGCCACAAAATTTCTCATAGGAAAATCCCTCTTAAGATGAATTCACAATCCAAAATTACAAGACACATGGGTAAGCAATTCATATGAATGATAGTCAGCAGATACAACAAAGAGAATATTTGTACATACTTCATAAAAATTTTATATAATTAAAGTCATATAATAAGGACTTGAAATTCCAAAAAAAAGGAATAAGATACTAAAGAGTAGATGGCAGAAAAAAATTAAGAATGAATGATATGGTCATTGAAATAAAAAACTCAGTGGACAGGATAAACTTTAGTTTGGACAACAATTTCTAATACCAGAATGAAAAATATGGTCATTGAAACAATAATAAGAAAACCTCAGTGAACAGGATAAACTTGAGATTAGATGCCATTGAAGAGAGAAAGAGGGGATAAATAAACAAGAGATAGAACAAAGAGATGAAAAGAAGTAAAACATATGTAATATTGTGATTTAAAAGGAATATATATATTTGGTCATTCAGTTGACCAAAATATATTTCTTAGCTATATTTGATCTTCATCCACAGTTCCTGGATCACAGCTCTCAAAACCCTTGGGTTTTCCTGAGCAATAAGAGCAGTGGGAGTATCTTTTGTTATATTTAGCCTCTTGTCCTCAGGTCCTGAAATCACTTTAGAGCCATGAAATGAAATGGGCGTCTTGTCATTCAAGATCCCCCCTTTCCACCACAGCTGGGCTTATGTTAATGAGGTGACTTTTGGAAAGCACCAAAGATAGGTGCTGGTTGCCAGGGGAACCAATCATGTGACTAGAGGAATGAAACATTTAGTCCCACCCCCTTGACCTCTGGGGTCAGGAGAGGGGTTGGAGGTTGAATCAATCACCAGTGGTGATGTAATTGATAGGGAGAGGAACCAAGATGGCGGAGTAGAAGGACGTGCTCTCACTCCCTCTTTCGAGAACACCAGAATCACAACTAGCTGCTGGACGATCATCAACAGGAAGACACTGGAACTCACCAAAAAAGATACCCTACATCCAAAGACAAAGGAGAAGCCAAAATGAGATGGTAGGAGGGGCACAATCAGAGTAAAATCAATCCCATAACTGGTGGGTGGGTGACTCACAGACTGGTGAACACTTATACCACCGAAGTCCACCCACTGGAGTGAAGGTTCTGTGCCCTACGTCAGGCTTCCCACCCTGGGGGTCCGGCAATGGGAGGAGGAATTCATAGAGAATCAGACTTTGAAGCCTAGTGGGAATTGATTGCAGGACTTCGACAGGACTGGGGGAAACAGAGACCCCACTCTTGGAGGGCGCACACAAAATAGTGTGTGCATCAGGACCCAGGGGAAGGAGCAGTGACCCCAGGGGAGACTGAACCAGACCTACCTGCTAGTGTTGGAAGGTCTCCTGCAGAGGCGGGGGCTGGCTCTGTTTCACCGTGGGGACAAGGACACTGGCAGCAGAAGTTCTGGGAAGTACTCCTTGGCGTGAGCCCTCCCAGAGTCTGTCGTTAGCCCCACCAAAGAGCCCAGGTAGGCTCCAGTGTTGGGTTGCCTCAGGCAAAACAACCAACAGGGAGGGAACCCAGCCCCACCCATCAACAGTCAAGTGGATTAAAGTTTTACTGAGCTCTGACCACCGCAGCAACAGTCAGCTCTACCCACCACCAGAGCCTCCTATCAAGCCTCTTAGATAGCCTCAAACACCAGAGAGCAGACAGCAGAAGCAAGAAAAACTACAATCCTGCAGCCTGTGGAACAAAAACCACATTCACAGAAAGATAGACAAGATGAAAAGGCAGAGGGCTATATACCAGATGAAGGAACAAGATAAAACCCCAGAAAAACAACTAAATGAAGGGGAGATAGGCAACCTTCCAGGAAAAGAATTCAGAATAATGATAGTAAAGATGATCCAGGACCTTGGAAAAAGAATGGAGGCAAAGATCGAGAAGATGCAAGAAATGTTTAACAAAGACCTAGAAGAATTAAAGAACAAACAAACAGAGATGACCAATACAATAACTGAAATGAAAACTACACTAGAAGGAATCAATAGCAGAATAACTGAGGCAGAAGAACGGATAAGTGACCTGGAAGACAGAATGGTGGAATTCACTGCTGCGGAACAGAATAAAGAAAAAAGAATGAAAAGAAATGAAGACAGCCTAAGAGACTTCTGGGACAACATTAAACACACCAACAGTCACATTATAGGGGTCCCAGAAGGAGAAGAGAGAGAGAAAGGACCAGAGAAAATATTTGAAGAGATTATAGTTAAAAACTTCCTTAACATGGGAAAGGAAATAGCCACCGAAGTCCAGGAAGCGCAGAGAGTCCCATACAGGACAAACCCAAGGAGAAACATGTCGAGACACATAATAATCAAATTGGCAAAAATTAAAGACAAAGAAAAATTATTGAAAGCAGCAAGGGAAAAACGACAAATAACATACAAGGGAACTCCCATAAGGTTAACAGCTGATTTCTCAGCAGAAACCCTACAAGCCAGAAGGGAGTGGCATGATATACTTAAAGTGATGAAAGGGAAGAACCTACAACCAAGATTACTCTACCCGGCAAGGATCTCATTTAGATTTGATGGAGAAATCAAAAGCTTTACAGACAAGCAAAAACTAAGAGAATTCAGCACCACCAAACCAGCTCTACAACAAATGCTAAAGGAACTTCTCTAAGTGGGAAACACAAGAGAAGAATAGCACCTACAAAAACAAACCCAAAACAATTAAGAAAATGGTCATAGGAACATACATATCGATAATTACCTTAAACGTGAATGGATTAAATGCTCCAACCAAAAGACACAGGCTTGCTGAATGGATACAAAAACAAGACCCATATATATGCTGCCTACAAGAGACCCACTTCAGACCTAGGGACACATACAGACTGAAAGTGAGTGGATGGAAAAAGATATTCCATGAAAATGGAAATCAAAAGAAAGCTGGAGTAGCTGTACTCATATCAGATAAAATAGACTTTCAAATAAAGAATGTTACAAGAGACAAGGAAGGACACTACAGAATGATCAAGTGATCAATCCAAGAAGAAAATATAACAATTATAAATATATATGCACCCAACATAGGAGCACCTCAATACATAAGGCAACTGCTAACAGCTATAAAAGAGGAAATCGACAGTAACACAATAATAGTTGGGGACTTTAACACCTCACTTACACCAATGGATAGATCATCCAAAATGAAAATAAATAAGGAAACAGAAGCTTTAAATGACACAATAGACCAGATAGATTTAATTGATGTTTATAGGACATTCCTTCCAAAAACAGCAGATTACACTTTCTTCTCAAGTGCGAACGGAACATTCTCCAGGGTAGATCACATCTTGGGTCACAAATCAAGCCTCAGTAAATTTAAGAAAATTGAAATCATATCAAGCATCTTTTCTGACCACAACGCTATGAGATTAGAAATGAATTACAGGGAAAAAAACATAAAAAGCACAAACACATGGAGGCTAAACAATACTTTACTAAATAACCAAGAGACCACTGAAGAAATCAAAGAGGAAATCAAAAAATACCTAGAGACAAATGACAAAGAACACACGATGATGCAAAACCTATGGGATGCAGCAAAAGCAGTTCTAAGAGGGATGTTTATAGCTATACAAGCCTACCTCAAGAAACAAGAAAAATATCAAATAAACAACCTAACCTTACACCTAAAGGAACTAGAGAAAGAAGAACAAACAAAATCCAAAGTTAGCAGAAGGAAAGAAATAATAAAGATCAGAGCTGAAATAAATGAAATAGAAACAAAGAAAACAATAGCAAAGATCAATAAAACTAAAAGCTGGTTCTTTGAGAAGATCAACAAAATTGATAAGCCATTAGCCAGACTCATCAAGAAAAAGAGGGAGAGGACTCAAGTCAATAAAATTAGAAATGAAAAAGGAGAAGTTACAACAGACACTGCAGAAATACAAAGCATCCTAAGAGACTACTACAAACAACTCTATGCCAATAAAATGGACAACCTGGAAGAAATGGATAAATTCTTAGAAAGGTATAACCTCCCAAGACTGAACCAGGAAGAAACAGAAAATATGAACAGACCAATCACAAGTAATGAAATTGAAACTGTGATTAAAAATCTTCCAACAAACAAAAGTCCAGGACCAGATGGCTTCACAGGTGAATTCTGTCAAACATTTAGAGAAGAGCTAACATCCATTCTTCTCAAACTCTTCCAAAAAATTGCAGAGGAAGGAACACTCCCAAACTCATTCTATGAGGCCACCATCACCCTGATACCAAAACCAGACAAAGATACTACCAAAAAAAGAAAATTACAGACCAATAGCACTGATGAATATAGATGCAAAAATCCTCAACAAATACTAGCAAACAGAATCCAACAACACATTAAAAGGATCATACACCACAATCAAGTGGGATTTATCCCAGGGATGCAAGGATTCTTCAATATACGCAAATCAATCAATGTGATACACCATATTAACAAATTGAAGAATAAAAACCATATGATCATCTCAATAGATGCAGAAAAACTTTTGACAAAATTCAACAGCCATTTATGATAAAAACTCTCCAGAAAGTGGGCATAGGGAGAAATTACCTCAACATAATAAAGGCCATATACGACAAACCACAGCAAACATCATTCTCAATGGTGAAAAACTGAAAGCATTTCCTCTAAGATCAGGAACGAGACAAGGATGTCCACTCTCACCACTATTATTCAACATGGTCTTGGAAGTCCTAGCCATGGAAATCAGAGAAGAAAAAGAAATAAAAGGAATACAAATTGGAAAAGAAGAAGTAAAACTGTCACTGTTTGCAGATGACATGATACTATACATAGAGAATCCTAAAAAATGCCACCAGAAAACTACTAGAGCTAATCAATGAATTTGGTAAAGTTGCAGGATACAAAATGAATGCACAGAAATCTCTTGCATTCCTATACACTAATGATGAAAAATCTGAAAGAGAAATTGAGGAAACACTCCCATTTACCATTGCAACAAAAAGAATAAAATACCTAGGAATAAACCTACCTAGGGAGACAAAAGACCTGTATGCAGAAAACTATAAGACACTGATGAAAGAATTTAAAGATGATACCAACAGATGGAGAGATATACCATGTTCTTGGATTGGAAGAATCAATATTGTGAAAATGACTCTGCTACCCAAAGCAATCTACAGATTCAATGCAATCCCTATCAAATTACCAATGGCATTTTTTACGGAACTAGAACAAATCATCTTAAAATTTGTATGGAGACACAAAAGCTGTCCTTTTTGTAATAACTTGTCTGGTTTTAGTATCAACGTAATGCTCACCTCATAAAGTGAGTTGGGAATTGTTCCCTCAACCTCTGTTTTCTGAGAGAGTGTGTGTAGTATTGGTATTTTCTTCAATTTGTGTTTGACAGATTAATCAGAAAAACCATCTGGCCCTGGAAGGTATATTGCAGGAAGTTTTTCAACTACAAATTCAATTTTTTAAATAGATATAAAGTTATGCATATTCTCTCTTTCTCTTTCTCTCTTTTCTGTTCTGGAAATTTATATCTTCACAAAAGTTATCCATTTCAGTTGTCAAATTTATTGACAAAATTCTTTATGATATTTCCTTTCTCTCCAATTAATGTCTGTAGGATGTGTAGTGATGTCCCACTTTTATTCATTATATAGATCATTTGTGTCTCCTTTTTTTCTCTTGATTAGTTTATCTGTATTGTTGAATTTTCTACTAACCAGCTTTTGATTTTATTGGTTTTATCTATTGAGTACTTGTTTTCCATATTATTCATTTCCACTCTTTATTATTTCTTTAATTCTACTTATTTTTTATTAAAATTTGCTCTTCTTTTACCACCTTCCAAGGTATAAGCCTAATCCATCAATATTGTACTTTGGTTCTTTCCTAGTACAGCAATTAAAGCTATAAATTCCCCTCTAAGCACTGGTTTATATATATTCTAAAAGTCTTAATAGTTGTGTGTTCATTTTTTATCAGTTCAAAGTATTTTCTAATTTATCATGATTTTCTTTGATTCAAGACATTTAGGAATGTGTTATGTAATTTACAAGTAATTTGAATTTTCTAACTATCTTTTGGTAATTGACCTCTAAATTAAATTTGTTGTGGTCAGAGTACATATTTGTATGATTCATTCCTTTTAAATTTACTGGAACTTGTTTTCTGGCATAACATATGGTCTATATTGGTTAGTAGTCTACATGCAATTTAAAAGAATGCGTAGCCTGATATCGATGGGTCAATGTGCTCTAATTGTCAATTAGTTCAAATGATTGGTAGTGTTTTCAAGTCTTCTATATACTCACAGATTTTCTGTTTACTTGTTTTATCAATTACTAAGATAGAAACGTTGGCAGTTCTGCAGTTTTTGCTTTATGTGTTTTGTTTTATTTTTTATTTATTTATTTATTTATTTGGCTGCCTTGGGTCTTCGTTGCCGCATGCGGGCTTTCTCTAGTTGAGGCGAGCAGGGGCTATTCTTCATTGCGGTGCACGGACTTCTCATTGCAGTGGCTTCTCTTGTGGAGCATGGGCTCTAGGCGTGTGGGCTTCAGTAGTTGTGGCACGTGGGCTCAGTAGTTGTGGCTTGCAGGCTCTAGAGTGCAGGCTCAGTAGTGGTGGCTGCCAAGGGCTAGGGATAGGAGGCAATGGGGAGCTGTTTAATGCGTATAAAAACTTTCTGGAGATCGGTTTCACACAATGTGACTATACACTACTGAACTACAATACTTAAAAATGGTTCAGATGGTAAATTTTATGTGTGTTTACCACAATTTAAAAAATTTAAATAAATAAACTGTAAAGTCCCTAAGGTACTTTTAGGGTTAGGAAAGGGTTATTCTGTCTATATTATCACATGGCTGATGTGGGCCAGAATGTCTTCTCAGATAGGAAACCTCCACTGTTTGTGAGACAGACATAGAGGGTCTCAGTTCTGGGCATCTGCTTTAAAGTGGGAGAGGATGGGACTTCCCTGGCGGTCCAGTGGTTAAGACTCCAGCTTCCAATGCAGGGCGCACAGGTTCAATCCCTGGTTGGGCAACTAAGATCCCACATGCCACAGCGCCGCCAAAACAAAAACCAAAAACAGAAAACAAACAAACAAAAAAACACAAGTGGGAGAGGTTTCTGACTACTTCCAAAATCTTTTTTAGGAAATGACTGGCCAAGGTGAGGTCCAATCCTAAGCTCATTACCTCTCGGGTCTATCACTTCATGGCCAGTCGTTTTCTGGCGGTGTGCAGCCGCGATTCTGTAACCAGACTAGGTCCTGAGAAGCTGGGAAGGTGAGTTGAGTGGCCAAAGGGGCAGGCCGCGCGTTATAAGATTTGGGGAGGAGGGGGGTGGACGGTCAGGAGTGAGGTCCAAGGGAGGAGGGTGAGCTAGCATGTGTTGCCTGGAGACGGCTTGGGACTCTGTTGCCTGGAAACCTGGCAGCCGGTGAGCGTCCAAAGGGCAGTGAGAGGGGGGTAGGTACTGACCAGACACAGCAGAGTCAAGGCCATGGCTGGACACCAGAAGGAGAAGGCGATCGCAGATGAGGTCCACCAGAACCAGATCCTGCGGGAATTGTACCTCAAAGAGTTACGAACCCAGAAACTCCACACGCAGTATCATGTGAATCCACTCCGCAAGGGTGAGGGGAGCTGCGGGATGGAGGAAGGGAAAGGGAGCGCCCCCAGGAAGGAGCCAGCAGAGGTGCGGGCGGGGTGCTGGGTGGAGCACAGTAGACGCCTCCTGTGACCTCTCATCCCTTCATAGCCTTCAGGAACTATGACTTTGGGGTTGGAGAGGGGTCTCACCCCCCATCACATCGAACGCATTAGATACCTTAAAATGCATCCACGTCCTGATTAAGTAACATTTTATTGTAAAAAATGTGAAAGGCTTTTTATAAATTTGCTTTTGAAATATTTTTCAGGTTTTATGTTTTCTTTTGCATGTGTTTTGGTTTGTTGCTATTAAAGGATTTCTTTCCGTCTTCTAACATTGTCTTAAGACCTTCAGAAAGTTCAAGGGGAGCAGACTCAGGGTCCAACGTGCCCCTTGATAAAATGGCCGCACCCCCACTCCTCACTTTGCACATTCCTGGGCCGGTTTCATCTGGTCCTGTAACATCAGCTCCCCCTAAATGCCACCGAGTCTCAAATGGAGCCCCAGACCCACATCCCCAGCCACCTCCCGGCTCCCTTCCCCTGGACATCCCTTAGGCACCTCAGACGCACCGGTTCAGAAAACCGGGCTTGTCCCGCACCCCTCCCCCACCTGCAGCTACTCCAGAATATTTGGTTTTAGCCAAAGGCGCCACAGCCCTTCTCTCTCCCAAATTAGAAGCTTGGGAGTCATCCTCAGTCTCTCTCTCCCTCCCTCCACACAGCTGAGTAGGCACTGTCCTGTTTGTGCCTTATCCTTTCTCTCACATGATGGTTCCCATGTTCCCGCCTCAGTGGGAAACACCATCATGCATGGCGAGGTCTCTCTGCCTCACCGCACTTATCTCCGCTCTCTCTCCATCCTCATTCCCAGGCCCTCGTCAATCCTGCCTGCATTGGTCTGATGGGCTCTTAACTCTCTCTTTCCCTCCAGGCCCAGCTCTCCAACCCTCCCCTACACCACTGCTGGAGAAAGCTGTGTTAAAGGGGATTTGATCATCCAGTCCCTCTGTAAAATCCTCAGTGGTCCCACAGATTCTGAGCTAAGGTTTAACCTGATCAGTACCTAAGGCCCCCGTGGATCTAGCTCTGCTGCCCACCCAGCTTCATCCTGACTCCCCTCCCAACCCGCACACTGTTCCTTTAATAAAAATTTTAGTGCCTGTTCTGCACCAGCCACAGCTCTTTTCTATCCCACCATATTTAGATGTATGGATTTCCTACATCATCTTCAGTTTCATAAATATTGTTCCTTCTTTCCGAACTTCTCCCCCAGTCCTGGGCCTGATTAACTGTAGTCCACTGCAGCCCAGCTTTGTAAAGAAAATGTAATGTCATTTTTAAAAATGGAATTTGCATATAGTTAAGGTGTACCACGTGATGTTTAGATATACATATACATATACACAGTGAAGTGATGACGACAGTCAGCTAAGGAGCATATCCACCTTCTCACATACTTACCTTTGCGGGGGGCGGGGTGAGAGTACAGAAAATGTACATCTTCATTTAGTTTATAACTAACCTGGTTTTCCCCTGGAGCCGCCAACTACTAATTCCAAGAAAACCACTTAACGTCCAATTCTGTTTAAACTTGGTCCATTTCAACAATTTAAATAATCCCTTCAAGGGGCGTCCAGGCTTCCTAGGAAAAGCGCTTGGTCTCCCAGCTCATGGTCCTTGGGCACATGATCAATGTGATCCATTGGGATTAAGTGAGGAAATATTAGAATTTGTATCTATGTTTACACTTATGTATAAAGAAAGAAATGATGCTTTGTTAATATATGACAATAGTGCATAGAGACTATATAAATAATCATATGCGGAAGTTTTTTTACTGGTAGGAGTTTGAGATAAAACACTTGGAGATCACTGGTTCCTTCTGGCCTCTGCTCATTTACTACTACTCTCCTCCTAGCTCCTTCCACTAGAGTTACTCTGCCTCTCAATGTTTCTCTAACTCACCAACCTCACTCTTGGATCCTTCCCACGTATCCTCACACAGCAAATTTATTCAGGACTCTGCTCTAATGTATGTCCTTAGAGACATATCACCCACACTACACCCCACCATCAACATGGGTTTACCCATGTAACTTGCTTTATGTTGTTGTGCATCCCATTTATATTTGCTTGATATTATATATCTGTTTATTGAGTGTCACCACAAATAGAGTGGAAGCCCAGGGAGTACGGGGACCTTCTCTTTCTTGTTTGCAGCCCTATCTCCAGTGCACCAGTAATTACGGGCTGAATAGATGTCCATGGATCCTACACCTCTGTTATCACATGGCCTGCTGGGTATATATCACTATCTCTGGCTGCCTGGTATGTCTGCATCCCCATAGACCAGTCTGTCCCAGAGAACATTCTGTGATGATAAGTCTCTATCTGTGCTGCCCTAAATGGTAGCCAGTAGCCACATGTGGCTGTTGATCACTTGAAATACAGCTGATGGGACTGAGGAATGAATTTTCAATTGTATTAAATTTAAATTATTCAAATTCAAGTCGCCGCATGTGGCTGGTGGCCACCATATAGGACAGTGCCTCTCAGATTGTGAGGTCCCTGAAGGTCTTATGCCCTAGTGCCCAGCACAATACCTGACACATGACAGACACTCAGAAAATGCTGACTGGGTGTCTGGCCTAGGGTGGGTCTTGGAGAGGCCAGGAAGATCGTTTTTTAACTTGAATCTGTGATGCTGTTTTTCTCTAGTTCACACAATCGCCAGAAAGCCCATGTCTTGGCATGATAACCTGGAGGAACCTGCAGATGGTAAGTCTGGGGTCTGAGAATACCGTTGAGATAGAGCATGGAGAGGCAGCCAGCTGGGAGCCTCTCAGGGCAGTGGTTCTTTGGGGCAGGCCTCAGTCCTCTGTTTGATCATCTGAAAATGGCACTCATACTGACAAAGCTCACAACAGACTGACACATTCAAATAAACAGCCAGTTTATTAACTGTCAAGCCAAAAAACATGTTCCTATTGGCCCTGACATTACGGTCATTCATCCCTCCAATACTTAGCTGTTACAAGCACAGGTTCTGGAGTCCTTCTAACTGAGTTTAAATCCTGGTTCTGCCACTCGTTAACTGTGTGACTTTGAGCAAGTTTTTTAACCCCTCTGAGCCTATCTGTTAGGGGCATTTTGAGGATTAAACAAAATAACCCAAGTGCTTAGAAGAGTATCTGGTACACTGGCGATCAGGACATGTTATTATTTTCATTATTACCATGTGATAGTCACTAGGATGGGGCTGGGGATCTCATACCATAGTCAAGGAGACAGACTAGTCAATACACAGGTAAACAGAGAACAAGATTGGGATGGCAGCAGCAGAGAAAACAGGTGCCCACCTCAGGCCGTGGAGTTCTGGGAAGTCTTCTTGGAGGAAGGAATAAGAGGGTGAGGTGGAGTATGTCAGGGTGAGAAGAATGTGGAAGGACATTCCAGGTATATGGAAAAGCACAGAAATGAGATACCAGCGTGGCCCACAGACTGTGAGTAGTTTGGCATGGCTGGGATGTACGGGTGAATGGGGGCCACGTTTGGGAATGAGGGAAGAGAGATACTTGACGGGAAGCCTAATCCTTCTGGCAAGCTCTCCTCCTTCCCCTCTACCTTCTTAGAGTGAAGTTTGATAGAGGAAAGATGTGTGATTTTTTTTTAAATTTTATTTATTTATTTATTTATTTTATTATTATTATTTTTTGGCTGTGTTGGGTCTTCGTCTCTGTGCGAGGGCTTTCTCCAGTTGCGGCGAGCGGGGGCCACTCTTCATCGCGGTGCGCAGGCCTCTCACTATCGTGGCCTCTCTTGTTGCGGAGCACAGGCTCCAGATGCGCAGGCTCAGCAGTTGTGGCGCACGGGCCCAGTTGCTCCGCGGCATGTGGGATCTTCCCAGACCAGGGCCCGAACCCATGTTGCCTGCATTGGCAGGCAGGCTCTCAACCACTGCGCCACCAGGGAAGCCCAAGATGTGTGATTTTTGTAGAAGGACAGGGTGGGAAGTGAGGGGTGGGAAGGAGGAGTCAGGATCTCATAGCATCACAGAGACAGACAAGTAAATAGACTAATAGAGAACAATCCAAGAAAGTAAGGTTGTTATCTGCAGTGGAGACATCAGCCTGGCTAGAATAAAGGATAGGAGCTGGGGACTTGCAGCAATAAGGAAAATAACAGGTGGTGAGGGGCTCAAACACCGGGCAGGAGTTCATTACTAGCTGCCTTGTATTCAGGATAAGCTCGGCCCGAGGCCAGGTCCTGTATTCACAGTCCTTCATTTACTTCTCAGACATCTTGCTGAGGTAGGTATTTTCCTCGCATTTTGCAGATGAACAAAGTGAAGCCCAGAGAATTAAACCACCTGTCAAGCTAGTAGTGGAAGGGCCACGAATGCCCAACTACAAAGCCAGCTTCTTCCCCTTGTCAGACTGCCTCTCTCAAATTGAGACTGGATAGGGTAGATTGCAAATGAAATTTGTCTAAGTCCTTAAGCCGTGGAGTTACAGATATACCTGGTGTTGACAACCATGCTGATTTCAATCCAGAAGGATCTGACCTCACTTGGTACAGCCCAGCTCCTCACTCTCTCTGCTGCAGCTACATTGCCCAAACTCGCTCATGCCCCAGGACATTTGTTCTTGCTGCCTGTGACGTGCTTTTCCTTTGCCTCTCTCAGGGCTGGCTCCTGCGAGCCTTCCTACTGAGTAGCCAGCCCTGCCCCTTTGCCAACTCCCTTCTTCAGAGTTTGCATCACTGTCTGCCACCATTGGGTTTGTTTTCATAGGTGTATATTGTGTCCCCTGTCCCCTCACCTAGACTACATCTCCAGGAGACCAGGGACCATGTCTATCTCACTCTGCTCTACCTCCAGGGCCCAAACAGTGCCTGGCACAGAGTTTGTGCTCAACAAATGTTTGTTGAGAGATGAGTGGAGGAACCAGATACCTGTGTCGCGAGGCCTAGGCAAGCCTCTGAGGCCAATGCTCTGCCTCTAAGAAAGGATGTGCCAGAGTCAAGGGCACAGGATCTCTCGTTTGGTCCCAAAGCCTGACGCCTTCATAACTCATGCCTCGTCTCCCAGCCAGGTTTCTAAATCTTATCCACCATGCTGCCCAGGGACCAAGGAAGAAATATCCCGAGACACAGACTGAAAGTCAAGAGATTGGATGGGACTCAGAGCCCTTGGTAAGTGTGTCTCCTTCACTTGGAAGGTCAGAGGTAATCCAGTGGTGGCTCAGAGAACAGAGTATGGAGCTGACTGCCTGGGCTTGACCTCTGGCTACCATGTACTAGCTGTGTGACCCTGGTAAGTGACTAAGCTCTTTTGTGACTAAGTTTCCTCCTAGTACAGTGGAGATATTACAGCACTTATCTCATAAGATTGTTCCGAGGCTTAAATGGGGTGGTGTTTGTAAGGTGCTTAGAACAGTGCATGGCATGTAGTGAATGCTGGTAAGTGTGGATTAAGCAAAGCTTGCTGATGACAGACGGCCTGAGTTTGCTCTCCCAGGTGTTAGTAGAGTGGTCTCAGGCATATCACCTACATCTCTAAATTCTGTCCCCTTCTCTGGAAAATGCAAATGCCCGTAACATATTTGCCTCATTGATTGGAGCAAGGAGCCTGGCAAACGCAGTCTTTAGCACATGATCTCCCTAAATGATATAGGGCTTCTGTTCCTGAGGAAGAAATGCAGGATTTTGAATAAACAACTTGAAGAGCTTCCTGCTACACTTGTCTTTCAACTCTGATTATGTCTTTCCTCATATAGAAGGTTTTAATTTTTAAGTAGTCAAATGTGCCAGTTGTTTCCATTTTGGCTTCTGGGTTTTGTACCTTACTTAGGAAAATCTTCAAAACCCAGAGTTACAAAACACCTAACTTTGCTCTGTATTTCCCCCTAAGTTGTTATTACTCTTGTTGTTGTTAACATTTGGCTATGAGCCCATCTGTTTCTTTTGTGGAAGATGTGAGGCTGGAGACACTGTTCCTCAGCTGTGTCAGAATTTCCCTCATTACCTCAAAGGCACCAAGACCTGCACAACCTGTCTTTATATTTGCTGCCCTGCCGATGCCTCCTGGCCCCCAGCCCTCACTCCTTGAGAAGTCCCACTCACCCTTCATGAAATCCAGGAGTCACCTCTTCCCTAAAGCCCGTTAAGACACTTCTGTCCCCCACTTCCCCTGGGCTTCTTGAGCACCATGTGCTCCTGCTGAGCTCCAGCTCAATATCAGTGCATAAGTGTAACCTGGCGACCCTGGAGCCAGACAGCCTGCGTTCAGATCCCAGCTCCAACGCTCTCTAGCTTCATGAACTTAACCTCTCTTAACTTCCATTTATCTGCCTTAACATGGGGATAACAGTGTCAAGGCTTGAAGGTTTGTTGTGAGCATGAACTGAGACATATATAAACTGCTTAGGATGGTACCTAGCACACAGCACGTGCTCAGTAAATGTGGGCTACTGTGATGCAGAGGGGGAAGAATAGACAAGAGGGCACGGGGCCCAGCTGAGGACCAACTCGGTGCTTCTCCTGGCCTGTTGGCTTAATCCCTGTTGTCTTTATCTGGTGAGTAATTTTCTAGTGTGCTCCCTTCCCAAGAACTCCCCACACCCTGTAGTCCTCATATTTCTACAGGCACCTGTCTTTCTCACCCATTTATACAACTCCAGTCTGGGCATGGCTCTGCAACCCCTGGTTCTGCGCAGGGCTACTGCATGGAGATTGGAATAAACAACTCAGTGAGTCAGGTTTTACCAGTGAAGAGCGCAAATAGCTGCTCATTTGTAATAGCCCCTCTTCAGATACGGGGCATCGCGTTGGAGGGAGGAGACTGTGCAAGACAGGGAGAGGCTTCCAGCAGGAGCCCTCACCTCTTACCCAAGGAGGACTGAGTCCAGAGGGAGAGGCGCTGTGGGGCAGCTGGGGAAGAGATGAACGCTCAAAGGGTAAAGGAGGAGGAAGGGAGGCGGGGCCACATAATTTACAGTGAATAAGGGAATGGAGAGGAGGCTTGTGAACGAAGGCAGAGTGAAGAAAAAAATCCTCCAAGTGAGATAACTAAGCAATGTAGAAAAATATCACAAAGCACAAGTCATTTAACTCACTACTCTTCATTTTCTTAAAGAGAAAAGGCCTGGCTCCCATGGGTACAAAGTGTATGGGTAGAAGTGTTACATCTTTGACCAGCACATCTCAGGGCAGGCCCACCAGCCATGATAGGAAGGAGAAGTGAGACTGGCTTGGCCAGCCGTGCCCTGCGTGGGCCCCCAGATCACTAGTCACTATGGGGTCTCAGAGGGTCTGGAAATACACCACGCCTGTTCATTTTAAAGCTGGGGACAATGCCATCAGATGGCACTGGTGGCAAAGTAAGAAAGTGTACGCAGAAAACTTAGATCCAGGGGTCATGAAACCATAAAAGCTTTCAGAATGATATGTAGGGGAGCGGAAGAGGTTTGATCAGCCCCAACTTAACACAGGGCTCCTGCCCCCAGCGGCACCTCGCCCCGCACGGGCAGAGAACTCCAACCCCAACACTGGGACTCTGGGGAAGTCACACTCAGTGAGTATCGCTCAGCCTCTGGTCTCCTGGTAACATTTGCTGAAAGTATAACCTTTTAGTTAATGGCACAGTGTAGCTTCCGTGAGATTTGTGTGTCCCGGGGCTCACTCTTACTCAGTTCTCTGTGTAACTACTTCAACAACATCCAATCTTTCATTCAGCAAATACGTCTTGAGTCCCGTGTGTGTGCTGGATACTGTTCCAGGTGTGGGGATACAGATGCAGCACCTCCCCTCAGGGAGCTTCCATGCCAGTGCAGGGAAGAGCCCACAGGCCTCCACCGTAGACAGCGGGAAAGGGCAGTGCAGCAAATCTGCACAGGTTATTCTCATGCAACCCTGCAAGTCTTTTGGTGGAAATGTTGTCTTCCTTTCACAAACAGGGTTTAGCAAGGAAAAGCACCAGAGGCAGCACATCAGGAGACTGAGGCCTGATTCAAGTCCAGGTCCCTACAAGCCCAGGTCTTCCCCCTTCCCCACTGGCTTCTTTCTGATGTCTGCATTCCCCTCTCTAGGTCAACCCGCAACGCGATGACCACAGGCTGAACCACTTCAGGGTCTACAATGACATCACTCTGTACAAGGCTAAAATGTGGAGCTTGGGAGATGATCACCACAAGTAGTATTCCCGCAGTGCTGTCAATCGCTGTCGTTAATGCCCAAAGTGTGTGCTCCCCGGGTAAAAAAAAGACACTTTAAAGCCTAGGTCTGACTTTTACTGTCCTGAGTCTCACACTTCTCCCCTCTGGTTCATATCCTTAATTTAATAAACTAGGGGGAGAACTCCAGTTAAAGATGGCAAACTAAAGGCCTACAATATCTCCTCTGCCTTCCAGACCCCAGTAAAGGATAATAAATGGATTTCTTAAAAGGTATGAACCCACAACAGAGGAAATGAGAGAGACACATTAGCAGCCAAGAAGACTGAAGCCATGTTTAAAAGATGGAAGGCTGATGGAAGAGGGTGGAGGAAACCGCGAGCGCGACACCGCTGAGCACAGAGCTCCGCCCCCCAGAACTCTGGAGGGAGGTCAGGACTCTGGACAGAGTGGGGAGTGTTGGAGGGGACTGAAATGGCCACTGGGAGGGGGTCTGCGGGGAGTCTCCTCCACACACCCCAGCGCCAGGCGTGTAACAGCTCCCACGCTGGAGGTTTACTCTTGGAGAAATGGGCAAAGCCCAGGGCTCAGGGACACTAAGTAAGACGTGGGGTAGGAGTGAGGTGCAAGGCTGAAGACAACGACCATCTGTGAAAGGAAGGTTGGACCCCTCACCCTGCACATGCTGCATTCTTACCCTGGGTTTGAAGCTAGAGGGCTCCTTTCTGAAAAAGTGAAACAGCTCTAAAGAAAAGACCCCCCCACATGATACCATTTGAAGGTCCTGGGAAACAAGAACCAGGGAATGTCCAGGCGGGTGGACACACAGAGGTGCCAGGAGAGTCACTCGCCCAGGGGGGGCGTGGACGCCCTGTGGACTGCCCCCCACCCTGCCCCCAAATCCCTTGCTCTCTGTATCTCTTCCATCTGGCTCTTCCTGACTTATGCCTTGAAGGGTGAAGCCATATATTGCTGCGGTCACTCCTGCTTTTGTATCCTGACAAGATTGAATGGAAGCTCCAACGCTGAGTGGCCTCACCCTGACAGCCATTTTCATACAAGGCTGGACTAGACCAATTATAATGACTACATGGGAATCTAGAAGGGTGCCAGTATCTGTTACAACCTTTTTCCTCTAAGGAATCCATGGTCAATGACCAAAGGGTGACCTGTGATATCATAGAAAGAGATTTGGTCTTTTCCTGGTTCCTGACGCAGAGCTCCTAAATCCTTTGTAATTTCCTAAAGGATAGGGGTGGTAGGAGGGTCTTTTGTTCTAATGAGGTGACTCTTAGCAGCCTCTAGACAGCTTCAGCATGGGGGCTGCTCCCCAGGAAGACCAGGCTTTGGTTAGAAACTTGCAACTTTCAGCCCCACCACCCAACCTCTGGGGAGGGAGGAGGAGCTCAAGATTGAATTAATCACCAGTGGCCCATGATTTCATCAATCATGCCCACATAGTGAAACCTCCAAAGACCCCCTAGACTGCAGGGTTTGGAGAGCTTCCAGGTGGGTGAACACATCAAGGCGCTGGGAGGGTGGCAGTGTTTTAACTATCAGGATTTGTGGCTTGAGTGTGCCTGGCATTTGGATGCACCTGGTCTTCCTTTAAGGTAGTGTAGATTATTGCTAGATTACTGGATTTTCTTGAGTGGTCATTATCTTACAACAGTCTCCTGAATGCCTTTAAAATTCCCTGTCTTTAATCCCCTAGTGGGATTTCTAAACGAATTATCCTACTCTATCCCTATCAGATTCACCTCCAACATTTTATCATTTGTACTTTCAATGCCACAAAATATCTCCAAGAGTCCCTTTAATGTGAAGTTTTCTGCCAGTGTCACTTCCTCTGGGACATCATCATCCTTTCCATCATTTTCCTCATTCTGTTAAGTTCACATTCACTATTTCTCTGGCTGCATCTCTATCTAGTCTCTACAGCAGCGGCCTTGTCTCCATTCCCTCATCACCTATCTCTCCTATAACTCCATTTGCATTCTATTCAATTTTACTTCCAACCTTACCACTTTTCATTTCTTTGCTGCACTTTCATCTGTTGGTCAATTCCCTCTTTCAATTACTTACTTTTGTAAAATGCCATGTGGGTTTATCGCTGGAGATGAGGAGACAACACAACTGCACTCTTTGCCACTTGTGCATGAACTAAATAACAGGTGTGCAGTGACCAATCACCCACATACTTCAAAAGAAGTGATATTTGGTCACTATTCATCATGTATCTTTTATGCAGTGGTTTATGGACTGAAGAGCCAGCAGCAAAGTTTCTACTCTCTGCAATTACTTGGTTAACAATACTTTGGTAACTGAAACATGAACAGTCTGGTCGAGAAACACTGCTGTTATAACTGCACCTTGATAGCTGAAGTCCACGTATATTGGAACAAAGCAAGGCAAGAACAGCCTGGACTCGGTAATGGGAACTGCTAGCTCCTACTTATCTTTCAATGCATGGAATTGCATTTTAAAGCAGTATGAGGGCTAATGCTGAGTTCTATAAAGTATACCTCTGAAATTAAGGAAAGTGATTCCATTTGCTATGAAGAAAAAAAAAAAAAAGGAAAGAAGGTACATCGTTTTCAAAACCTTCAGAAGTACTCAAATCAGTAATTTACTTTTGTCCCTACCAGTGTGAACTCTGGCAATCTGTGTTCACCTTTCTTAAAACTCTCAGTATGTTCCACATATAATTCAAAGTCTCTGAGCTGAGGCTCCTTATTGGAATTACTATACATTACCCCATTCACTGCTATTGTACAGATTGTCAAAATAGGTCAGGGTTAAACATTGTGGTCTTCTGAGAACATGACTTGTTTGCTTAGAATTTTGTTCACTGAAATTAGTTTACAAAAACTAAATTCATTCTTTTTGTTCTAGATACTCAATATCATAGGAAACCAGAGAGATCCTTTTTTAAGTCCCAAAGATGCTACAAGGAAACAATGTGAAAATTAGTTGTTTTTTCTGCCTAAGCATATAGAGTTCTCAGATATCTGTAGCCTCCTTAAAGTATGGCTTCTAAACTGGAATAGAAAGAGGACGGCAGGGAAGCTGTCTTCCTTTCCCACCTTTCAAGACACAGGAAAGCCCAACACGTAACATGGCCCGCTCACCACATCCAACCCGTGCACAGCTCCCAGCCAGCAATGGAGAAGCTTCAAATATGCACCACCATGGCTCAGCAGACATTAGCGAGAGCCACCCCACCCAGCAAAATAATCCTACGCAGGTATACACTCTCATACGGCAGGCAGTGTCCTAAGCATTTTACACATATTAACTCAATGCTGACAGGAACCCTCTTTGGTAGATACTATTATCATGTCTACATGGAGATGACAAAGCACAGAAAAATTAACTTGCCCAAGGTCAAGCAGCAAGTATGCAGCAGAGCCAGGTGTCAAACCGAGCAGTCTGGCCCCAGAATCCATACTTTTAACTTCCACAGGGCTCATTTATTTATTACCAATAAATGGCAGTATTATTTAATATGTAAAAAGTAACTTCTAAATCTTTTAGTCCTGAGTTTTTAACCAAGAATACATATTTCTCTGAAAATTTTTCTTTAGTTTATTGAAAGAATTTTTACAAAAGGAAACCAACAGAAGGGATCCAATTGCACTGTGAAATCCCAAGTCTCCATCCCTTTTTCTTGGTCTTTGTTTACAAAGATGCTGCTTATTTAGCGTGTTCTGCTCTTCATTTTCTCTCTTGTCCGTTTTCCGGGTCTCTTCTGCAGAAAAGGAAGCACCACATGTATTCACACAGCAGTTGGCCTTCTGCCCCAGGGTCAGGATACAGGGAAAGTAAGGGAACAGGGAGGGGCGGGGTGGGAGAGGAAGCTGCTCTGGCCCCTCACCTGCGCCCCCGGCTCACTTACATTTGATCCTTTCTTTCCAGGCCTCTTGAGGCCCTTGCCATGAGCTGTCTTGGCCCGGAAGCTGGATACATCATCATAGCTCTCACGAGTGTTCCACTTGGAGCCTTTCTTCTTCCCACCATAACCAAACTTCTGGTTTTTATAGCGTCGCTTGGCACTGGGCCTGGAAAAAAGCGGTCTTACACGTTACCCTCAGCACTGCAAATCCTGATGAATGTAATGACCCAACAATACCCTCAGTTTCCTATCTGTACAGGTACTACTGTACCTAGAATCTCATCCTTGGCCCTACATTTCTACTCTACAAACTCCCCAGGCAAGCTCATCTATTTACAGTCTTAACCACCAAAGCAGGAAAACAAAGCAAGAATCAGGAAAAGACCCAGATATATCATGTGGCTTACCACTTATCTTCAGAAACCTTTCTATTTAAACTAAATCTTGCTAAATCATCCTCAGTTGTTTCAATTCCTCTCAAGGATATTAAATGCAGTTAACATTCAGGTGTAATACATTTTAAAACTGGTCATCCCACAGGAATCTCAATTCACCATATCCAAAGTCACAGGTCACCTCCGTTCTAGACTGGTTTCAGCTCCTGTATCTATGTCCTAACTTGAGGCTGGTGGTCCTACCATCCACTCAGCCACCCACACTATGAACCTGGAGTGGGCCTTGATTCTTCCTTCTTTCGTTCTCTACACCCAGCTCAGTTACTGAGACCTGCTAATTTAACCTCTTGAATATTTCTTCAACCCATTTTCTCTTCTCTACCCCCATTAACACTTCTAGGTCATTATCCTTGTTCTCTGGACTTCTGTAACAGTCCCCGCCTCCCTCACTTACACAAGCAACACTGAAATATTTAAAACATGAACATGACCTGCTCGCTATTTTGAATAAAGCCCATCAGCGGCTCCCCACTGACTGCTGGATACAGCCCAGGCTCCTCACAAGGCCAACAAACACTGCCCTGTACTCGGCCCAGGTCCCCCCCCAGCTACACTGCGCCACTCCTTGCCCACACTGTATCCCTGTGATACCAAATGCTGGCTGCTCTCATATCTATGCTTTTGCTCATTAGTGTTCTTCTTTCTTCCCGAAACCCCGTGTCTCTCCCGTTCTCCTGGTTAATTCCTTCCTACTCATGCTTCAGACTAAGCTCAGGTGGACCCTCCTCCAGGAAGTCATCACCTGACCCTAACCTCTGGACCATGTCACATATTTCTAAAATGTGCTTCCAGACTACTCTATCTAATGCCTCTATCATAGCATGTACTATATTATACAGAAATGACCATTTCCCCCAGGACGGGTGTCCAGAAATGCATAAAGGTAAACGAAAAGAACCAATAATAATATCCAACATTATCCCCTTCAAATCTTCCTAATATTAAGAGGCACTTACAATTTTCTCATTTTCATAGATAAGGAAATTAACATTTAGAAAGGTGAAGTAACCTGCTCAAAGCTACCCTCCAAATGAGTGGCGGAGTCCAGATGGGAACCTTAGGTCTGCACACTTAACCGTCACACATGAGGAATCAACTTCTACCAAGTGTTTGCTCAAAATGTGCCAAATCCTGAAATCGCCTCATTTTAAACTTCAAAGACTGATGTGGCTGAACGGGCCCATCACACGGCCGGTAGCTGTGGCCACACTCTCTGCACTGAGGTCACAACGTGAACTGTGGCCCTGCGTGCACCACCACCAAAACAGAACCCGGCACCCATACCCCTTCTTCATCTGCTGGCCTTTGGCTCCTCCTTTCGTGCTCCGTGCGACAGGCTTCTGATCTCCCTCAAGGAAGTCCAGTTTATCAGAGAAGCCTGGGAGTGAAGAAGTACTTTGATCAGCGCCATCGCATTTTAAGAAAAGATTAAGCTTCAAAAGAAGTATGTTACTTATGGAACTGGTATTAAGAGGCCCATCTTGCTCCCCACACCATTCCCAAACTTTAGGTCCAATAGTTCCAAATCAATCAAGCCTCTAGGGCACTATGTGTTTGTTAGAATTAGCAGGTACCCCTGCTCCCCTGCAGCCTTAGGAGAGAATATACTCACCTTTCTGATATTTCTTAATGGCACTCATCATGTGTGCTTTCTCCCGCTGCCGCTTCTGAAGAACTTCTGTTTGCACCTGGACGTGGACACAGGACTGTTAAACCCACTCCAAGCCGGCACTGCAAGTGTCTACATTCTCTCAGTAACCACGCTGTGACATTACCACAACCGCTGAACACTGACCATGTGCCACAACTACACTAAGGCTCTAAGGATATTCTCCATTTCTCGTCTCAACCACCCAGGGAAGTAGAAATTCTTATGACCCCGAAACTGAAGCACAGAGAGGTTATACAACTTGACTGAGTCACACACGAGAAGGTGCGGAGCTGAGATTCACACGCAGGCAGTCTGCACCCTTACCCCATGACACAATCTGCCTACAAAACTGCACAAATCATATTTATGTCTACATCCAATTCTCCCACTAATTATATTTGGACAGATTAAACATCTAACCTACTGTTGCTAGGCATGAAAGTACCAACAGAGAAAACAATCTCCCCGAAAAACAAAGAAAAAAAGCTTTAAGGGCAAAAAGAGATGATTAAACTCTAAGGCAGCACTCCTCCATCGCAACACTACGACAGCTTGGGCAGGATCACTCTGTGTGTGGGAGCGCGACCTGTCCTGGGCACCGCAGGGTGTTCAGCAGCCTCCCTGCCCTCTACCCACTAGCTGCCACCAGGACGCTCCCCACCAGGACGCAAAGACCAAAAATGTCTCCAGCATTGCCAAATGTTCCCTGGTAAGCAAAACTGTCCCCCACTGAGAAACACAGCCCTGAGGTTTCCTCATATTAGAAACAAGGGGCTAATGGGCCTGACTAAGTTATTCTTTCCTTTGATAATTTAGGTTACGTTAAGCAAATTGCCCAAGTCTTTGAGTTGATCTCAACCACCAACCACATCCATCCAATACATCCACAGCTGCCCTTGTGCAGAGCCCAGGATGCTAATCTGCTCATACCCTGCTGAGGATCCATCAGTGAAATAACTGCAACTGTGCACCCACATCACAAGTGTTTATGTTCAAAATGTTAACAAAGTCTTAACACCCAAGCTGACCCTCTTCACAGTCATTTCTTCCCACAACCCTAAGTTTAGTTCCTGTCATCTTCCTTCTTAGGTAACCATGAAATAAATAAGGAAATCAAGAAAAGTTTCATGGTATGCCTTCTGGTTTTACATTAGAACTCAGTCACAGTTCAAACATACCGGTGCCGTTTTTTCTGATTGGATAACAATCAATAATATGATTGATTCCTTCAAGGACTTTACAATCATCTAGGCCAGTGATTCTCAAACCAGGATGTGTATTGGAAACATCTGAGAAGCTTTAGGGGCAAGGGATGAAAACATACAGATTCCCAGAGTTCCCGAAGCCTAGAAATCTGTTTTGAAGTTTCCCCAGTTGACTGTGCTGTGAGGTCACGTTTGGAAACCATTGATCTGGACCCAATTCTCTGCTGTACAGGTGTGCAAACTGCAGCCCAGAGAGGCGCATGACTTGCCGGTAGTGACCACACTACCTCTGGCTACACACAGGTGTCCAGGAGGGATTGTGCTCGTGGACACTAGCACCCACGCCACTGTGAAACAGTAAACACACGATGGAACACACACGGGGCACGGAGCCAACTCAGACCAAGCAATCTCCTGACAAACACACTTGGCACCATCCCATCCCCGCTCATTTTCCTTCCCACCTTCTTTCCGTATTTCCTAAGTGCTCGAAGCTGCTTAGCCTTTTCCGACTTCTCCATGGCGGCCTGTTTAGACTGCAGCTTCTGTCGAATCTAAAACACAAAATATTATCAGCTTATGTTATTTGAAAATGGGATGACTGCTGCTTAGGGTGCACTGCAGCAGGGAGCAGTTATTCCCAGCTCTGCAAACTACGGGGCTCCAAGGAACCTTGTGAATCATCTTCTCCAAGCCCTGTGTTTTACACACAAGGACAATAAGGCCCAAAGGCTGACCACTTTGTCCAAGACACCAAAAGTCTCAGCCTTGGAGCCAGAACATCAAAGTGACCTCCCTCCTCCCAGTGTGTTGTTTGATCCATTACGCAAAATGACGTTGTACCAGGAGAGAAGACTAACTTCTCTCCATCCCTACTGTCGGCAGACTGTGGTTAAACCAGTCTGCAGCTTCAGCCCCCTTCTCCAATACACCACATACACAATAAAAGCTCAGACAGATATCAGGTACCTAGCAGCTTGCATTAAACATACACATTTCAGTTAAAGGATGAACAGTTGTCAGTTTGAATGTGCAGAGATGGGTCTGGGCTCGTCTCTAGATTAGCTTCCCTGAGTACCACTGAGACAAGAAAATCCAGCTTGAGACCCAAGGGAACTACTTAGGTATATCTTGGATTAGATGTTGGTAATTCTCTGCCTCCCAAAGTTGAATGAGGACCAAGTTCTACCTAACTCTAAATTATATCAAATCTGAGCCATATATTAATCCTTCATTTTACAGAAGAGGAAAACCAAGGCCCAGAGAAAGGTAACTGTCTACAAGTTATAGTGCTGACCCCAGGCATTGGCAGAAAAGAACTATTGTCTTTTCCACACATCATGCCATGACCAAGCCAGTTAGGAAATGCATAAATGCCATCTTTACTTCAGGGACCAAACTTCTTACAGTACTTTCCTCCCCTTAACTGTTTAAATTAGGAAAAGGTCATCCCTACATTTATCCAACTGGTGGTGATTGGCATGAATCTGATGTAGATAACTGAGATAATAATTGTCCACTGACAACCCATTCCCTATCAGTGGGCTTATGCCTATGTTTGTTTAAATGTTAAAGGAGACAAGCCAGCTGAATACACTTAAGTACAACGCCTCAGCTATCCGGAGAAAACCATTTCTGTTTCTCACCTTCTGCATCTGCTGATCAGACTTGGCCATCTCTGCAAAATAATCCGTGGGCCGCTTGGTAGGGACTTTGAGCTGACGCAGGCGGGGCAATACTGCAAGCACTGCTGCCTGGGCCTGAGAGTAGCTGAGGATGTAGGACAAAGTGTAAAATAAGCTAAGGGAGAGAGGCCTTACACCCTTTTCACTGCCTCTCATGAGGCATCCAAGGTCAGAAGGACTCTCAACATCTGACCTCCACCAACAAGAACACACACACAAACAAAAACAGTAATAAAAACTCATTAACTTAATGGGAGAAATTGAAATGTACACTCTTTTTAAAAGGAGTGGGGAGTATTGCTAAAAATAAATTAGTAGTTTAAGAGAATGACCACTTTAGAAGTGCCCATTAACTTACAAACAAATGCCAATTACACATTCTTATTTGGTCACTAAGAAAAGCCCATATAAGGACCTTCCATAAGCAAATTTTTGTTCTAATAATTAACTGCACACACACACACACACACACACAAACTTTAAAACTGAGTATTTGAAAATAAACTGGACTTTAAATTGTGATTGCTGGACAAAGGGGCTCTTCTCTCAACCAGGGAGAATCTCCTAGCTCTTCAGTCCAAAGAAGCCTTCCTCCCTACACCCCGGCTTACGACACCTCTGAGTACAGGCCCGCGGCTTCCCCCTCTCCAGCACAAGAACCCACAACCTCTGCCACATCTGAAAACATACATACAAGTTCATCTCACGCTGAAAGTCATCTTCTGGATCAACAGCTTTCTGATCCTTGTTCTGAGATGTTGCCTGAGGTCCACGGATTCCCGGTACCGGACCCAGGGTCACATCAAGCCTTTCAACCCATTCCAGATCCCGCTTGAATTCAGCCAAACACTGCTTCAGGCCATTCTAGGAAATTCAGACACTAAGCTCACAAGACAGTAATAGGCCAGTGGATGAAGAACTAACCCCCAAGACCCCGACAGGTAGTTGACCCTCTTGGCAATACGCAGGTTGTGTCTTTCCTGGGACTAGAACGCAGCCTCCCGAGCACAACGGTGCCTCGCGCGCATCCCAAGTCCAGCACCCTCCAACCGGGCGCCCGAGCTCACCACGTCGTTCACGGCCTTCTTCGGCCCCTCTAGCACCACGTTGAGGCCTGGCTTCAGAAGCCCTCGGGAAAACGCCTCCTGCAACTACAGGGCACGATCGCTGGTCAGTACCGGGGAGTGAGGACCCCTCTCCCGCGCGCAGCCCCACGAGCTCGGATGACACCTACCTCTTTGTCTGTGACAAGGGAGTCGTCAGAATCCGAGTCCGAACCTGAGAGCGGGGGAGTGTCCATCTCGCAGCACGCACGTCCACACCCGCCGGAGGAAGCGAAGGAGCCCGAGGCCCCCGCGCCTGGAAAAGGGCTCCCCTCGTCGCCGCCGCCGCCCGCTTTCAGCCCCCTGCCCTCCCGCCCGCGGCTCCACGTGGACTCGAACCGCACCAGCTCCCCACTGACCCCAGATGCAGCTGAACTTTCTGATCGGAGTTCCGCTTCCGGTTGCTGACACACTTCCGGTTTCCCGTTGCTATAGGAACCGCTCCGGCGTCTGTGAGTGCCGCGTTGCTTGGGATTCGTAGGTGTAGTACCCTGTATACACGCGTGCTCTGGTGATCCAGAGAGCAGAAGCGACAGGTGGGAAGGGTCCCTCGGGGTCATCCGGAGGAGCAGGAAGCCACGAAGGCCAAAGGAAAGAGGAGACGCAGGAGCGGGGTCGGGGGCGCGGGAGAAGGTTGCTGCGGGGAGGGGGCGGAGGAGGAGTCCAGGGGAGGCTCTAGGGGCGTGTCGCGGGGGCGGGGACGGTAGTGCGGGCGGGGTGACGCGCTTCTCCACGCTCACCAGCTGCGCTGCATCTTTGGCGAAACTCCTTACTGGGACCATGTCCACTGTGGTAGCTCAGTCGCTGCATGTTTTTGGTCTTCGATCCCACGTGTCCAACAATGTGTTCTTCTTCGATGAACAGATCATTATATTTCCTTCAGGAAATCACTGTGTGAAGTACAATGTGGATCAGAAGTGGCAAAAATTCATTCCAGGTAAAACCCTTTCCAATCTGACACATACATAACCGGGTATGCCAAATATAACCCCATAATACCGACACGACGATTGAAAGGAAACTTTTTTGGCCAACTTGAATATATATATAGTTTTATAAATGTAGAAGAAATACATGTCTTGCCTTATTTAATGTATAGATTAATGAATCACACATAGTTAAAATCACATGTAAAATCATGTTAATTTAAAAGTAATTTTTTTCACTGTGATTTAATGAAAAAAATTCTTTTAAAGAGTTTCATGCATCTTCAATATCATTGTCTTTGTCGTCACCAGGGCCACTTTTTGAGTTTTCTAACAGTTTTCCAGAGTACACCACTTTTATGACAACACCTTTTGAACCCATGTATGGTGAAGACACTGGAGATTTCAGCCCAAGTCACACATAACCGTTTGTATACTGTAACATTTGGTTTTGTTCGCATTGGTGCTGCTAATAATATACATGATTTCCACAGCTTAACCACCTACTCTCTTTTTCCACTCTTTTTTGCACTCAACATGTTTTATTGTGACTTGCATACAAAAGACTGTACACTACATATATGTAATATTTAAAGAACTATAATAAAATGAAGATCTGTGAACCCACCAACAGGAGAGCAAATAGAACATTACCAGTTCCAGTGTTTCTCCCTGACTTCATTCTTCTCACACATGCAGACTCTCACTCCATCCTGGACTTTGTAATTATTCCCTTATTTCTCTACGTAATTTTACCACATCTCTATCTGTGTGGCCTTATGTAAGATATCCTTTTTGTTTGTGCTCTTCACCAGCTTTATATAAATGTAACCATAGTGTATGTATTCTGTGACTTGCTTCTTTTTTTCAATGACATACTTTTGAGATTCATGCATCTTGATACATATTAACTGCATTCATTTTATTACTCATAGGACTCTAATTCTCAAGTATATTTATCCATTCTAGTGTTGATGGACATTTGGGAATGAACTTTTTTTTGCTATTTCAAATGATGCCACTATAAACATTCTTGCACATGTGTACTCATCCACTTGTGCAGAGATTCTCCAGGGCACACACCAGGACTAAAATTACTGGGTAATGTGGCAGTACCAATTCACATTGCCATTCCTCCACAACCTCACCCCCCTTTGCTATCTTTCTAGTTTCTACTTCCTAATTTTTGCTCATCTGATGCTTGAGAAAGGGTATCTTATTGTGGTTTTAATGTGCATTTATCTAGTACTAATGAGGATGAAAAACTTTTCACACGGTTAAGGGGCTACTCATTCTGTGAAATGTCTTAAGTCTTTTATCCATATTCTGTGTTTTTTGGGGGTAATTTTCATACTGATTTATGGGCACACTTTATATTTTCTGTATGTTAACCCTTTGTCAGATATATATATATATAACAAATAATTTCTCCCAGTTTGGAGCTTGTGTTTTCTTCCTCCTTATGGTATCCTGATGGACAGAAATTCTTAGTTTTAATGAAGTCAAATGTGTCAACCTTTTCCTTTTTGTGTCTTGTTAAGGAATCATCCCTTACCCCAAGCTTATTCTCCTGTATTATCTCTTCGGTGCTCTACACATTTGCCTCTCACCTTCTAGGCTCTGGGTTAGGAGGGTGCTGAGTGTGTTAGGGGAATAGCAAGGAGGCCAGTGTGGCTGGAGTGGAGTAAATGGAGGAGGAGTGAGAGGTGAGGCAGAGTAATGGGAGCAACGTCACATGGGCCTTGAGGTCAAGGGCTCCTACTCTGAGTGAAGTGAGAAGCCAGCGGGAGGGGGGATTCTGAGCAGAGTGACATGATCTGACTTATGTTTCAGCAGGTTCCTTCTGGCTACTGTACAGAGAATAGATTTAAGGAGGGGCAAGGGAGGAAGCAGGAGACCAGCTGAGAGACTATTGCTATTAATATAATCCAGGTAAGAGAACATGGTGGCGCGCAGCAGGTGGCAGGCAACAGGGTGGTGAAAAGAGATCAAAGTCTGGCTGTGTTTTGAAGGTGAAGGTGACAGGTTTCCTCATAGACCTGATGTAGGTGGAAGAGAAAAGGAAAATGCAAGGGTTTTGGCCTGAGCAACCAGAAGGATGGAGTTGCTGCTAACCGAAGCAGGAAAGACTTCAGAATGAGCAGGCTTTGTGGAGCGTCTCAGGAGGTTAGTTTTTGACATGGGAAGACTGAGATGCCTGCTAAATATGCAGATGGGATCCTAAGCAAGCCCTTTGATGTCAGGTCTGGGTTCAAGAGAGAGAGAGGTCCAGGCTGGTGATAGAAATTTGAGGGTCATCAGCATGGAGGTGAAATATTAGGTCCTTAGAATGGATTTGATCCCCCAGGGAGTGAATATGTTTATGAAAGAGAAGGTGAAAGATTGGGCTCTGGGACTCTCCTACATATAGTGCCAGGGAAATGAGGAACAACCTGCAAAAGAGTCTTTGGAGGAGTAGCCAGAAAGCTAAGAGGAAATCCATGCAAGAGGTGAACATATTTCAAGGAGGAATCAGTGACTGACTGGGTTAAAACAATGCAAAAGCATTTACATACTCTGCAGACAGTCAGCGTATATTGGTGGCAGGCGCTGGTGATTGAAAGAATTAATAAGCAAGAAAGCCAGACCAGGAGCTCTCACTATTGTAGTGGGGACAGGTATGTATTCAAATGAGCGGGACTATGTAAATGAGCAGCACACCTGCTAGGCCAGATAGAGCCCTGGTACAAAAGCGCAGAGGAGGGAGTAAACTGTTGCCCTTTCCGTCCTCCAGGCAATCTCATCTACGTGCACACTTTCAACTCCCCGCCGTGACTTTTTAAAAAATTTTTTTCTAAAGGCCAAAAGTAAATATTTCTTTTATTGTTTTATACAGTGTTTGTTTGTATACCAGCTTTTTGTTAACTGTTCCTTCTTGTTTCTCCATCTTCCTTTCTTTTTTTCTTTTTTTAAATTTTTACTGGGGTGTAATTGATTTACAATGTTGTGTTAGTTTCAGGTGTACAGCAAAGTGAATCTGTTATACAAATACATATATCCACTCTTGTTTAGATTCTTTTCCCATATAGGCCATTACAGAGTACTGAGTGGAGTTCCCTGTGCTATACAGTAGGTCCTTATTAGTTACCTATTTTATATATAGTGGTATCTATGTATCAATCCCAGTCTTCCAAATGATCCCTCCCCCTGCCTTACCCCTCAGTAACCATAAGTTTATTTTCTATATCTGTAACTCTATTTCAGTTTTATAGATAAGTTCATTTGTAGCCTTTTTTTAGATTCCACATATAAGGGATATCATATGATATTTATCTTTCTCTGTCTGACTTATTTCATTCAGTATGAGAATCTCTAGGTCCATCCATGTTGCAGCAAATGGCATTATTTTGTTCTTTTTTTATGGATGAGTAATATTCCATTGTATATATGCGCCACATCTTCTTTATCCATTCCTCTATCTATGGACATTTAGGTTACTTCCATGTCTTGGCTATTGTGACAGTGCTACAGTGAATATTGAGGTGCATATATCTTTTCCAGTTATGGTTTTCTCCAGATATATGCCCAGGGTGGGATTGCTGGATCATATGGTAACTCTATTTTCAGTTTTTTAAGGAACCTCCATACTGTTCTCCATACTGGCTGTACCAGTTTGCATTCCCACCAACAGTGTAGGAGGGTTCCCTTTTCTCCACACCCTCTCCAGCATTTATTGTTTGCAGATTTTTTTTTAACATCTTTATTGGGGTACAATTGCTTTACAATGTTGTGTTAGTTTCTGCTGTATAACAAAGTGAATCAGCTATATGTATACATATATCCCCATATCTCCTGCCTCTTGCGTCTCCCTCCCACCCTCCCTGACCCACCCCTCTAGGTGGTCACAAAGCACCAAGCTGATCTCCCTGTGTTATGCGACTGCTTCCCACTAGCTATCTATTTTACATTTGGTAGTGTATATATGTCCATGCCACTCTCTCACTTCGTCCCAGCTTACCCTTCCACCTCCCTGTGTCCTCAGGTCCATTCTGAACATCTGCATCTTTATTCTTGTCCTGCCCTTCTTCGGTTCTTCAGAACCTTTTTTATTTTTTTTAGATTCCATATATATGTGTTAGCATACGGTATTTGTTTTTCTCTTTCTGACTTACTTCACTCTGTATGACAGACTCTAGGTCCATCCACCTCACTACAAATAACTCAGTTTCGTTTCTTTTTATGGCTGAGTAATATTCCATTGTATATATGCACCACATCTTCTTTATCCATTCATCTGTCAATGGACACTTAGGTTGCTTCCATGTCCTGGCTACTGTAAATAAAGCTGCAATGAACATTGTGGTACTTGACTCTTTGAATTATGGTTTTCTCAGGGTATATGCCCACTAGTGGGATTGCTGGGTCATATGGTAGTTCTATTTTTAGTTTTTTGAGGAACCTCCATACTGTTCTCCATAGTGGCTGTATCAATTTACATTCCCACCAACAGTGCAAGAGGGTTTCCTTTTCTCCACACCCTCTCCAGCATTTATTGTTTGCAGATTTTTTGATGATGGCCATTCTGACTGGTGTGAGATAATACCTCATTGTAGTATTGATTTGCATTTCTCTAATAATTAGTGATGTTGAGCAGCTTTTCATGTGCCTCTTGGCCATCTGTATGTCTTTGGAGAAATGTCTATTTAGATCTTCTGCCCATTTTTTGATTGGGTTGTTTGTTTTTTTGATATTGAGCTGCATGAGCTGTTTATATATTTTGGAGATTAATCCCTTGTTGGTTGTTTCATTTGCAAATATTTTCTCCCATTCTGAGGGTTTTCTTTTCTTTTTGTTTATGGTTTCCTTTGCTGTACAAAAGCTTTTAAGTTTAATTAGGTCCTATTTGTTTATTTTTGTTTCTATTTTCATTACTCTAGGAGGTGGATTGAAAAAGATTTTGTTGCAATTTATGTCAAAAGTGTTCTCCCTATGTTCTCCTCTAAAAGTTTTTTAGTATACTGCCTTACATTTAGGTCTTTAATCCATTTTGAGTTTATTTTTGTGTGTAGTGTTAGGGTGTGTTCTAATTTCATTCTTTTACATGTAACTGTCCAGTTTTCCCAGCACCACTTATTGAAGAGACTGTCTTTTCTCCGTTGTATATTCTTGCCTCCTTTGTCATAGATTAGGTGACCATAAGTGCATGGGTTTATCTCTGGACTTTCTATCCTGTTCCATTGATCTATATTTCTGTTTTTGTGCCAGTACCATACTGTTTTGATGACTGTAGCTTTGTAGTATAGTCTGAAGTCAGGGAGCCTGATTCCTCCAGCTCCGTTTTTCTTTCTCAAGATTGCTTTGGCTATTTGTGGTCTTTTGTGTTTCCATACAAATTGTAAAAATTTTTTGTTCTAATTCTGTGAAAAATGCCATTGGTAATTTGATAGAGATTGCATTGAATCTGTAGATTCCTTTGGGTAGTTTAGTCATTTTCACAATACTGATTCTTCCAATCCAAGAACATAGTATGTCTCTCCATCTGTTTGTGTCATCTTTTATTTCTTTCATCAATATCTTATAGCCCCATGACTTTTATCTCAAATCTGTATTTCAGTCCAAACATCTCCCCCAGCTTTCATCATATCCAGCTGCCTGCTAGACCTCTTTACCTGAAAGTTCTACAGTATGTACCTCATGCACAATATATCCAGAATGGAATTTATCATTTCCTTTTTTCTCCCTCTTTCCTTAAGCACCTACTTTGCCAGCTATCCAAACACATGATAAGGATATGATTACAAAAATAAGCTAGTCCTAGTATAAATATCCCAGAACCCAGTAATACACACATAAATGAATACAATGGATAAATGAATTTAATACAACATAAAGGTGGCATTAGTAATTAGTGCTGGGATAACCAGTTAGGTATTGATATTTGGGAAAGGGGAATCATCATGAACCTGAGATGGATTAAAGACTTCAGTGCAAAAAAAAAAAAAATGAAATCATAAAAAACTGGAAGCAAATAAGCATGATTAAATCAGAAATATTTGCATGGACTATTTTCAGTGAAAAACAGTGGACGTGACCTTCACCATGGCCCCTAGCTCCCTTAGCCTGTGTTCCATCCCAGTTGTTACCACCACTCCCATCACCAAACCAGAAACCTAAATGTCATTCATTGCTCCTCTCTCTCCATCAGCCCCTCACCCTGCCTTCATTGAGTCCTCCTGGTTTTACCCCTTAGCATTTCTCTAACCTCCTGTTCCCATCACCCCTACTGCCTTCCTGTTGCTCATTGCTGCCATGTGTCCCGATTTTTGAAATAACCTGCTGAAGTTTCCTTCCCTCCAGGATTGTCTTCTGTACAGTTGCCAGAGGGATCTTTCTACAACACACATCGGACCTTCCTAAAATTTCCCAGGGCCTTCCCATTGGACTCCCTGGTAAAGTCCAAACTCTCACGCAAGGCTGTCAGTGACCCAAACCCTGGGTTCTTCTCAGAGGTTCAGGTACTCCCTGCAGCCCTTCCAGAGAAGCCCACAGGCTGGTCCAACTTGTTGCGGCTTGTGTGATGCAGCAGCGTGGAGTCCATTGTGTCACTTTCTAGCACAGCTTCCCCTGCCTCTCTCACCCGCCCTGCCCGGGGCTTGTATCAGGCCAAATTACTGTGACGCACAGCCTGGGGCCCGTGATGCTTTTAGGGACCCAAGAAAATATTTTAATTTTAATTTATTTTAAAATCAGGAACAAATGAATGTAATGCTAGTGAATCCAGCATGGATTATATTCTTCTTTAAACCAATGAGTCATAAAGTATAATTTTTACCATAGCTTAATGGAGGAAGGGGCCCATGAAAGCAGAAGTGCCTAGGGCCCATGAAAATTATAATGCAGACCTGATTACATTACCCAAATAAAGCATTTGCAGTTTAATCTTTACATCAGGCTCTGCTCTCTAGAGGCCCATGGCCTTCATTCTCACGCTTGTTACCTCATGGACAAGAAGAGTGCTCGACCACCAGATATCGCCTCTTTATTCTTGAAAAATGGATAGAATGCATCCCTCATGGTTTTGAAGGAAGCACGGGCTTTACCATAAAGCCCATTCAGCAGACCTCTGCATCTGTCTCTCAGCCAGAATGTCACACAGATCACTTAACTGCAAGGGAGGCTGAGGAATCCAGTGGTTAACATCCCAGCCTGGAAAGTGGAGGAAGAGTATTGAGTGCTGACTGCTCAGGGCATAAAGGCCTCTGATCTGACCCTACTGCATGCTCCAGACCCATCTCTGGTCACCCCTGGCTCACAGGGGATGCTCAGCCATCTCCCACCATGTGCAGTTCCCCCTCCATCTATACCCTTTCTCACATCCACACCCTTGCCCTCCCTGACGTGCCCCACCCCCCCGGCACACTTCATCTTCCTTCAGGAATCCTTCCCTGACTTCTCCTCCCACCACGGCCTCAGTGAGGTGCCCATCCTAGTTATTTTCATAATAGCCCAGACACAGTTGCCCCGAGGGACACAGGGATTGACAATTACCTGTTTCTGCACTTTTCTCCTGTTGCCTCGGCAGTGCCCACCACGGTGCCTGGTTCATGCTGAATCTTGGTGAATGCATGATCTCCCCTCACCAGCTCCTCTCCTTTGTTTGCAGGCTCAGACAAGAGTCAGGGCATGTTGGCCTTGTCCATCAGTCCCAATCGGCGATACCTCGCTATCTCCGAGACTGTGCAAGAAAAACCCGTCATCACCATTTATGAGCTGTCAGCCGTCCCTTGCCGAAAGCGCAAAGTCCTTAATAATTTTGACTTCCCAGTTCAGAAGTTCATTTGCATGGCTTTTTCTCCAGACTCCAAATACCTCTTGACCCAGACGTCACCTCCAGAGTCAAACCTTGTCTATTGGCTGTGGGAAAAACAGAAAGTAATGGCCATCGTTAGAACTGACACTCAGAACAATGCTGTCTACCAGGTACCACCCAGCATGACAAGTATGGTGCAAATTATTAAAAAATAGTACAAGCTGTCCCTCATTGAATGCTTTCTGTGTGTCAGGAATAGTGCTAATTTCTTAAAATGCATTTTAAAATTTGCCTCACAACACCATATAAGGTATGCATAACTATTGTCTCTGTTTTAAAGATGAAGGAACTGAGGCTCCAAGAACTTAGCAGGGCCAGGACTCCCTGACTCCCTGGGCTGTGTTCTTCACTTTGGCCCAGAACTGCTTTCTGGTCCCAGGTCAAGCCCAGAGGCGGGTTGATCAAATTTGCTGTCTCTCCCTGGTCCTGGCCTCTTCCGGGCAGCATTGCGGGGCAGTGGGAAGACTTCAGGAAGGTGGTGTGAAGTGGTAGGTCTTTAGGAAGCTGTCCATGAAATCGCATTTACGTGGGGAGCAGAAGTTTCTATCGTGGTTTGAGGGCAAAATGAAGAGGATGTGTCAGGGGGCTGGTTGGGGCCCAAGGAGGCTTTTCTTGGAGTAGTCAACCTGGTCTAGAATCTAGTGCTCAGTTTTCCAAGTCCAAGCACTCAGTTCTGTTCACGTTCAGAGATATTGGCTAGTCAGCATCTCGGGCACAGACTCCGTTATTCTCACAAGAGTCTGGCTTGTGAACCAGCATGTCACAACCAGAACACACAGCATTTATCCAGTGTATTTCCTCCCTGGTAACAGAAGAGTCCTTGGGAGATGAAATTAGTAGTCAGAAGGTTGCTTGGTGATCACGGAATCAGAGCAAAGGCAGGTAGAGCCCGAAGATTATTTCACCCAGGTCACAGTAAGGCATGATATGGCATCCTATTCAGAGCAGGGAGCATCTCCTCTCAAATAGATCCAGGAAACATTCATTGGATGCCCGCTTTGAACCCAGCACTGGGGATACAGAGATGAAAAAGCCACAGCCCCACCAGGTGCTCACCATCCAGTGGAGGTGACAGGTTGACTGCCCATGACTGCGCATTGGGATGAGGGTAGAGATAAAGGAAGTTTAGTTCCTGACATGTGGTTCCTTCGCCCTGAACAGGGCACATAAACCTGCCAAACCCTCATTTTATGCTTCCAGCTGAGCCTTCATTCCATTTTGTTGGCACAGAGTTTGCTGATTGTCAAGACCTGCTCATCTTGCTTTTTGGCCTTTGTCAGATGACTTTTGAAGGCTTCCTAGGTTAAAGACTCATGGGCTGTACAAATATAATGGATATAGATCTGTCCTCTTGTCAAGTATGGTCTTAAAATTATATGATTTAGTGATGTTTAAAGGATCCTATGAGCTACCTGGGATAACTCGTAATTAGTAAAATGGGAAATAATGCCATCAAGTTTAGTTTTATATATCTTTTTCTTTAATTCCTTCCCATTTTACAGGTGAGCTTCAATCCCCAGGATAACACTCAGATTTGTGTCACTGGAAATGGGATGTTTAAGCTTCTCCGTTTTGCTGAGGGAACCCTGAAGCAAACTAATTTTCAGAGGGGAGAACCCCAAAACTATCTCGCCCACACCTGGGTGTCTGATGACAAGATTATTGTTGGCACTGACACAGGCAGGCTCTTCCTCTTTGAGTCTGGAGATCAACGCTGGGAGACAAGTATCATGGTCAGGGAGCCCACCAGCGAGACGAAAAACCTGGGGGTGATCCAGGAATCCGAGAGGTAATGGCGCCCTCTGGTCAGGAGCTCTTGGAAAAATACACTCATTGTGATAATAGCATTACACCGAAAACAGCATTCTTTAAAAATCACTCCTAGCCCCTCTACCTTAAAAATCAATGCTTTTCATTTTCCCTCTGCCTTTCTAGTGTTCTTCCATATTCAAGCACAAATTTGAAAGTTATGACCGTAACCTAGGTACAATTCTTTTTATTTTTATACCTAACCTCATTTTATAAACGTTTTAGTATGACTAGTCTTCAAAACCACAGATTTTCAAAAATATGTTTTCTAATGGCTGCCTGATTTACTGAATCAATTAAATAAATGTCCACCAAACCCTTGCAGTGTGCAAGGCATCTTGCCAGGTGCTGGGGACACAGGTCCATAGGACCTTACAATTCAGTGGGAGGCACCAGACCAACAAGGAAGTGCAAGGAAATGTTGTCGGTCAATCTGACAAAGCATATGGGCTAAAGTGGGGGGTCAGGATAGAGCTGTCAATTTTACCTCTACTGCAACCAATAACAGTCGTATCTCACCCATATTGGAAAGTACCATTGTGTGTTCTAGACACTGCCTTAAGCCCTTTATATATATCCTCATTTGAGTCTTACCTTAAAAAGTATATATTATTATCATGCCCATTTTATAGATGAGGAAACTGAGGCTGAAAGAGGTTAAGTGCCTCACCCAGTATCACAGCACTGTTAAATGACAGGTCAGGATTCAAACCCAGATCTGTCTGACCCCAGAGCCTGAGCCCTCAACGACAATGGCACACTGTAGATGCCTCTTCCTCAGTGACTTTGGGTTCACCCATTTTCACCACCCTCCATGCCAATGACGTCTCCTTTTTTATCGTGATTATGTTGAGAACTTCCTTAAGACCATATGCCCCCCAGTTTTCTGGGTTCACCATCCTTCAGTGGGTCCAGGGCTCCAAGAATAAAGCCTCAGACTCCTGAACACATCCCTGCTGCTCGGACCCTTCTTTACATCTGCAGCATCAGCTCTTGCCTCTGTCTACCGCACATGCTTCGTGCACTCTCCTGCTCCTGGGCTTGGTCTGCCCCCACCCCGACCCCACTCCCCTGGACATAGACACATGCCTGACACAGTCCTCTTTGTCCTTCACATCTCAGCTGGGAGCTCTCAGCCTCTGCTCATCTCAGATAGGTGGTCCTTCTCTGTAACTGTCCTCAGAAAACCCTTGTTAGCTGCTGACTGGATGCTCCCATCCTACTCAGCTGCCCTTAACAGTCCTTATCACATGCCCCCTAGACCATCAGCTTCTCAGGGCAGGAACTGTGTCAACTTATTTACCATTGTTTCACAGAGCTGTTAACACAGCATAACTCCAGTAAATGTTATATGAATGAATGAATGAATGAAAACGTGTGAATGAATGAAAGAAACAATGGAAGGGAGGGAGGAAGGAGAAGGGAGGCAGGGAGGAAATGGAAACCTGGATTCAAATCTCAGCTCTTGGGACTTCCCTGGTGGTCTAGTGGTTAGGACTCCACGCTTCCACTGCAGGGGGCACAGGTTTGATCCCTGGTAGGGGAAATAAGATCCCGCATGCCTTGCAACATGGCCAAAACAAAAAACAAAAACAAAAAACAAAACGAAACAAAAAACAAACAAACAAAAACCAAGTCTCAGCTCTTCCCCTTATTAATTTTGCGATCTTGGAAACAACCCCTCTGAGCCACTTTTTTCCAAACAACAAAATGAATATGATAATGACAATGAAAACAGTGACCACACAGGTTTGCGAGACTTCCACATAAATGCATAACCTTCCATCTTCCAGGAGCTCGGGTAGCATTCCCAGCCAAAGGGGAGCATTTGGGCCGTGGGAAAGGGGCTCATGCTGGTTTCTCCCACACCCAAGGACAGCCCTTCTTTTTCGTCCCTAGCAGGATTCATCTCCTTGGAATCGTCTCTGTTATCTTCACATGCTGTCTTCTTTTCCAGCCTGATCGAATTTCCGACAATCACCTCCCCAGTCCCTTCCTACGAGCAGGTCGTGATGGCCGGCAGCCACCACCAGCTGTCCCTGCCCCAGGTGTCTGCCATCGCAGCCTATTCCAAGGGATTTGCCTGCTCTGCTGGGCCAGGGAGAGTTCTACTGTTTGAGAAGATGGAAGAGAAGGAGTTTTACCGTGAGAGCAGGGAAATCCGGGTAAGGAGGGGAGGAAGAAGCAATACTGGGGTCCGACTGGCATTTGTTCTCTGGCAGCAGAGCACTGACAGGGCGTCTGATGCGGGGAGAGGGGCTGAGGGCTGAGCCATTTGTCCTGAGGGGAGTTTTAAGATGGGTTGGACAGAATTGGGGTATAGAATTAGGGAGATCCGGATCTGACTCCTGGGGGAGAGCTTTGGCAAATTCTGTTTTCTCTTTGAAGTTCAGTGTTCCCATAATGTATATTGATATTTAATGTCAAGAAAACTACCTGGTACACAGCAAGCATTCAGTAGATATTTGGGGAATAAGTGATACACACTGTTGTGGAGAGAGAGCTTATGTGGTTGGGGAAGAACCAGGAAGGCTTCAAGGTGTTTGAGGATAATCTTTGAGGAAGGGTCGTAGAGGATGGATAACATTTGACAGGAAGAAACAGATCAGGAATTCCAGGTGAAAGGAACAAATTAAGCAAAGGCACCACTGACAGGGAGCAAGTGGTGTGTTTGGGAGACGTCTGTTGCCCAGTGGAGGGACCTGAAGTCACTTGAAGGGAAAGAGAGGAGCTAAGGCTGGTGAAAGATGGCAAAGCCAGCTAGTGGAGTGTGTATGTAAATGGGCAGGCATCCTGCTTTCAGTGAGGAAGCATTATGCTTCAGAAAAGTAATCTGCCGTTGCTGCATGGTGCGGGCGATTTGGGGGCATTGGATATGAAGTGGTTAAATACACAATGAATGAGTCAAACTTGACTCTGAGGTTTACTGGCTGAGTGACTTCACATGAGTTGCTGAATCTAGCAAACCTGTGTCTCTTTGTTAAGGAAATAGCCTATCCCTTGTGGTTATCGAAAGGATTAAACGACATCTGTGTAATCACTGATGCAGTGCCTGTGCTTGATAAATGATACTAGTTATTGCCACCGTTAGGAATCAGTTCTGAGGCTTTTTTGTTACTGAAGCGAAAAGGCAGTGAGGTCTAGGATCACAGCAGTGGGAAGCAGAGAGAGCCTTTGTGAAGGTTAAGTCTGTAGGACGTTCCCTGAGCAGATGTGGGAGCCCAGAGATAAGGAGCTCTCAGGGAGAATGCCCAGGCTCTGTGCTGGATGCTGGGAAAGGATGCCACAGCACGAAAACTAGAGGTGAGAGCAAGGTGGGTGGGGGCTCGGGGGGACCACTGTGAGTTTACTTTGCCTATAAAGCAGGTCATTCTTTTGTGTGCTTATTCATGTAACAAATATTTATTGAGTGTTTACTATGTGCCAGGCTCTATGCTCGGGGCTGGGATACAGATGAGAAGTAACCACACTAAGACTTGCCCTTAGAGCTCGGTCAACAAGTAAACAAGCAAATATGAACAGATTGTTGGATGAGATCAATTCTGTGACGAAAATAAAACCAGGAAAGGACAGGGAACGAGAGGGGCTTCTGTTCTAGAGAGAGTGACCTGGGGAGGCCTCGCTGAGGAATGTTGACATTTGACCAGAGACAAGGATAAAGTGAAGCAGTTGGATATGTGGTTTAGACCTTGGGAGTGAGATCAATATATCCACCACACACACACACACACACACACACACACACACACACACACACACCCATAGTGCTTGGCTTGTATCTGGCACGTAGTCAATGCTTTATTTTCACTATTTTAAGTATTTATTATTGTAGTTACCTTACTACTATTGTTTTCACTGAACCCTTATATTAGGTGAAATCACTGAGAGAGAAAATATAGAGCCAAAAAGAGAACTGAGGACAAAACTTTGCATTTCCTAATTTCAAGACTGGGACAGGATGAGAATCCAGCAGGGCACTGAGAAGGTGTTGTCCTTCACTCATTCAGTCAACAAACGTCCGTCGTGCAGCTATCACGGGCCAGGCTCTGTGGTGTGGCCTGCGGTGGGCGAATCAGACGTGGGCACTTCCCTCGGGGACCTCACTGTCTGGGGGAGGGCTGTGAGGTCACACCGCGCGGTCACTGAGCGCCTGCTATGTGTCAGGCCCTGCTCCAAGCACCAGGAGACAGACGTGGGGACAGACACGGTCCTCGGTCTGCAGGCTCCCATTCTACTTTACACAGTGTGATGCGTGTGACAGCAGAGGGAACCCCGGGTGCGGTGGGCACATTGAGGGAACATCAGGGCCCACTCAGCCCAGGGTGGTCAGGGAGGGCTTCCCAGAGCCCTTGCTCTTCTGGCGAGGCAGGGAGAGTAGACTTCATGAGGATGGGTTAGGGGGTACATAGGAAGACAGGACTCCAGGCAGGAGCAGGGCAGCACAGGAGGCCAGGGCCTTCTAGGGAGGAAGGTGCCAAGGTCACTGCTGCAGGCTCTAGAAAAGCCTAGAAGATGAGGGCTGAGCAGGGGCATCAGGCTTTGGTGATGTTTATGAGAACAGTTTCAGTAAATGACGCGGTGGAAGCCACATTATAAGGAATTAAGAACTGAGTGGGTGGTAGGGAAGTGGAGATGGTACGTGCAGACCAGACTTTCAATAAGTTTGGTTGTTAGTGGAAGGAGGGAAATAGCAGGGAAAAGGAAATCTAGTTTCATAATGTCCACTAGGAACTCCCGGCCCCCTGAGACCGCTGCAGGAGCTGTGGGACCCCTTCTCTTCTCTCTGCCCTGTCACCCACTCCACGTGGTAGAAGGGCTGCCACCTTCCCCTCTACTGCCCTGGAGCACACACTGTGTACCTGGTGCAGGTGGGCGCCCACACTGGGCTCCCAACAGCTGGGCGAGAGTCGGGGTTAGACTAACGCTGGTTGCGAGGGGGGATCTCAGACTGAGATGTACAGATGGATCAGTTTCACCTGTGCCGCTGCCTTGTTATTCAGCCACTAATCACTTAAAGGTGAGTAGGAAACCCACAGGAACGGAGGCCCCTCAAGCGCTCCCTTCTCCACATCTGAGGAGGATCCAGGAAGCATGGTCAGGAGTCTATAAGCTACAGTATCTGAGAGAATCTGAAAGCCCGAGGACACCCTGACAGTGTGAGGGCACTGCTGACCGCTGTCCTGTGTCTTGGGCAGATTCCTGTGGACCCACAGAGCAATGACCCGAGTCAGTCAGACAAACAGGACGTGCTCTGCATGTGCTTCAGCCCCTCCGAGGAAACGCTGATCGCCAGCACCAGCAAGAACCAGCTCTACAGCATCACCATGTCCCTGACGGAGATCAGCAAGGTGGGTCTCCCAGCGGCACTTCCTTCCAGCCTGGGGACTGGTCACCATGTGGGAAAATTTTAATCCAATTCCTGAGTGCAGGCTCACTCACCACTTCATAACAGAGCAAAAGAAACTCAAATTTCAAGCTGTCTGTGTAAGGAGCGCTCCAATACCCTGGGCGGCGGGGGAAGGGTGGCCGGGAATGTGATTGCTGCAGCCTCTTTGGAGAACATGCTGGAGACATCTGTCAGATTTAAATTGTACCTGTCTTTAACCCAGCAAGCAAGTGTACTTCAGGTATTTAATGTACGGCTATACCTGCTTCTGTGCACAGAGATGTATATATGTAAAGGTTTATCATTGCTTTTTGTTTTTAAATAACAAAGACAGCCAGTATGAATACGCTGCAGACATTGCAACAAAAAAGCGGTATTAAAGATACAAAGAATTACTTTGTACTTATAAAAGGTTCACTTCATCAAGCAGACATTAGTTTTAAATTTGTATGCACCTAATAGCATGGACTCAAAATATATCCAGCAAACTTTGGCAGAGCAACAAGGAAAATAAACCACCTACAATCGTAGGAGATTTTAATATATCTTTCTCAGTAATGGTGGTTTTCTAAATAACAGCTGTATTGAGTTATAATTCATTATACAATTCACCTATTTAAAGTGTACAATTCAATGGTTTTTAGTATATTCACAGAGTTGTGCAGCCATTACCTCCATCAATTTTAAAACATTTTCATCACTTAAAAAAAAATATGCCTTTTAGCTATTATGCTCCCACCATCCCATCTGCCCCCCTCCCAGCTGTAGCCAACCACTAATGTCTTGTGTCTGTATAGATTTGCCTTTTCTGAACATTGCATACCAATATGTGGACTCTTGGGACTGGCTTCTTTCACTTAGCACAATGTTTTCAAGTTTCATCTATGTGGTAGCATGTATCAGTACTCCACTCCTTTTTGTTTTTTGGCTGCGTCGGATCGTTGAGGCATGCAGGATGTTTCGTTGTGGTGCTTGGCATGCAGGATCTTTCGTTGCGGTGCTCGGGCTTTTCTCTAGTTGTGGTGTGCGGGCTTCTATCTACTTGTGGCGTGCAGGTTTTCCCTCTCTGATTGTGTCGTGCAGGCTCCAGGGCTCATAGGCGCTGTAGTTTGCGGCACGTGGGCTCTCTCCTTGGGGCACGTGAGCTCAGTAGTTGCAGCGCATGGGCTTAGTTGCCTCACAGCATGTGGGATCTTAGGTCCCCGATCAGGGATTGAACCTGCATCCCCTGCATTGGAAGGCGGATTCTTTACCACTGGACCACCAGGGAAGTCCCTTGTACTCCATTCCTTTTCATGGCCAAATAATATTCCATCGCATGGCTGTACCACTTTTGTTGGTCTAATCATCAGTTGATGAACATTTGGGCTGTTTCTACCTTTTAGATATTATAAATACTGCTGCTATAAACATCTGTGTACAAGTTTTTGTGTAGACATATGTTTTTATCCTTCTGGGTGTATACCTAGGAGTGGAATTCCTGGGTCATGTAGTAACTCAATATTTAAACATTTAAGGAAATGCCAGATAGTTTTCCAAGATGCTGCACCGTTTATATTCCTATCAGCTGTGTACGAGTGTTCTCATTTCTCTCTATTTTCGCCAACATTTGTTCTTATCTGATTTTTAAATTACGCTCACTCCCTCTTGCAAGAGCACCAGAATCACAACTAACTGCTGAACAATCATCGACTCACCACAAAAGATACCCCACATCCAAAGACAAAGGAGAAGCCGCAATGAGATAGTAGGAGGGGTGTAATCACAATAAAATCAAATCCCATAACTGCTGGGTGGGTGACTCACAAACTGGAGAACACTTATACCACAGAAGTCCACCCACTGGAGTGAAGGTTCTGAGCCCCACGTCAGGCTTCCCAACCTGGGGGTCCAGCAATGGGAGGAGGAATTCCTAGAGAATCACACTTTCAAGGTTAGCGGGATTTGATTGCAGGACTTCAATAGGACTGGGGGAAACAGAGACTCCACTCTTGGAGGGCACACACAAAGTAGTGTGTGCATCGGGACCCACGGGAAGGAGCAGTGACCCCACAGGAGACTGAATCAGACCTGCCTGCTAGTGTTGGAGGGTCTCCTGCAGAGGCGGTGGTGGCTGTGTCTCACCGCGAGGACAAGGACACTGGCAGCAGAAGTTCTCGGAAGTACTCCTTGGTGTGAGCCCTCCCAGAGTACGCCATTAGCCCCACCAAAGAGCCTGGGTAGGCTCCAGTGTTGGGTCGCCTCAGGCCAAACAACCAACAGGGAGGGAACCCAGCCCCACGCATCAGCAGGCAAGCGGATTAAAGTTGTACTGAGCTCTGCCCACCAGAGCAACAGCCAGCTCTACCCACCACCAGTCCCTTCCTTGAGGAAACTTGCACAATCCTCTTAGATAGCCTCATCCACCAGAAGGCAGACAGCAGAAGCAAGAAGATCTACAATCCTGCAGCTGTGGAACAAAAACCACATTCACAGAAAGATAGACAAGATGAAAAGGCAGAGAGCTATGTACCAGATGAAGGAACAAGATAAAACCCCAGAAAAACAACTAAATGAAGGGGAGATAGGCAACCTTCCAGGAAAAGAATTCAGAATAATGATAGTGAAGATGATCCAGGACCTCAGAAAAAGAATGGACGCAAAGATCGAGAAGATGCAAGAAATGTTTAACAAAGACCTAGACGAATTAAAGAACAAACAGAGATGAACAATACAATAACTGAAATGAAAAATACAGTAGAAGGAATCAATAGCAGAATAACTGAGGCAGAAGAATGGATAAGTGACCTGGAAGACAGAATGGTGGAATTCACTGCTGCGGAACAGACTAAAGAAAAAAGAATGAAAAGAAATGAAGACAGCCTAAGAGACCTCTGGGACAACATTAAACACACCAACAGTCACATTATAGGGGTCCCAGAAGGAGAAGAGAGAGAGAGAAAGGACCCGAGAAAATATTTGAAGAGATTATAGTCAAAAACTTCCCTAACATGGGAAAGGAAATAGCCACCCAAGTCCAGGAAGCGCAGAGAGCCCCCATACAGGATAAACCCAAGGAGAAACATGCCAAGACACATAGTAATCAAATTGGCAAATGTTAAAGGGAAAGAAAAATTATTGAAAGCAGCAAGGGAAAAATGACAAATAACATACAAGGGAACTCCCATAAGGTTAACAGCTGATGTCTCAGCAGAAACGCTACAAGCCAGAAGGGAGTGGCATGACATATTTAAAGTGATGAAAGGGAAGAACCTACGACCAAGACTACTCCACCCAGCAAGGATCTCATTCAGATTCGATGGAGAAATCAAAAGCTTTACAGACAAGCAAAAGCTAAGAGAATTCAGCACCACCAAACCAGCTCTGCAACAAATGCCAAAGGAACTTCTATAAGTGGGAAACATAAGAGAAGAAAAGGGCCTACAAAAACAAACCCAAAACAATTAAGAAAGTGGTACTAGGAACATACATATCAATAATTACCTTAAACGTGTATGGATTAAATGCTCCAACCAAAAGATACAGGCTTGCTGAATGGATACAAAAACAAGACCCATATATATGCTGTCTACAAGAGATGCACTTCAGACCTAGGGACACATACAGACTGAAAGTGAGGGGATGGAAAAAGACATTCCATGCAAATGGAAATCAAAAGAAAGCTGGAGTAGCAATACTCATATCAGATAAAATAGACTTTCAAATAAAGAATGTTTCAAGACACAAGGAAGGACACTACATAATGATCAAGGGATCAATCCAAGAAGAAGATATAACAATTATAAATATATATGCACCCAACATAGGAGCACCTCAGTACATAAGGCAAATGCTAACAGCTATAAAAGAAGAAATCGACAGTAACACAATAATAGTGGGGGACTTTTAACACCTCACTTACCCAATGGACAGATCATCCAAACAGAAAATTAATAAGGAAACACAAGCTTTAAATGACACAACAGACCAGATATATTTAATTGATATTTATAGGACATTCCTTCCAAAGACAGCAGATTACACTTTCTTCTCAAGTGCGAATGGAACATTCTCCAGGGTAGATCACATCTTGGGTCACAAATCAAGCCTCAGTAAATTTAAGAAAATTGAAATCATACCAAGCATCTTTTCTGACCACAATGCTATGAGATTAGAAATCAATTACAGGGAAAAAAACGTAAAAAACACAAACACATGGAGGCTAAACAGTACGTTAGTAAATAACCAAGAGATCACTGAAGAAATCAAAGAGGAAATCGAAAAATACCTAGAGACAAATGACAATGAAAACACGACGATCCAAAACCTATGGGATGCAGCAAAAGCAGTTCTAAGAGGGAGGTTTATAGCAATACAATCCTACCTCAAGATACAACAAACATCTCAAATAAACAATCTAACCTTACACCTAAAGGAACTAGAGAAAGAAGAACAAACAAAACCCAAAGTTAGCAGAAGGAAAGAAATCATAAAGATCAGAGCAGAAATAAATGAAATAGAAACAAAGAAAACAATAGCAAAGATCAATAAAACTAAAAGTTGGTTTTTTGAGAAGATAAACAAAATTGAGAAACCATTAGCCAGACTCATCAAGAAAAAGAGGGAGAGGACTCAAATCAATAAAATTAGAAAGGAAAATGAAAAATGAAATGAAAAAGAAGTTACAACAGACACCGCAGAAATACAATGCATCCTAAGAGAGTACTACAAGCAACTCTATGCCAATAAAATGGACAACCTGGAAGAAATGGACAAATTCTTAGAAAGGTATAACCTTCCGAGACTGAACCAGGAAGAAATAGAAAATATGATCAGACCAATCACAAGTAATGAAATTGAAACTGATTAAAACTCTTCCAGCAAATAAAAGTCCTGGACCAGATGGCTTCACAGGTGAATTCTAACAAACATTTAGAGAAGAGCTAACACCCATCCTTCTCAAACTCTTCCAAAAAATTACAGAGGAAGGAACACTCCCAAACTCATTCTATGAGGCCACCATCACCCTTACACCAAAACCAGACAAAGATACTACAAAAAAAGAAAATTACAGACCAATATCACTGATGAACATAGATGCAAAAATCCTCAGCGAAATACTAGCAAGCAGAATCCAACAACACATTAAAAGGATCATACACCATGATCAAGTGGGATTTATCCCAGGGATGCAAGGATTCTTCAATATATGCAAATCAATCAATGTGATACACCATATTAACAAATTCAAGAATAAAAACCGTATGATCATCTCAATAGATGCAGAAAAAGCATTTGACAAAATTCAACACCCAGTTATAATAAAAACTCTCCAGAAAGTGGGCATAGAGGGAACATCCCTCAACATAATAAAGGCCATATATGACAAACCCACAGCAAACATCATTCTCAATGGTGAAAAACTGAAAGCATTTCCTCTAAGATCAGGAACAAGACAAGGATGTCCACTCTCGCCACTATTATTCAACATAGTTTTGGTAGTACTAGCCATGGCAATCAGAGAAGAAAAAGAAATGAAAGGAATACAAATTAGCAAAGAAGTAAAACTGTCACTGTTTGCAGATGACATGATACTATACATAGAGAATCCTAAAGATGCCACCAGAAAACTACTAGAGCTAATCAATGAATTTGGTAAAGTTGCAGGATACAAAATGAATGCACAGAAATCTCTTACATTCCTATACACTAATGATGAAAAATCTGAAGGAGAAATTAAGGAAACACTCCCATTTATCATTGCAACAAAAAGAGTAAAATACCTAGGAATAAACCTACCTAGGGAGACAAAAGACCTGTATGCAGAAAACTAGAAGACACTGATGAAAGAAATTAAAGATGATACCAACAGATGGAGAGATATACCATGTTCTTGGATTGGAAGAATCAATACTGTGAAAATGACTATATGACCCAAAGCAATCTACAGATTCAATGCAATCCCTATCAAATTACCAATGGCATTTTTTACAGAACTAGAACAAAAAATTTTTAAATTTGTATGGAGACAAAAAAGACCCCGAATAGCCAAAGCGGTCTTGAGGGAAAAAAGCAGAGCTGGAAGAATCAGACTCCCTGACTTCAGACTATACTACAAAGCTACAGTAATCGAGACAATATGGTCAATATGGTACTGGCACAAAAACATAAATATAGATCAATGGAGCAGGTTAGAAAGCCCAGAGATAAACCTACACACCTATGGTCAACTAATCTATGACAAAGGAGGCGAGGATATACAATGGAGAAAAGACAGTGTCTTCAATAAGTGGTGCTGGGAAAACTGGACAGCTACGTGTAAAAGAACGAAATTAGAACACTCCCTAACACCATACACAAAAATAAACTCAAAATGGATTCGAGACCTAAATGTAAGACCGGACATATAAAACTTTTCGAGGAAAACATAGGAAGAACACTCTTTGACATAAATCACAGCAAGATCTTTTTCGATCCACCTCCTCGAGTAATGGAAGTAAAAACAAAAATAAACAAATGGGACCTAATGAAACTTAAAAGTTTTTGCACAGCAAAGGAAACTACAAACAAGACAAAAAGACAACCCTCAGAGTGGGAGAAAATATTTGCAAATGAAGCAACTGACAAAGGATTAATCTCTAAAATTTACAAGCAACTCATGCAGCTCAATAACAAAAAAACAAACAACCCAATCCAAAAATGGGCAGAAGACCTAAATGGCGTTTCTCCAAAGAAGACATACAGATGACCGAGAAGCACATGAAAAGATGCTCAACATCACTAATTATTAGAGAAATGCAAATCAAAACTACAGTGAGGTATCACCTCATACCAGTTAGAATGGGCATCATCAGAAAATCTACAAACAACAAATGCTGGAGAGGGTGTGGAGAACAGGGATCCCTCTTGCATTGTTGGTGGGAATGTAAATTGATACAGCCACTACGGAGAACTGTATGGAGGTTCCTTAAAAAACTAAAAATAGAATAACCATATGACCCAGCAATCCCACTACTGGGCATATACCCAGAGAGAACCATAATTCAAAAAGATACATGCACCCCAATGTTCATTGCAGCAGTATTTACAACAGCCAGGACATGGAAGCAACCCAAATGCCCATTGACAGACGAATGGATAAAGAAGATGTGGTACATATATACAATGGAATATTACTCAGCCATAAAAAAGAACGAAATTGGGTCATTTGTAGAGACATGGATGGATCTAGAGACTGTCATACAGAGTGAAGTAAATCAGAAAGAGAAAAACAAATATCGTATATTAACACATATATGTGGAACCTAGAAAAATGGTACAGATGAATCGGTTTGCAGGGCAGAAATTGAGACACAGATGTAGAGAACAAATGTATGGACAACAAGGGGGGAAAGTGGTGGGGGGGGGTTGGTGGTGGGATGAATTGGGAGATTGGGATTGACATGTATACAGTAATATGTATAAAATGGATAACTAATAAGAACCTGGTGTGTAAAAAAATAAAATAAAATTCAAAAAAAAATTACATTCATAATGGATGTTGCTCTGTAGTTTTCTTGTGATGCCTTTATCTGCTTCTGGTATCCAGGTAATACTGGCCTCATAGAATGAGGTACAGAGACATGGCGGAAAAGAGAGAATTGCTTTTGTTTTAACATAACAGAGATTTGAGTGTACTTAAAAGCTTGTCGGCTAATATATAAGTCATTATGTTGTATACCCCAAACTAAGACATTTTTATCATTTCACCTGGGGGGACCTCATTCACAAGGACTCAGAAAGGACTAATTTGATGGCTGGATCTCCAATCTGTCCACTTTCTCTGTGTAGAGGGGTGAGCTCATTGCCTAGAGCGTCTCTCCCTGCTGGTGGGCAGGGCCTCTCAGAAGGAAGGCTGCGTGGGGAGGAGAGAACTAGACCAGAGAATGGGACCTTCTGTGGAAGGGAGTGTTTCCACTCTCTCTCCCAGGCTGGAAAAGTGTCCTGCCTGTCTCTGCATGTACACTCTGCCCTCCAGCCCCTGAATTACATTCTGTTTGGCTGCCAGAGTGATCTTCTCAAATCCCAGACGTGGTTATCACAAAATACACATCCTCCACCACCTCCACCGTCGTCACAGCTGCGATCCTTCAGTGGCCTCCCTCCTGGTGCTCTGAGAAGAACTGAACTAGGTGCACAGGGCTGGGCAATGTCCGGCCCAGGCTGCCCTCCACAGCCCCATCCCATCATTCCACCTGATAGGACTGGCCTTTCTGATCACCATGAGTCTGCATGTTCCCTCTGCCAAAAGGCTTCAGTATGCTCCTACCTCTGCCTGGGGCACTCTTATACTGTCCCCTTCCCCACATTAGTTCTTGCTCATCCTTCAGGGGGAAAAAAAAAAAAGCTAGTAGAAATGTGCTAGTAGAGACAGCGAGATTGAAGATATTGGAGAAAGAAGGGGAAGCAGATGGAGAAGAACGGGAATAATCTGTGCCTACCCCCACCCCAGCCCAGCACCTCTTTCTGACACAGTAGAGAAGGGAAGCGTCTGGATTTGAGGGGATTGCCAGCTCAGCCTTTGCCTTGGCTTGTGAACAAAGTATGTACACTTCATTAAATTCCCCAGTCATCACTCCTCATTCCGGTGTCCCAGGTGTAATGTCTCTGATGACAGACACCTGGAATCTACACGAGCAGTGCAATAGGATACATTTTAACTTAAAATCATTCACCCAACTCTCCTTGCTGCTGCTGGTGGAGTAACATAGTCTCTCTGCAGAGAAATTTGGGAGTTCTCATGAAGATCTTGAAAATCATTCACACCATTTTGCCCTGTATTCCACTTCTAGAAATACATCTGTTGTGTGGGTCCCAACCTATTGGTGGTGATGCCATCAGCTAGGAATGCCGGAGGCACTCCCCGGGGGCTGTATTACTCCCAGCAAAGGCCCCACATGCACTCCCCACACCAGGGCCAATGCTGTGGCCTGACTGGCCCTTTGGTTCTTATTGTGATTGTAGGATGTACTTCATCAAAAATCATCAGGGAACTTTGAGGAACAAGATTTCTTACTCACAGGTCCTGGAGGGTACAGAGCAAGCCCAAGGGCCACACAGTGAGGCCATGGGTAAAGAGAGAGGTGGACCTGGGGCTCTGCCTTTATTAGGGTTTGAAAGTGGGGTGTCTAGGGTTTTGCGAGTCCACTCTTCATTTATTTAATGGTCATTTAGCCATGAGAGTGGGAATTAGGGCACAGGAAGAGAAAAGTGGGGTCACTCAAGAAGTCAGTTATTTAAGTTATCCAGGACTTTCTACAAAAGGGGTCTTCAAGGGTGGGGACGACTTAATTCCTTGGCAGGTTATTTGGCTGGTAGCTGTGTCATACAACTGGCAATATGTTTATTCAAGATGGATGTCCTTTGAAATAGATGCCTTGAGACTCAAAAGCTTAATGTCAGGCACTTACCCTACAGTATCTAAGGAAGTAATCAGAGAGGAACACCGACTTACATGCAAGAATATTTAGTCTAGTGTTACCCCTAACTAACAAAAATCAGAGACCACTTAAATATTCCTATAGTAGAAGGATAGATAAATTAAATTCTGGTATATTCATAGAATAAAATATTTTATTTCCATTAAAATGATGTTTTAAAATAATAATGGTATAGGAAAATATGCATAATGTTAAAGCAGTTTGCCCACAGCCTGATTTTTGTGCATCTGGGCTAATTAACGTCCATAAGTAGTAATGAGAGCTGGAGTGCATAACCAGCCTTTTGCTTCCTCTGCCTGATCTCATTCTGTATGATTTCTCCAGGGGGAGACTGCCCACTTTGAGTATCTGATGTACCCGTTACACTCAGCATCCATCACTGGTCTAGCTACTTGCATCCGCAAGCCCCTCATTGCCACCTGCTCTGTGGATCGGTCTGTTCGCATCTGGAATTACGAATCAAAGTAAGGAATGAAAGGCTTTGCTACTGTGATATGCACGATTTCAGTTGTTAAATTTTCCATGCGAATTATTTTAATTAGAGGTTTGAAATTTTAATTACTTAGAAGCTTTCAGTTGGAAAAGTTTTTTTTTTAATCAAGTCAGTCAAGCTACCTTATTCTCTTTACTATTCACTCCTGCATGAGCTAGAAAATCACTTTGTACTTTATTCAGTACTTGCTACGTGCCAGACATCTATGCTTGGCACGAGGGACATAAAGAAACATCCCAATATCTCCCGTCCTTACGTACCTCCTGTGTCCTTCTAGCTTTCCTATCCCCTCACCCCCACTAGACCTGCTTTTTGTCCCATGGAGCTCTCCAGACCATTGATTCGCCCTTTGAATCCAGATCACTGCCCCAACCACCTTAGGCTCCCAGTGATTTTTTCCTCCTGGCATAGCTTCCTTGAGAATCTCCAGCCTAGATTGGCCCCACAATGTAACTTCTTTGCTCTTGTATATAGCTGCTGGGGCTGCTGGAAAAAAAATTGTGCAATACTTCTGATTTGGAAATCTAAATGGAGCTGTGCCTTCCACATCTCCAGACAACCCCATATTCAGTCCCCCTACTTGCCATACTCATTGCTGGACACTATCCCCAAGTAACCAAAATCTAGAAAAAGAGGCACCAATAATTGCGAGTAATAAAGTATCTCAGACGCTAGGATAAAAATATGTACCAGACACAATGGAGGACTTGAGGGACTCAGTGGGCTAGACTTATATTCAATAATTTATCTTTTTCACAGCACCCTGGAACTATTTAAGGAATACCAAGAAGAAGCTTATACAATCAGCCTTCACCCATCTGGACACTACATTGTAGTAGGGTTTGCTGACAAACTACGCCTTATGAATCTACTCATTGATGATATACGTTCTTTCAAAGAATATTCTGTCAGAGGGTGCAAAGAGGTAAGAACTGCTGGAGATAAAGGTCCAGTTTCTTGGAAAGCCAGAGTTGAAATATCAAGAACTAGCACAACTGGGGAGGTAGGACCAAAGACTGTCTTAGAGAATTCTGGTGGCTTAAAAAGAAATCCAATTCTCCCACCAAACGTATTGAGTATATTGGTTCTATCCTCTTTCTTTTATGCCCACCAAAATATATCACTGAACCAAACCATGTGAGATCCCACCTGTGATCAGTCCTCTCTGTGACTGTGGAGTAATTCTTTTTTTAAAGCATTAAAAAGAAAGTTATCACAGAATCGGAGTCACAGCTGGGAAGGCGAGTTTGGCGATTGGGAGGGGCCAGGGAAAATGAGCAACAGGGAGAGACAATAGCCCATCAGATTTCCCCCTGAGGTGACTTGTGGAATCAAGACAGTGATTTGAGGAATTGCTCCCCTGTTCTGAAACTTCTTCTGCAGACAAAATGAGGGTTCTATTCTCTGATCCAAGCACCTTCATGATTCGTGCACGTGGTAGCGTCAGCATCTTGGCCAATATGAGCTACAGGAATAGTGAAAGTGAAGATGTCAGCCACTTCTCAGTCCTATTTGCACCTTCCCCTGATTCCCAGTCCTACGCATGGTTTCACCCTGAACTCCACTGTAACCTCCAGATAGACTACTCTGTCTTTCATTCTTGCTCTCTTCCTGTATTTCCTGGTAGTGTTGCTTTAGCAACGGAGGTCACCTGTTTGCTGCAGTCAATGGGAATGTGATTCACATTTTTTCCACCACCAGCCTGGAGAACGTCTCAAATCTGAAAGGACACACAGGGAAGGTAAGTGAGTGAACAGTGTCCAAGGAAACAAGGACACAGAGCCAAGCATCATGCTAGCCAATGCGGTATAAGTGAACAAAAGAGAAGTGATTCCTTTCGCTTGAAGGTCCCTGTCTAGTTGGGGGAAATGACAATAAAACAAATGCACAGACAGATTTAAGTACTAACTGTAGTAAACTCAGTGAAAGAAAAATATGGGTTGTTATGAGAGGAAGTGATGAGGAGTGGGCATGATGAGGGAAATTGGGATGTTCACAAAGTCTTGGTCCTAAGGAGTGGGTCGGAATTAATCAGACAGAGCTGGTGGGGAAAATCATTGCAGATAGAGATCCAAAGACCCTGGGCTTCCCTGATGGCACAGTGGTTAAGAATCCGCCTGCCAATGCAGGGGACACGGGTTCAAGCCCTGGTCCAGGACGATCCCACATGCTGCAGAGCAACTAAGCCCATGTGCCACAGCTACTGAGCCCATGAGCCACAACTACTGAGCCCGTGTGCCACAACTACTGAAGCCTGCACACCACAACAACTGAGCCTGCGTGCGGAGCCCGTGCTCCGCAACAAGAGAAGCCACCACAATGAGAAGCCCACGCACCGCAGCCAAGAGTAGCCTCCTCTCACTGCAACCAGAGAAAAGCCAATGTGCAGCAACAAAGACTCAAAGCAGCCAAAATAAATAAATAAATAAAGACCCTGAGATGGGAGATTTCTAAGGGTATAGGAGGAACCATCTGTGAGGCTGAAGCATAGGTATCAGGAATGAAACTGAGATTGGTGAGGTTAGCAGCGACCCAAGTTCATGGAACCTTGTAGGCCTTTTAAGGATTTTATACTTTATCCTTCCTATTCCATGAAATCATTGAAGACTTTTAGGACAAGAAATGATATGACCATATTTGCATTTTAAAAGATTACTTTGGCTGCAGAGTAAAGATTGTATTGAAAAGGACGAGGGTGGAAATGGTAAGGAGATTGTTATCTACATGATAAATGATTAGTATTTTAGACCAGGATGGAGGTGGTACCAATAGGAAGAAGTGGATGGATTCAAAAGATATTTAGAAAGTAAAACCAGTAGTTCCTGAAGATAAAGTAGATATGGAGCATGCAGAAAAGGGAGAGACTAAAGATTGAAAGGGTAAGAAGTCAGCAGATGAATTTGGAGAGAACAAGCAATGGGAAAAGAAAAGCATTCTAAGCAGCAGGATGTGTTGTAGATGAAGGAATGGGAGTATAGAATAGGATGGTGGTTTGTGGTTTATAGGGCACGTTTAAGGAGTGATAGAAGGTGGAGCTGGAGAAGTTTGCTGCACCACGGAGTGTGTATGCCATGCCAAGGAATTGAACATTAGTCTGTAGGTGATGAGAAACAATTGGAAGGATTTAAGAAAGGAAGTAATGGTATCAGAAAGATAATTCTCCAAACAGTGTTGAGGATGGATTAGAGGGGAGGGAAGTTGAAGTGAAGGAGATCAGCTAGGAAATGAGGGTGAAAGAGGAGCTAGGAACTAAACCATGGCTTTAGTAGTAGGGACAGAGAGAAAAAAGATATTAAGCTCCATTTTGGACATGTTATGTTTGATGTGTCCAGGAGTGTGATATATGAGTGCAGAGGTCAGAAAGAAGTCAAGGCTAAAAAGAATTCCAATTCAGGGGATTAGGTGGTAGTCAGTAGACGTCAGAGGCATAGATTAGATCACCAAGGGCTCATGCAGAATCTGAGATCTTGGGCAGGAGATGAGTGACCAACATTTAAGGGACTGGTAAAGAAGAGATAGACTGCAAATGAAGATACAAAGAGAACCTGGAATTGAGGAATTGTATCAAAGAAGCCAGGGAACTGGTTTCCAAAAGGATAAAGTAGTCAGTGGTATTAAATGTCAGAGAGTGGGATGTGAATACTAAAAAGTGACCACTGAGTTTAGCAATTAACAGGTCATAAGCAAAAGTGCTGTTAAGCACAAGCAGTACTGGGAGTTGCTGCGCTTCCTCAGCTCCAGCAGTGTGACTGCGGAGATGCAGAGGAAAGCACACCAGGTGAATGTGATGCTCTTTCCAGGACCATGCACACCCCCATAGGAGGCCCTACCTCACCAACCCCGGAGAGCAGCCATGTTTCATCACTTTACAAGAATTTATAACACTTGTCTCCAACCAGGGATATATGTGTAATACTGCAAGAAAAAACAAAAACAAAAGAAAATATAGATGGAGCATGCAGCTACAGCCATGCATACAGGGAAATTTATAACATTAAATACATGTATTGGAAAAGTGAAAAAGATGAAAATCAGTGACATAACCATCCAGCTCAATAAATTAGAAATAGAACAGCAAATTAATTCAAAGAAAACAAAAGAAATGACATCATCAGGATAAGAGCAGGAGTTAATGAAACAGAGAACATTCACACAATAGAAGGTCATCAAAGCCAAAACTTGATCTTTCTTTAAATGTTTATTTTTTTTACATCTTTATTGGAGTATAATTGCTTTACAATGGTGTGTTAGCTTCTGCTGTATAACAAAGTGAATCAGCTATACATATACATACATCCCCATATCCCCTCCCTCTTGCATCTCCCCTCTCACCCTCCCTATCCCACCCCTCTAGGTGGTCACAGAGCACTGAGCTGATCTCCCTGTGCTATGTGGCTGCTTCCCACTAGCTATCTATTTTACATTTGGTAGTATATATATGTCCATGCCACTCTCACTTCTTCCCAGCTTACCCTTCCCCCTCCCCATGTCCTCAAGTCCATTCTCTATGTCTGTGTCTTTATTCCTGTCCTGCCCCTACGTTCTTCAGAACCTTTTTTTTTTTTTTTTTTTTAGATTCCATATATATGTGTTAGCATACGGTATTTGTTTTTCTTTTTCTGACTTACTTCACTCTGTATGACAGACTCTAGGTCCATCTACCTCACTACAAATAACTCAATTTTGTTTCTTTTTACAGCTGAGTAATATTCCACTGTATATATGTGCCACATCTTCTTTATCCATTCATCTGTCAATGGACACTTAGGTTGCTTCCATGTCCTGACTATTGTAAATAGAGCTGCAATGAACATTGTGGTACATGACAAAACTTGATTTTTTGAAAACACAAAATGAACCAATCTTTAGCATAACTGATTAAGGGGAAAAAAAGATAGAGAGAAGATATAAGTAACCAATGTGAAGAATGAAAAGGGGATATCACTACAGGTCTTATAGACATTAAAAAAGATCATAAGAGGATATTATGAACAACTTTATGCAAATAAATGTGAATACATAGACGAACTGAAAAATTCCTAGAAAAATTGAATCTGTAATTTAAAACCTTCTGACAAAGAAAACTATCACTGGAGAAGTATATCAAATTTTAAGGAAAACATGACACTAATCTTGAAAAAACTCTTCTAGAGAATTAAAAAAAAAAAAAAAAAAGCAAATACTTCCAAAATTGTTCTAGGAGGTCAGCATAATTGTGATACCTGTCAAAGACATCACAAGAAAGGAAAATGATAAGCCAGTCTTTTGTATGAACATTAAAAGTCCTACATAAATTATTATCAAACCAATCAAGCAATATATTAAAAGGATAATACAGCATGACCATGTTGATTTATTCCAGGAATGCAAGGTTATTTTAGATTTTGAAATCAATTAGTGAATACCACATTAACATAGTAAGGATGAAAAAGCATATGCTTATCTCTATAAATCCAGATATAATAAAAATCTATACCATTAACATGCATTCATGATTTTAAAAAACAAACTAAAAATAATGGGGAACTTATTTTATTATAAAAAAATTTTAGGTACTTTTAAAAAATATTTTATTTATTTATTTGGCTGCACCAGGTCTTTAGCTGTGGCACGCTGGATCTTCGTTGCAGCATGCGGGCTCTTTGTTGCAGCGTGTGGGCTTCTCTCTAGTTGTGGCGCATGGGCTCCAGAGTTCACGGGCTCAGTAGCAGCGCACAGGCTCCCTAGTTGTGGCACGCGGGCTCTAGAGAGCGCAGGCTTTTTGCCCTGCGGCATGTGGGATATTAGTTCCCTGACCAGGGCTCGAGCCGTGTCCCCTGCATTGAAAGGCAGATTCTCAACCACTGGACCACCAGGGAAGTCCCTAAAAATCTTATATAAGACATTTACAGGGACTTCCCTTGTGGCGCAGTGGGTAATACTCTGTGCTCCCAATGCAGGGGGCCTGGGTTTGATCCCTTGTCAGGGAACTAGATCCCACATGCATGCCACAACTAAGAGTTCACATGCCACAACTAAGGAGCCTGCAGGCCACAACTAAGGAGCCTGCCTGTTACAACCAAAGAGCCCACATGCTGCAACTAAGGAGCCCACCTGCCACAACTAAGACCCAGTGCAACCAAATAAATAAATAAATATTAAAAAAAAATAGAGGTGCAGCCTGGAGAAAAAAAAAGACACAGAAAACCTACAACAAACAACACTCTTGATTATGAAATTATGAAAGCATTCCCTCTGAGATAGAGGACAAAACATGATGCCTTCTGTTAGCCTTGTACTGAGTCCTATCCAGTGCAATAAGGCAAGGAAATGAAATATGCATTAGTCCATGGGGCTGCCATAACAAAATAGCACAGACTGGTTAGCTTATAAACAACAGAAAATTTTCCTCACAGTTTGGAGTGTGGGAAGTCCAAGATCAAGGTGCCAGCATGGTCAGGAGAGGGCCCTCTTCCTGGTTGCAGAGTTCTTGTATCCTCACATGGTGGAATGGGTGAGCTAGCTCTCTGGAGCCTCTTTTATAAGGGCTCATGAGGGAAGCACTCAGGACCTAATCACCTCCCAAAGGCCCCAGCTCCTAATACCATCATCTTTGGGGGTCAGGATTTCAACATATGAATTTTGGGGTGAGGAGGTAGCGAGAGACACAGACATTCAGGCCATAGCAAAATAAAAGGCATGAAGGTTGGACAAGATGAAATAAAACTATCACCACAGACATAATCGGGTATGTTGAAAATTCAGAGAATTTGCAGATAAACTATTAAAATTAGTGAATTTAAGAATATTCTTGGAAATAAGATAACTATATTTAAGTGCATTTTTACATGATAGTGGAAAACAATTAGAAAATGCAATTTAAGAGGTAGAGCTGGGACTGAGACATGGCTAGGTAGAGCTAGGACTGAGACATGGTAGAGCTAGGACTGAGATGTGGCTGACAGGACTGTAGTCATGGGAACAACCAAAGAGGTAACCAGTGGGTCAGCAGGTTTGTTACTTATAAGGAGATTGAGAGAATCCATTAACGTATTGGAGTTCATGGGAGCCAGTCTCTCTCTATTGGAGAAAGGAGTTACAAATACGAAAAGGGGAAAAGGCTAGAATGTTTTTATTTGGTTGTTTTGTTTAGTAACTTGGCTGAACTAATTCTGAGAAATCTTTTTTTTCTCCTGCACAGTCTTTGTTCCTACTGAGATTGAGTAGATTTTCCTGAACGAATGTTTCTACATTTGCTGCATGCCCTTAGGACAATTTCCAAAGACTTTAAATAACTGTTTTTATCGTTTTTAACAGTTACCTTATTGTGTGGGGGGTAGGTCAGCTGAGGTACTTACTCTGCCATCTGGAAGAACCCTCTCTCTGTGCGATTTGTGCAACTCCCTGTGAATAGATAATTATTTCAAAATAAAAAGTTTTTGTAAAACATAGCAATGATTGATTGTAGCATTAGAGGAGCTATTATGATTCCGTCTTTACACTCATAAAGTGAAATGGAAATGGGAATGTTTCATCTTCAGTATTTTGCAAGCATCTGAGAAAATAGAATGTTAACTTTCCCACAAAGCTATGATTGGTGTTTACTGAAGGGCATGTACCAGGAAAGGACATTCTGCCTCAGTCTAGTGGAACACGTAAGAAGTTATCCTCCTTTCCATGAGAGGCATGTGTGTGTGTGTGTGTGTGTGTGTGTGTGTGTGTGTACACTCCTAACTGGGTATGTCTTCATCCCCCATAGATTCGTTCAGTTGCGTGGAATACGGATGACAGCAAACTGATTTCTTGTGGCACAGATGGTGCTGTATATGAATGGAATCTGTCCACAGGAAAGAGAGAGACAGAATGTGTGCTCAAGTCCTGCAGCTACAACTGTGTTACCATCTCCCCTGATGGCAAAATCATCTTTGCTGTTGGATCAGACCAGACTCTCAAGGAGATAGCAGATTCTTCAGTAAGTCTGCCCCTGTCCCTCCTCTGGGCTGCTGCCCTGATCTGCAGAAGAAGAAACACAGAAGCCTCCTGTGTTTACAGCAGAAAGGGATGGAAAGGGGGCCTGTGAGAACAACGTCCCTTCTTCATGGGATAACACCTGGCTCCTCATTCCTATAGGATCAGCTCAGTAATTGTTACTCCTGGAATTTCCTGTCCAGCGTCCAACTGACTGGGTTAAATTGTGGGGCCCTTTTCCATTTCTACTTTGCTTGCTGTCTGTAACTTCTCTCCTACCCTCCAGGGATGGAGGTCAGCAGCATCTCTAAACTGTGCTCTAACCCTTGATCTGCACATGCACTCGTGGGGTAAAAACAGAACTCTAGTTATTGCTATCACCTAAGCTTGCTACCATATTTGTTTGGAAATCCCCAAACTACTCTGAAATTTTAGAATTAGCATGTTGGCTCCAAATAGTTGAGGGAGGAGAGAAGAGCTCAGCAAAGACACTTCCTGCAAATGTGGCTGTGTCCTTCTCCACAAGCCCAGCTGAGAGTAGGGTGTCTCTCCAGTGTGCCCCCAAGTAGCTTGGTCCTGACTCTGTGGTGGCTTCCACAGTGCCGCACCAGAACAAAGCTCCTTTAGGGCAGGGCCATGGTTCACACGTCTTGGTATCCCTACTAGCTAGCACAATGCATGGCCCACAGCAAACATTCAGTAAATGTTTGGTGGCTAGATGGGTGGGTGGGTTGATGAGTGAATGAAAGAGCAAAGGAATGAATGAATTCCCTGATAGAATAGTTTTTGTTTATATAATGGACATTAATAAATGTTTGCTAAATAAACTTAGGATCCACATCCCATTCTTAGTTTGAGATACATGGTTAGAATAGCAGTCAAGAGCATAGTCTTGGGAGCCTGACTGCCACCTAGGAGGTGGTTGAGTTGAGGCAACTTACCTAGTATCTCTGTGACTGTTTCACCATCTTTAAAGGGTTTTTGTGAGGATTGGATGAGTTACAACCTGTAAAAGCCATAGAACACTGCTTGGCACATGCTTTATGAAGGTTTCCCTTTTTTAGTATTATTCCTAACTCCTAGAGCTGCTTACTCATTGGTCAAGCAGCCAAGAAATATTTAGTTTGTGCCCCTTATGTGCTGGATGGTATGCCAGATGCTAAAAGAAATGGAAAAAACACATTTTTAAATCCAGAACTTGCCCTAATGTTGCTATTAGAAGCAAGGAAGAGAATGACATGGGGACAGTGGGTACACGGCTCAGCCCCTCACCCTGAGCAGAGCTGGCTGTGTTCCAGGTTCTTCGAGAGATGTCAGCATTTGACGTCACCTACACAGCTATCGTCATCTCCCATTCCGGGCGCATGATGTTTGTGGGCACCTCGGTGGGAACCATTCGTGCGATGAAGTACCCGCTGCCTCTTCAGAAAGAATTCAACGAGTACCAGGCCCATTGCGGTCCTATCACCAAGGTGAGGGCAACCGCCTCCCCTAGGGCCCAGTCCCAGATCCAGCTCTCAATAGATCCACCTGGTCCTGCCCTCCGCATACCACCTTCATCCCTTCAATCTCCCAGCATCTTTTCTCTCCCTTTATTTATTCATCCAGCCAAATGTTCAATAAACATTTATTGGCTCTTAATACTCTTTGTTTAAACTACTCCCAGGAATTTGTTCTAGGAGGTAATCAGAGATGCACCTAAAGATTGAGGTGCAAGATTGTTCATCATAATATTTCGCATAATTATGGGCCATTCGAGAGATGTTATAGGCCCCCCGACCACAGCTGTCCTCTACAGGCCAGTGCCCTCATGTCCCAGCTGCTGAGTGTTGGCTACTGAAGGCTCACAGCTCTCCTCGTCCTCCACAGAGTCGCTCTGGACTAAAAGGAGTCCTGGCCCAGGAGATGAGCCCCCGCCCGTCCCTGGGGGTCATAGCATGAGCACGAATTTGTAAATTGTCCTTCCGTTCCCCCTTGTAAAAAAGCAGCGTCTATGTATACATGGGCTCCTGAAGAACAGGAACTGGGAAAATGTGTTCTCTCTCCCTCCTCGCCTCTCTTATCCCCAACTGAACAATACCAACACCTGAGGTTTTTAATTATGTCCCAAACTCTATACTGGCTTGCCTGCAGACACCATCTTTACTAGGAAAGGCTTTTTCATTATAAACTGGAACATTCCTGTACTGAGCCTGAGTCTTGGGTCCAAAGTAAATTACTCTCACAAATTCCCCCCTTTTGCTTCAGAGCTACTAAGTTTTGTGGATAAGATGTTTACTTTTATGATTATAAAAGCAATACATGTTTATTTTAGGAATAAAAATCTTCATAATAGCATTATCATTAATATAGTGATGCATTTTCTTCTATTTTTTTGTGCATATGCTTTAAATAAATTAAGACCATACTGTATGTATGCTCTTGTAGGCTGCTTTTTTTAAATTTATGCTCTTGTAAGCATTTTTTGTATGATTAAATATTCTCCAAAAGCATGATTTTAGTAGCTATTCAAATATCCTGTCACAATGATGGAACATAACTTATTTAACTCTTCTCTTACAACTGGGCATTTAAATTATCATGAACTCATGAATATCCTAGCCTATGGATTTCTCTGAGCATCTCTGATTATTTTCTAAGGCTAAATGCCTAGGCAGAGAGCGAATCCTGAGGGAAAGAGCATTGCCATTTTTAAGGTTCTTGACACATATTGGTGATTGTGAGAGGACAGTTTCCATAGTTGATTCTTTACTTTTCACTTTTTATTTTGAAGTAATTATAGATTCGTAGGAAATCTGAAAGATAGCATCAAGGTTCTGTGTGCCCTTCACCCAGTTTCCCCCAATAGTTACATCTAATGTAACTACTGTACAATGTCAAACCAGAAAACTGACACTGGTACATTATGTGTGGGGTTCTGTATCATTTTTTCACATAGATGCATAAATGTGTGTAACCACCACTGCACGCAAGACACAGAACTATTCCTGCACCACAGCAGCTCCCTCATGCCACCCTTCATAGTCACCCAACACCATGCCTCGTCCTCAGCAACCACTAATTTGCTTTCCATTTCTATAATTTTGACATCTTGAGAATTTTATATAAATAATCATACAGTATGTGACCGTTTGAGAGGAGCTTTTTTCACTCAGCATAATACCCTTGAGCTCCATGCAAGTTATTTCATGTATCAATACTTTATTCCAGTTTTGCTGAGTAGAATTCCATGGTAAGGATGTACCATGATTTGTTTAACCATCTACCTCCTGTGGGATATTTGATTTTTTTTTCCCAGTTTTGGGTTATTACAAATAAAACTGCTATGAACAATTATGTACTGGCTTTTATGTTGACATGTTTTCATTTCTCTGGGGTAAATGCCCAGGAATACTATTGCTGGATCATATATTACAAGTGCGTTTATTTAGTTTTTTAAGAAACTACCAAGCTGTTTTCCATTCCTACCAGCAATGCATGAGAGATCCAGTTTCTCTGCATCTTTGCCAGCATTTGGTATCATCACTATTTTTTATTTTAGCTGTTCTAATAGGTGTATAGTGACATCTCATCATAGTCTTAATTCACATTTCCCTAATGGCTAATCATGTTGAACATCTTTTCATGTGCTTACTTGCCATTTGTATAACTTCTCCAGTGAAATGTCTCTGTGTCTTTTGCCCACTTTCTAGTTGGATTATTGGGTTTTTTTACTGCTGAGTTTTGAGAGTTCTTATATAGTGTACATAATAATTGACTCTAAAGATTCCAAATCCACAGAGAACATATACATAGTCTTATTCTTTTATTCGTTCCTAGAAGCCCGTGAGGGTTCTTGTCTCACTTCTTTTCTAAGATAGAGTCTTCCTCCCCAGGAGGCTGTACCCAGGCATGGAGGGAGGGCTCGCACAACAGCTGGCTCAGTCCTGCTCTCCACGGCCTGCGAAAGCCTCCTGTCCGCGCTCTTTCACCTCAGATGTCGCTCACCTTTGATGACCAGTTCCTGCTGAGCGTCGCCGAGGATGGCTGCCTGTTCACCTGGAAGGTCTTTGATAAGGATGGTCGGGGAATCAAGCGAGAGAGGGAGGTGGGCTTTGCTGAAGAGGTGCTGGTTACCAAGACGGACATGGAAGAGAAGGTAAGAATTGGATCTAGTGAAGAGGGACATGAAAATTCCGTACCAGGCTGCATCCAAAGTCCTGGGACCGGCACAGAGCCCTTCTCTAGCCCGGCTTCCCCTGTGCCCAGCACAGACCCCCACAGCTCCCTGTACACGCCCGCCCACGCCACAGCCACTGCATTCTGTGTCCTCCCGACCCCACCTGTCGTTCTGCCACGTGATCGTCTTGACTTACACTGAGCTCTACTTCTAGCCTGTGACCTATCTTTCCTCTCCTGCTCTTTGAGGGCAGGAACCACGACATATAATTCGCTTGTATGACCAACAGTTTCCAGCTCGTGCTAGGCGTAAATAAATATTTACATAAATATTTCCGATAAATATTTACAAAATTAAAGTGACAACCTTGTATATTCCAGTTGTATCTGTGAAACTTAATAACTGCTGGTATCTGGAACCTTCTTTAAAAAAAAAAACAAAGACATTTATAAAACAGTCCTGAAACCCACTCCTCTCAATAATAAAACAATAACAGTAATAATAACCAATCACCAACTTTTTTTTAGGTTAGCCACGAAGCAGACACTGTGCTAATTACTTTATAAGTATTTTCTCATTTAAATCTCCCAATATCTCTATAGAGAAGATACTGTTGTTTTCCCCATGTTTCAAAAAATGTTTTTGGAGAGGTTGGGTGACGTGTCCAAAGTCACTGAGCTAATTAGGAGTAGGCCCAGAGTTCCGATCCAGATTTCATCTGGAGCCCACTCTCCTAATCATGACCTCAGAGCGCCTTCCCTCCTGTTGATGCAGCTAACAGTCCGTTAAGATGTGTTTTGAGCGCTCTGAGTGCTGCGCTCCCCGAGGGAGAAACCGAATGGGTGGTAACCTCACGGGGCTTGCAGAGGGTGCACAGCTGCGAGCTCACTGCCGTTCATCCAGAGTTTAAAGCGCATTCACTGAGTACCTACTGTGTGCTGGTCACTGTGGATGCATGTGGGAGAAGACAGGATGGGCCCTGTGATCAGGAAACTCACAGTCAAGTGAGAGACAGAGACAAGCGAAACCAACGGGACCACAATGCCACAGTGGCCCCAGAGCAGGATGATAGACCCCTGGCGATTGCTGGAGAGCCCTCCTAGAGCTCCCTGGAACTTTCTGCAGGAAAGGGAAGTGGGAGGAAAGGCTGAGGGAGAGCCTGTGAGAGCTAGGAGTCTGACCTCCTGCAGGCAGGCAAATGTGTCTCCTCCTCTTCCTTCTTCTCTGTTTTCTCTCTTCTTCCCCGAGGGGAGGGGAAGACACCAAGTAGGAGACACCAGGCTGCACCAAAAGCCTGAGGTGTCTGGGCTGACTCCTGACCTCAGCTCCCAGCCCCCAGCTAGGCCTGACAGCACGGCTGCCAAGCTGGAAGTGACTAGTGTATGTTCCGCTCACTTCTTGAAATTCCCTTCTCTCTCGGCCTCCCGGAGACCACACCACATCATTGCCTGTGTGCCTCTCTGACTGTTCCTCCCCACCTCCCTTCCTGGCTCTTCCTTCAACTGGCCTTAAAAGCCACTTTGCCGGGGGCTTCCCTGGTGGCGCAGTGGATGAGGGTCTGCCTGCCAATGCAGGGGACACGGGTTCAAGCCCTGGTCTGGGAGGAGCCCACATGCCACGGAGCGGCTGGGCCCGTGAGCCACAATTGCTGAGCCTGCGCGTCTGGAGCTTGTGCTCCGCGGCGGGAGGGGCCGCGGTGGTGAGAGGCCCACGCATCGCGATGAAGAGTGGCCCCAGCTCTCCACGGCTGGAGAAAGCCCTCGCACAGAAACAAAGACCCAACACAGCCATAAATAAATAAATAATTAATTTTAAAAAAAAAAAGCCACATTGCCCAGAATTCCCAGCTCTCTCTTTTTCTTTACATTCTATGACATTCTATGTAGCTATCGTGATTTACCCACTCATTCAGTCATTCATTTATTCATGCACCTAACTAGTATTTGCAGAGAGATGTGCTATGTACCAGACACTGTGCTAGGTCTGCGATTACAGGAATGAAAGACATAGATGGTCCTGGAGCTTATATCATGGGAAGAGGTATAGGTAAAATTTTAAAAGGGAACCAAGTGTGTAATGAGTGTTATGAAGGAACTGTGCTGTGGGAACACGGGGAAGGGACCCTGACCCAGGCCAGCTGGTGCCAGAGGAAGTGAGCCTTGAATGGAGCCTCCAGAACAAGTTGGAAAGGGCCTTCCACCCCGAGGAATGAGTGGGTGCAAACGGACGAGGGGGGATGCTCTGGGGAGGCTGCTGCCAGCTGGTGGGGCTGGAGAGTAGAGGGGGTGCCGGAGAGAAGCGTTGCAGGTGAAACAGAGATAGTGAGGGGCCTTTGACACCATGTTTCAGACTTTGGAAATGGTTCTTAAGGCCCCACTGATGATCTAAGTTAGGGGATGACTCAGTAGATTTGTGTCTGAAGAGACTGCTCTGTAGCAGCAATGTGGAGAAGGATGGAGAAGGGCAACGAGCAGGTGCCTCCAATGCAACCTGTCAGAACCAGGTCATTCCCACCAAAATGTGTCCCACTCATCCGCGGCGGGCCCCCAGGGCCATGTATTCATCCGATACATATTTGTTTAGTGCCGGTCCTGTGCTGGGCTCCCAGGATAAAGCAGTGAAGCAAGACAGGCCAATGCAACCCTCAGGGAATGGTCTGGGCCGGGGAGACGGTCTCCATCCATAGTCCTCTCACTTCACCCCACAACCCATCAGGCACCACGTTCCCTAAAATCTCTTTCTCTGGAATCTTTCTCTGGAATCTTTCTCTTCTTCTCTGCTCCCCATCTCTGGTCAGGCCCTTACCATCCCGCACCTGAACTATGCAGAACCCCCCAACCAATGCATCCGCCTTCAGTCCTTCTCTACCCTAGCCTGCGTGCACACTCCCTGGCTTTGGGCACTTATCACATTGGTAATGTTATGTCTCCTTGGCTGTCTCAGTAGACTGTAAGTTCCATGGGGGCAGGAATCATGATTCAACAAATATTTTTCGAGTGCCTACTCTGTGTTCGGCACCGCTCCAGGTACTTGGGGTACATCAGCATACAAAACCAACAAAGATCTCAGCCTTCTTGGAGATTAAATTCTACTGGGGGCTGAAAACAAAAGACCATAAAATAATAAGTAACATTTAAAAGTGCCAAGATTTAAGGGAACAATAAAAAAGTAGAACAGAGTAAGGGGGTGGGGGGAGTCAGAGGTGCCAGGAATGGGAAGGGGAAGGAAGCAGGATTAAATCATGTGGTCTGTGTAGACCTCACTGAGGTGACATCTAAGCATAGTTGAAGGAGAGGTGAATTATTAGCATACTGCCTGTTGCACAGTGGAGCTCACTGATTACGCGTTTTGAGGGTAGAGGAAGAAGCTCATATTTCTCCTAGTGTCTGGTCTGTGTGTCTTGTGCAGAAAGTTGACACATGCGTTGGAGGCTGAGCAGAGCTGTAGGTCTCAGAGAGCTCAAGGCCACGGGTTTAAATAGTCTGATTCACCCGCACTGTGATTGTTGTTGATTCTGTGTCCTTCTCCCAAAGGTTCAGGTTATGTTGGAGCTGAAGACTCGTGTGGAAGAATTAAAAATGGAGAATGAGTATCAACTCCGACTAAAGGATATGAACTATTCTGAGAAGGTTAAGGAGCTAACAGACAGGTTCCTCCAGGAAATGGAGTCCTTGAAAACGAAAAACCAGGTCTGTTGAACCAGCAACGGCGGATAACAAGAAATTTCCTGCTCACTCAAGACAACTGGCACACGCTCAAACAATAAGATGTATGATAATGTGCGATTTTAAAGCATAGTTAATAACATCCGAAATGCTTACAACAAAGTGCTAAGTGGGGAAAAAAAGCAGAATATAGAACTCTCTATAGTGAATGCTATTAATGATGTAAAATAAATACACATAGAACAATTTTTAAGAAAATAGCTAACAGTGTGATTATCTCTGGAAGTTGGGATTGTGGATAGTTTAAATTTGGTTCTTTATGCTTTTCTATAATTTCCAAATTCTCCACCATGAGAATATATTACCTTTGTGGTCAAGAGAAACTTATTTAAAAGCAAAATGAAAAGTAACAAGAAAAACGAAGTATGGAAAGAGACGAGCTAGCAGAATATTGACCTCAGAATTGTCAGTAGGTTAAATAAAATTAGTCTAAATTGGCTTCCTTGGTGGTGCAGTGGTTGAGAATCCGCCTGCCAATGCAGGGGACACGGGTTTGAGCCCTGGTCCGGGAAGATCCCACATGCCTCGGAGCAACTAAGCCCGTGCACCACAACTACTGAGCCTGCGCTCTAGAGCCCGCGAGCCACAGCTACGGAGCCCGCATGCCACAGCTACTGAAGCCTGTGTGCCTAGAGCCCGTGCTCTGCAACAAAGAGAAGCCACCACAATGAGAAGCCCACGCACCGCAAAGAGTAGCCCCCACTCGTCGCAACTAGAGAAAGCCCGCACGCGGCAACGAAGACACAACACAGCCAAAAAATAAATTAATTAATTATTAATTTTTAAAAAATAGTCTAAATGGCCTTCCTGTAGTTAAAGATGGTCCAGGACTCTCCCAGAATGATTTCTCTGTTCTGTACAAATCTGCCTGGCCCTTCACCAGAACAGCCAGTTTTTTGCTCAAGTGATATTTGTTCTTTCATGTTATCTCCATGGGTCTAAAAACACCCTGGCAGTTAATTTTATTATTTCATTCACTTAATCAACAAACATTGGTGCCTTCTGTAATCTGAGCACAAAGTTAGATACCTCCCTTTCCTGCAAGGAGCTTTCCTGCTCCATTAAAGAAAACACTTTCTTAGAAGCTGATACATTAACATAGCCAAGGAATTCCTTGAGAGCAATGTGCTGACAACAGAGAATTCAAATCAATCCTTACCTTTTCCACCCAAAAATCCATTTGGTGCATGTCCAAAACTGAACTCATCATTGACAAGATTCATTGCGTAGAAGGATCTAAATAGAGATAGTATAGAACTTTCAGAGCAGAATATAATGCAAATAAAATGATAGCTTGCATGTTGCTTGTAGAACAGTGCTCGGTGCAGAGGGCTTGGGAAATGTTTGTGAATGAAGGAGGCTCTCACTTGTACAATTGGTGCTTCTCATGGTGGTGCTTTCAGCAGATGTGTAGAAATGAGAACATTTTACTCTGTGTCTTAGGTTTTAAGAACAGAAAAAGAAAAGCAGGATGCACTCCATCGTGAACGCATGGACGACCTCCTGGAAAAACAGAGCCGGGAACTGCAGGACTTGGGTGAGGCCATCAGTGGAGGCCACTGGGCAGAGGGCAGTTGACTGGGAGCAAAGTCTGAGAGTCCTCCAGATTCAGCAGAAGCCCCAGCCTATAAACAGCCTACATTTATCCCCTGGAACTCACCGTGGTTTTTGCTCCTGTGTATTTACTCATTGATTAAACACAAATTAAACACCTACTGCATGCCAGTAGGAGATAGGAAAAGTGTGGGTTTGGAGCCTGATAGGCTGCCTTGGGTCCCAGATTCACCTGGACTTGCTGGGTGCTCTAGGGAATCACCTAAGCTCACCAAGCCTCGGTTTACTCTTCCATAAAATGGGGGTGCTAGTACCCGTTTTGCACACTCAGGGCATTCTTCTTGGCCCTGAACCCCCCAAATACCCCTCTGCACTTTCCTGGAAACCTTTCTGCCTAGTCGGTGAAGGGAGGAAATCGGGCTGCCAGACAAGACAATGGCGTGGGGGGCCCGTGAGGAAGACAGGTGTGCATTTGTATCTCACCTGTGGAGGCAGAAGCTCTAGCTGGTGCTGGAAGGGGGCCCAAGGCTGGAAAAACACCCAAGGCTCCCCTGGGTGTCCCTGAGGCTGATGCTACTGTCCCTCCTGAAATAACCTTCCTTGCTTCTCTCCAGAATGTTGCAACAACCAAAAGTTGCTTCTAGAATATGAGAAGTACCAGGAGTTGCAGCTCAAGTCCCAGAGGATGCAGGAAGAGTATGAGAAACAGCTTCGGGATAACGAAGAGACCAAGAGCCAGGCCCTGGAGGAGCTGACTGAGTTTTACGAGGCCAAACTGCAGGAGAAAACCACCCTCCTGGAAGAGGTACTCACAGGAAGCCGAGCTGTGCCTGCCTGTCACGGTGCCATCCTGCAGACCTGGCCTGGGAACAGCCCAGAGAGCTGTGGGAAGCCTCGCTTGACCTCCATTTCCTTCCCCACCTTCCTTTCCGAGTGTGTTTCGTTTGGCCTTGTTTTGTACTGTTTATATATTTGTTTCCCTGGCGGCCAAGGGACTCCCTGAGCTGGGAGGTGCTCAGCTTTTGAAACTAAAGTTCCTTGGATAGACTAAGTTCATAACTATTGTTCTCTCCTAACTGTACCTTCGAGCCTTAAGCACTGGGGAGAGCTTTCTAGAAGAAGCCTATAGAACTGGAGAGGAACAGGGACCTGAACCATGGGAAAGGTGGTTGCCTGAAACCCCTTCGTAACTTCTTATGTCTTGCAAGACATTGTAAGCCAGTGAAATCATTCCTGCACTGACTCAACAAACACAGGCTGTGTCTTATTGGTTTACCAGCCTGAGTGCTGGGTGGTGAAGCGAAGTGAAACACGGGGCCAGGTTCTCAGTGGGTGAGAAAGGTGGTCACACAGGCTGATATTCATCAAGGTGTAGACGGGACAGTGGGGAATGCAGACACAGAGCACCCACCCTGGCCTGCAAGGTCTGGAAAGGCTGGCAGGAGCTACCGAGATCCAGGAGGCATGGAAGCTGGAATGAACCAGGAGACTGGGAAATGCAGGAGGTTAAGAACATGCAGGCAGAGCAAAGTCATAGAATATTCAAGCAGCTGGGTTGCCAAAATATCTCGTTTCCCAAGATGAAGGGAAAAATGAGAGAGGCCAGATGGTGTCCTTTTTGGCACGAAATTCTGGCAGACGTTGTTGCTGACAGTGAGAGGGCAGCAGAGTCACGAAAGTATGGAGTGATTTTTGAAGGGAATGAGGAAGGGAGTGAGCAAGAAGAGGACGGGCAGGTCTGTAGCTGAAGGCCCAGCTGAGGTCTGAGAGGCGAATTCTGGCGGTGTTCACCCACCAGGCTGTGCGCTTTTCCACAGCAGGGCTCAGCAAATAGGTGTGTGAGACAGGAAGGCATGGAGCAGCCCTGAGCCAGAGCTGGGGCTTCTCTGAGTGGTGAAAATAAAGGTTGGCTGGTGACCTGCCACGGGGTCCAGGCCAGAGAGGATCAGTAAGGCACCAAGAGTCAGTGGAGGAATCAAGACCAGGCGAGGGGACGTGATGAGGTGGAGAGCTGGGATGGCATACCTGGGATCCAACGGAGAAGTCACCTGTGCTCAAAGAGCAGGGCCTGTATTTTAGGACTTCAGAGGTGGCACCATTCCAGGGGGTGGACCTGAGAGTGGGTGCAGGAAGATAAGGGTCAAAGCGCCAGGAGACGTTCTAAGGTCCTCTGTAACCACCCTGGTGGTGGCAGGGAAGACGGTGAGTCGGCATCCAGAAGTCTTCAGTGAACAGGGAGGGTGACCAGGCAGTGGGGGATATATAGGTGGTGAGGAGTAGAGGGTGGAGGCCCCGCAGACCTGGCAGAGGCTGAGCTCTGATAGCAGAGGGGGAGCTAAGAGATTCCACCCCCACCTGAGCCCGGCCTGCTTCCAGTTCCACGGCGTGAGGAATGTTCCTTCGCTGCCCTACCCACCTCCCCAGCCCCATTTCCAGCTGCCCCTGTCCAGTGAGGTGGAGCCTCTGGGAGTTTCCTGCACAACCTCTGAGCCCCTGCTCAGGATGACGCCTCTTCATCTAGGCACTCGTTTGCCCCCCTCAGGGGCTCAGGACAAGAGCCAACTCCTTGACAATTCTTCCCTAACCCTCCCCTCCCACAGGGCTAAGCATCCCTCCTCTGCGTTCTCAGGGCCCCCGGGCCCCTTTCGCCCATGTGGCTTACACAGCAACATCATGGTTTGCTGGGCTCTGCTTTTAGGGTGAATGGATCGATCCTCCCAGAGGGGAGAGAGGCCAGCCTTCCTCCCAGGACCTCTCACAGTGATGACAAGGCTTTTCTTCTTTTGAGTCAGTAAGATTTCAACTCAGAACCTTCCTAGGGAGATTCCTCCCAAGTGCCATCTTACTACGGGCTGGGCTGCTTCTACTTTTTAGCAACATCTCCCAGACCAAGAGCAGGGGCTTGCGGGCCCCTCTAGGCTGCAGTCGGAGCCAACCTGGCCAGGCTTCTGTCCAGCAAGGGTATGGTGACGTGATGGGCAAAGAGAAGCCTTTCTCAGGAGGCCATTGAGCCCAGTTTTAAAACCACCTTGTCTCACTCAACCTCCAAAACACTCAGTCCAGGGATGGTACGTGCAGCCTGGGAGAATACCAGGGTCAGTGTGAGAAGAAAGCCATTGACTCTACCGTGATCTAAATGTCCACCCCTGGGCAGCAGTGAGCAAGGAGGAGCCCTGCCCCAGTCCCTCCCCAAACTCCACCAGGCAGAGCTCGTTTTCCCAGCATCTGGGCTCTAGGCTTTTCCTCATTCAGCACCGACACGTACCAGATACTGTGCTGGGTGTTCACTGCGGTGGGTGGAGATGTGGCCCTGCCGTCAAGGAGCCTCCGTGTCAAACAGGCATTTACAATATAATGTAAAGTGATGGGGGACGTACAGTGTTCACACGGGAAATGATAGCTGAACCAAGAGCCAGAGGAAGAATAGGAGAGAGCCACGGGAAGACGCTGGAGTCAGAGGGACAGCGGGTATCAAGGCTCAGCAGCTGAGCGCCATGCACACTGGGGGAACTGAAGTTAGTTCACACTGGCGAGAGCTTGGGGTGGGAGTGATGGCTGAGGCCAGGGAGATGCACCGGAACTGCCTCCTGAGAGCCTGTGGACCCGTTTCAAGAGTCTGGACTCTACCGTGAGGACAAGGGTGAGCCAGAGAAGGCTTCCAAGTAGGGGGTGGCATGACCAGGCGTGTGGTTTAGAAAGCTCCCCTCGACTAGAGAATGAGATCCGACTGGAGGGAAGCATGACCAGAGGCAGGAGGCTGGCTAGGAGGCTGACAACAGTCCAGGCAAGAGAGGACAGGGGCCTGGGCAGTGGCAGAGGCATCAAGTGGATGGATTCAAGAGGTGAAAAGGACGGGATTGGTTGGATTAAGGAGGGAGAGGGTGGAATTAAAGATTCACTCATTCATTCAGATATTTATTGAGTACCTACTGTGTGTCAGTGTGCGCTGTACACTGGGAACTCCTGGTGGGCGTGATAGACTGGGGTTTTACCCTCGAGGAACTTACATCGAATGGGAGAGACAATCAAGTAATTCCACAAATAAATATAAAGTTACAAGCGTCACTAGTTTAGTGAAGGAAGGATAGAAGGGGGCTGGTGTCAGTGTGAAGAAGACCAGAAGTGGAACAGGGTCGGGGGGTGTTGGTGGGACAGTGGTTGAAGTGATAGAGCCCAAGGCCTGATCTGGTAGGGAAAGGGGGACAAACAGAAGGACAGAAAGAAAATGGAAGGGTCAAGGGACCCATGGACTTGGTTTCCACTTCTGTACTAACACTCGGTCTCCCATCCCCATGATAGGCCTCGTATGTTCACCTCGTCCCAGGCCCTCTGAGCACAAGGGTGCCACGTGTCCCCTCTCCCCTGGGCACACACTTTCCCTCTCTCCGAGCCAGGCGCAGGAAGATGTCAGGCACCAGCTGCGTGAGTTTGAAGAGACCAAGAAGCAGATTGAAGAAGATGAAGACCGTGAGATCCAAGATATCAAAACCAAGTATGAGAAGAAGCTTCGGGATGAAAAGGAATCAAACCTGCGGCTCAAAGGAGAAACGGGCATCATGAGGAAGAAGGTACCGGGCTGTTCCCGACAGGCCTGGGGGCAGATCAGGGCCTCACTACAGAGAAAGCATGGGGTGGGCAGACGGACAAGGAGCCGGCTGATGGCGGCTCTGCCCCGGGATGACCTGGCAAGATCCCACCTGAATGTCCTCATCTCCAGCAAGCGGGTTCGGAAAGCAGCACTGGCCGGTGTGAGGGTTCCCCCTGCCCAGACAGGCAGACAGATCCTTACCACATCCTCTGATGGGGTAACCATCGGGGCTCCCCCTCCTCTTTCCTGTTTACAGGGACAGTGAGGTTCACCGTGACACTGGTGGACACCCTGGGCTTTCATTTATTGGCAAGTGGGATTTAGAGTTTTCAGAGCTAAACATTTAAAGTGGAAATGAGGTCTTTGGAGGTGAGATTGATAAAGTCTTCGCCTGGAGGTGTCCTCAGGCTCTCAGTGCAGGGATTCAGGCGTGCTCCTTTTCAGACTCTGTGGGTGGGAGAAAGATTGGGAGTATAGGATGCTTAGGTTATAAGGCAGGGGAGATGTTTGTAGTCACTGATGGCTGAGTGAGGAGGCATTCAATTCATAGATCCTTATAGAATTGCCAGTTGCCCCGAAACGTTTAGCCTTAGAGAAGCCAAGTTCAAAGCAAGCTCATGTTCTTTCCTATTAGAAATCACACTGCTAGTCAATCCAGGGGGCAATCACATCTTCCCTTCTTGGACATGACTAAGATGGCTCATCAGTTAGGGCCCAATCTCTGCAACCTTGATGGGGCATGGATCCCAGCCTTTCCAGGTCAATGTGGTCATGGAAAAGTCTGGATCTGCTGGGGGAACTGGTCTCTCTGGAGCCTCTTAAGGCAGACAGCCCTTCTTCACATAAGGGGATGGGACTGGATCTTGTCGGACAGAATTGTCCCATTTGGCCTGGGAAATTCCTGACTGTCCCAAATTCTGATGCAGAGCTCTTAAAATCTACAGGCAGTCAGGAGGAATAGAGATGAGTTCACAGGCTCTGGTGGTCTCTGTTGTTGCTGTTTTTTCCTCTAGTTCAGCAGCCTGCAGAAAGAGATTGAAGAGCGAACCAACGACATTGAGATTCTGAAGGGAGAGCAGGTGAAGCTGCAAGGAGTCATCAAGTCCCTGGAGAAGGACATCCTGGGTCTCAAGCGGGAGATCCAGGAAAGAGACGAGACGATTCAAGATAAGGTAAAGGCGCATACTGTGTCCCACCTCAACTCCAGCCTAGATGGACCCAGGCAATGAGGACAAAGCTCAAGAGACAGGGTCCCTGCCTTCCTGGAACCCATTTATTGAACTTGATGGGGCGGTGAAGTGCCTACTGTGTGCTTGGCACTGGGCTAACTGCTGTAAACACGTATTCAATTCCCCCAACAACCCCAGGGACCATGAGCAACCCAGTTGTATAGCTCAGGAAACTGGTTCCGAGGAGTATGTTGCCCCGGGTCGTACAGTTTATAGATGACAGACTTGGGGTAACAACCTGAGTGCTGACTGCCAGGCCCCTGCTCGCCACGGCGCCAGGCATCCCAGGGTGACCATCCCATGGACTGGGGGCAGCTCACCCACCCCATCGTGCATGTGGCCCCCCTGGTCAGAGAGGAACTCCCCCGTGGTTGGCCCTGTAACCACTGGATACCCCAGAAAGTGGTATCATTTTTCTGCATGGCTTTCTCACAAAACACTAAAACAAACACATCACATTTTGTGAGGCACACCACCTCCACATCCAAAATTTCATATCCTCCTCCTGAGCAAATCCAGGCTCCGTGCCCTCCTCTCCAGCCCTCTGCCATTGCTGCCTTAGTTGGACACAACTCCTGGGTGGTTGAGAACGCAGGTTTCAGCCTAGTGAGCTAGGTTCCAGGGCAGCCTCTGCAATCGGCCACAGGACCTCAGGCAACTAATCCAAGCCTTGTTTCCCCACCTGTGGATGCGGCCCTCAGGGGCTCTGATAAGGATGAAATGAGACAGTGCACACATATCATTTCTGCAAGTGAGCATTTGCGTTTGTATCTGGGCATTTTTTAGGGAGGAACCAAAGCCCTCCGCAGATTCTCAAAGGGTTTTTTTTTTTAATTTAATTTTTATTGGAGTATAGTTGATTTACAAAGTTGTGTTAGTTTCAGGTGTACAGCAAAGTGAATCAGTTATACATATACACATATCCACTCTTTTTTAGATTCTTTTCCCATATAGGTCACTACAGAGTATTGAGTGGAGTTCCCTGTGCTATACAGTAGGTCCTTATTAGTTATCTATTTTATATATAGTAGTGTGTATATGTCAACCCCAATCTCCCAATTTACCACTCCCCCCAACTCAAAGAGGGTTTTTGACAAGAACGAGGTTAAGACCTCTAGAAAATTGCACCAGCCTCCTAACGGGTCTAACGGCCTTCCTTCCCACTTCCCATCCGGGCTCCCTGCCACCACACTCTGTAATTATTGTCACTCTTCCACTTAAAATTCTTTCACATGTCCCAACTGCCTGTGGCAAGGGGCAGCAAAAAATTTTTTTCTATAAAGGGCAAGGTAGTAAATATTTTCATCTTTGCAAGCAGTGTGGTCTCTGCCACAGTTGCTCAGTTCTGCCGCAGTAGCATAAAATCAGCCATAGACAAGACATCGATGAATGGGCTTGGCTACGTTCCAATAAAACTTTAGGAAAACATGGGCTTCCCTAGTGGCGCAGTGGTTAAGAATCTGCCTGCCAATGCAGGGGACACGGGTTCAAGGCCTGGGCCGGGAAGATCCCACATGCCGTGGAGCAACTAAGCCCGTGAGCCACAACTGCTGAGCCCGCATGCCACAACTACTGAAGCCCGCGCACCTAGAGCCCGTGCTCCGCAACAAGAGAAGCCACCGCAATGAGAAGCCCGCCCACCACAACGAAGAGTAACCCCTGCTCGCTGCAACTAGAGAACAGCCTGCGTGCAGCAACAAAGACCCAACGCAGTGAAAATAAATAAATAAATAAATAAATTTTTGTTTTTAAAGTATAAAAAAAAAAACTTTATGAGAACAGGCAGCAGGTGAGATTTGGCCCAAGCGCTATAGCTTACCAACTCCTCGCCTCCTGGATAAATTCTCAACTCTTTAACCCAACATGGAAGACGCTTGCCTCTCTCCCCTCCTCCCCTCCAGACTCACCTCTCACTGTCCCCATGAACCACCACCCTGACTCACACAAGTTGTTCTCAGCACCCCCAATACACACCACGCCTTCCATGTGCCTCCCTCTTCCACAATACCTGTCACAGTGTAGCTTTACATTTGTTGACACATCTGCTTTCCCAGCTAGTGTGTTTCTCTGTAAGGGTAGGGACTGTGGCGTATTTCTATTTGGAATCTCTGACCTTGGAAAAAGATCTTTGTGCAGTAAATGTGTGGTAATGGATAGACCTACATTCCAACTACAATTGCCTTGCAACAAATTACCCCAAAACGTAGTGGTGAAAAACAACTGTTTTATTATGCTTGCAGATTTTGTGGGTCTGGAATCTGGACAGGGTACAACGGGTTGGCTTGTCTTTGTCCCCGATGTCTGGGTCCTAGTGGGGCCTCAGTTGGGCGACTCCCGCAGCAGGGGGCTGGAAGACCAGCATCCAAGGTGGCTTCTTCATCCCCATGTCCAGCCCCTTGACCAGCATGGCTGGGAGGCTGAGCTTAGCTGGGACTGTTGACAGAGCACCTAACATGCTCTCCAGCCTGGAGGTCTCAGTGTAGGAGGACTTTTCACATAGCAGATGGCCTCCCAGAGCACGTGTTCCAAGAGAACCAGGTGGAATCTGCTCGGCCTTTTCCAAGCTAGCCTGGGAAGCTAATGCAGCATCACTTGAGTTTCATTCGTTGGATACAAGCAAACCATAAGTCCAGCCAGATGCAAGGGGAGGGAATTAGACACCACCTCCTGATGGAGAAGCATAAGAAGCATGCTCTTCTGTTGTAGAAGAGCATGTAGGACAGGAGATGCTGCCCAAGTGAGCTTTGGAAAACACAGTTGACCAAAACCTATGTCTGAATGGGTGAGGGAATGAATGAAGTCCTGGCACAGAAGCCAAGAAGTCAATCGTTCCCCCTGGTGGGGGATCCGGCCTTTGTGTCCCCAGCAAGGGGAGCAGTCTGTGACCTCCTCAATCAGGCGGTCACAGGATTTGTGCACTTTGCCTAAAAGGATTCCGTACCAGGGCCTCCTGGTAGCTCTCTCAACTTCTCTCTCCTCTCACGCACAGGAGAAGCGAATCTATGATCTGAAAAAGAAAAATCAAGAACTAGAGAAATTCAAGTTTGTGCTTGACTACAAAATAAAGGAGCTGAAGAAGCAAATAGAACCTCGAGAGAATGAGCTCAAGGTGATGAAGGAACAGATTCAAGAGGTGAGACGCCATCTGGACCCCCTGGCCTCCTTCCCAACCATTCCTGGCTGGCCAGGAGGGAATGAAAGAAAGCTCTCCTGGGACTTCCCTGGCGGTCCAGTGGTTAAGACTCCCATGCTTCCACTGCAAGGGGCGTGGGTTTGATCCTTGGTCAGGGAACTGAGATCCCGTATGCCGTTCAGCGCAGCAAAAAAAAATTTTTTTTTAAAGAAAAGAAAAGAAAAAAGAAAGGAAGCTCTCCTCACAGCCCCTCCCTGCTCCCAAGTTGTGGGCAGCATCCACTCCGCAGAAGAAGCCGCGGGGAAGGCCCAACGGGGGTTCGGTGGTGCAAAAGCAAAGTGCTTTGGGATTTGGCTTCCCCCGGGGCCTTGGGGTGGGCTTTGGACCTATTTGGACCACGGTTGCTGGGCCTTCAGCCACCAGGGGGCGATGTGTACTCAGCCACCAGCCTGTCCACCAGAAAGTACACCCCTCCGGATTCAACACTTTTTTCTCAGACTAAACATGTTGGTGGGGGCCCTATGCAAGGCCATGGTGTTTGGACTTCATCTGATAAGGAGTAGGAAGCCATCAAAGGCTCTTGAGCAGGAGAGTGGCAAAATTAAGAGTGTGCTCTGGGAAGCAAACAGGATGAAGGCAGAGAGGAGGGAGATCAGAAGCAAGGGACGAGGGCTTCTGGGAGCCCAGTGGGGTACAAGTGTTCCCCTTCGGCCCCTCTGCCCAGTACACAGGGCATTTCCTTATGACGTGTTTACCTGTCAGCCTCCCCACACTGGGCAGTGAGCAGCTGACAATCTAAACGAGGGTGGTCCTGACCTCCCCCTCGTCCAGTTTCCCCATTTCTCAGTCAGTGGCACCACAATCCAGCCAGGTGCTTAACGTAGAAGCAAGGAAGCCGTCTCGGTTCTTCCCTTCTCTTAACTCCTATATCCAAGTCACCGATGCCTATCGGATCCATTTCCAGACGATATCTCAGATCCAGCCCTCCTTGCCCTCTGCTGCCATCACTCCAGTACAAGCCTCCATCATCTCTCTTCTGGACCTGACTCCAGCCTCCAGTCTGGTCTCCACATAGAGACCACAGCAAACCCCCAGTGGTAATCTCCTCCCACCTAGAATGAAGCCCAGACTCCTTACAGAGGCCCCCGAGGCCCTGCGTGATCCCACCTCAACCAGCCTCTCTAGCCGTATCTCCAGGCTCCTTCCCCGGCTCCAGCCTGCAGGCTTTCTGACAGTTCCAAGGACAAGCACCTTTGCCGTGCTGCTCCCCCTGCCCGGAAGGCTCTCAGATCTTCCCATGACTGGCTTCTTTGCGTCTTTCACGTCTCAGCTCATATGTCACCTCTCCAAGGAGGTCTTCCCTGCCACCCTCTCCAAAATAGCCTCCTGCTCCCCCTCCATCTTCTCTAACTGTGCTGAGCAAAGCTAAAAGGGTAGCAGAGCGTACTGATGGCCCAACTAGAATTGGCTCCACAAGCGCTATCGTGGAGAAGAGCAAAGCCTTTTCTCCAGGAGGCCCAGAAAAGAGGCCACGTGGTGGGATCAGTCCAGGGCTGGGGCATCCAGAGAGGATATGTCTTCTGACGATGACTTTCTCCCTGGCCTCTGGGATAAGGAAGGATGTTCCCAGCTGACCACAGAGCTGCCTCCTCTGGCCCTCCTGCCATTCTTGAGTGACCTCAGGGCCCAAGAATGGCAGCCTGAGAAGATGAGAAAGAGCAGGGGCCCTACCTGCCTGGGAAGCCGATGTGCTGCAGGCCCCTGGCAGTCACGGCCCCACTTCTCCCGCCTCATCTCACATATTTGTCAACTGCACTTAAGGTTGGGTCGGTTGCCTTCCACTGCAACACACCTGAGAGATTATTCACGTTCCCTTCAGTAACTGGACCAACCACGGCTTTGCTCCTCAGCAGGGAATATGCCACCCCCTTGGGAACGAGTCAAACAGGACCCCTCCTGCCCCACCCCAGGTGCCAGTTGCTGCCAGGGCTGATGTCTGGGCCCAGTTCCTTCCCCAGGGGCCTGTGACCTGGGGGCTTCCCTCTGTGGGTCAGACACCCATTTGGCCCACCTGCTATGGACCTCCTGTGAAGTTCCTTTCCCTGCAAGAAGGAAGCTGCAAGCCCTTGGCTCCTTTGTAGAACTGAGACATCCGTGCCTGAAAACAGAAAACTTCCCTGACTCAAGTGCCTCCCCTCACAGACACTCTTCCAGCTTCTCTTTGAAGAAACGTGACTATCTCCTTCCTGGGGCAGGAGTTTCCAGAGCCTCATCATTTTACTTCACACTCTTTTATTTCTTCATCTAGTGCAGGTTTTCTCCGCCTCGGCGCTATTGGCACTTTGGGGTGGATAATTCCTTGTTGTTAGGGGGAAGTCCTGTACACTGTGGGATATTTAGCAGTGTCCCCGGTCTCTACCGACTAGAGGTAGAGACAATCCTCCCCCAGGGGTTTGTCCTCCCCCTCCCCCAGATATGACAACCAAAAATGTCTCTAGATGTTGCCACATGTCCCCTGGTGGGGCGGGGGTCAAGATGCCTCTCCCCAGCCCCCCCTCCCCACTAAGAATCTCTGAATGTGTTGAGTACCACCTGGACGAGTAGATGGAATTTCCACTCCAAGAAAAGGATGCTTGTTCCCATTCACCGGCTAGTCTCCTGGCTGACCAGCCAGCTACTCAAATTTGACATATTTCTATGTCAATCTTTCTATGAAATAGATTCTTTTTACTCTCAGCGTGGTTTGAGGCTTTGCTCATATCACTTCCTTTCTAACCTAATCTGGTCATTGCTGACTTTAAGCCTGTAGAGAAAGAGGCACAGCCGGCTGCAGGCACTCAGACCTTGGAGACGCCCATTCATCTCCTGCAGCGGCCGTTTCCTTGGTCTGGGGCACCAGCAGCTCACCTGGGCCACAGCGGCAGCCTTCTGACCAGGCTGCCTGGCTCCAGTCTTGCTCTCTCCGGTAGAGCCTCTGCATCAGGCCTTCAAAGGTGCACATCAGATCATGCCACTCCTTGGGTAAGACCTGTCAGTGGCTCCCTGAACTTTCAGGATAAGGGCCAAACTTCTGACCTATTTAAACTTCTGGGCAGGGTAAAGGCTGAGCTTCACAGCATTTGAGCCTCAGCCCCAGGGTCCTGCATGACCCAGCTCAGCTGACCTCTAGCTCCTCTCCCGCTTCCTCATACGCACCCCTCCAAGGTCCAGGGGTGGCTGGACCACTTGCAGCCTGCAGAGATGTGCCAGGCTGCCCACGCCTCTGGTCCTTTCTGTGCATATGGCTGCTCTCTCTGCCTGAGATTCTCCTTCCCAACTTGTCCTTGAAGCCTATTCCTCCTACAAAGCCCAACTGAGCGTCCCTCCCCTGGGTGCCACCCCTCAGCTCCACTGGGCACGCACAGGGCCCCTTCTGCCCTGCCTGCTGATGGTGTTTATCCTGCTCCACATGAACTTCTCATTTACGTCCCTCTAATCCCTCTAGACCCGGGGCTTCTTGAAGATGGAAACTGCCTCTCAGGCAGGTCTGTATCCCTATGCCTGTGACAGCCTGCCAATCCTTTCTAAGGGATACATTCTTTCGTTAGCTGTGTAAATATCCACACTTGCTCTGTGTCCTCTACCAGGTGGCTCCACATAGCTCTGCCAACATTGCATGTTTATCTTATCATTCTTCCAGAGGCAGGTTGTTTCAGGCTCTCCTCCCTTCCCTCACTCTTGCTTCCCTTGGCCTTCTATACCTGCGATGCATTCATTTATTCATATGAATATTTATTGAGAGCCGCCTTTATGCCAGGCATTGGGTCAAAGGGCTACTCTGTTCGTACAAAATGCCTCCAGTAATTAGGCTAACATTCTTCCAAACGCTGCCCTTTCCTGTCCAGGATGCGGCTCCCTAGGGCCTCCTGGTACCCCAGACGTTGGCCGGGAGCCTTGAAATCTGGCCAAAGGGGCTGCGTTAAGCTAGAGGGGCTACTCCATCCAGCCATGAAAAAACCCAGTGAACTCCCCATCCCCCTGAAAATAGTCAGCAAGCCTCTCTAATAACAGGAACGCTAGCATCCACCAGATCTGGCGTGTCAGTCAGGCTGCACTCCTTTGCTTTTGGCAGGACTTAAATCAACGGAGAGCTCACCTACAGCTGATCTCATTCTAATCAGAAGCTCTGATTGTTACTCACATGTCTTTGGTTGATACCAATGTAGCAATGAATAAAGAGTCAGAAGCTCATGGGTAGCTTCTTTTTTTTTTCTTTAAGATGAGGCCCTCTGAAGTTGTACTTTTTAGACCTTTTCAACAGAATGATGAGGCAAAGATTCCTTCTCAGCCTCCTCTTTCCTGTTTTATGCCTTAGACTGGGGACACCTGCATGCTGGTCCCTCAAAACTTTCTGCTTGAGGGTCGGCCCTGATGATTTGTGGCCCCAGAGGGTCAAGATTCACTCACACAACTTCACAAAGTAGAACGAGGAAGCTGCTTTTCTGCAGAACCTTGCCTCAGGTTACAGGTTCCAGTCAATTTATAAGGAATTCAAGAAAAGAAGGAAGGAACAGGGAAACTAAGGGCAAAAAATGCATAGCCAGGCTATAGAAACACATGATCTGGGTTAACATATCAGCCAAGGGGTGGGGAGCTTTGGGGACGGCGAGGCATAAGAAGAAAGGTTCCTTCCAGCGTGGGAACTAGAAGGGAAGTGCCCTGGTAGCAGGGGAAACATTCCTACTGAAAGACTTCAGTTCTCAAATATAATTTTCATTCTCTGACTTTCTTCATTGAGGTACCATTGGTTTATAACGTTATGTAAGTTTCATGTGTACAGCATTATATTTCTACTTCCATATGTACTACAGCGTGTACAGTTTCCATCTGTCGCCGTAGAGTTGCTCCCCTTTACCCATGTTGCCCTTGCCCTGCCCTTTTCCCTCTGGTAGCCACTACTCTGTTCTCTGTATCTATGTGCTTGGTTTGTTTGGTTTGTTCATTTATTTTGTTTGTTTTTTGTTGTTTTTTTTTAATTGAAGTATAGTTAATTTACAATGTTGTGTTAGTTTCAAGTGTACAGCAAAGTGATTCAGTTATACATGTAACTTTCAGGTTATTTTCCATTATAGGTTATTATAAGATATTGAATATAGTTCCCTGTGCTATACAGTAGATCCTCGTTTACCTATTTTATATATAGTGGTGTGTAGATGTTAATCCCAAACTCCTAATTTATCTCCCCCCCTCCACCCCCTCTATCCCCTTTGGTAACCATAAGTTTGTTTTCTATGTCTCTGAGTCTATTTCTGTTTTGTAAATAAGTTCATTTGTATCATTTTTTTTAGATTCCACATATAAGCAATATCATGATATTTGTCTTTCTCTGACTTACTTCACTTAATATGATAACCTCTAGGTCCATCCATGTTGCTGCAAATGGCATTATTTCATTCTTTTTTATGGCTGAGTAATATTCCATTGTATATATGTACCACATCTTCTTTATCCATCATCTGTCGATGGACTTTTAAGTTCCTTCCATGTCTTTTATATCCCAAATGTGAATGAAATCATACAGTATTTGTCTTTCTCTGTTGGGCTTATTTCACTTAGCATAATACCCTAAAGGCATCCATCCATATTGTTGCAAATGGCAAGATTTCATTCTTTTTTATGGCTGAATAGTATTCCATTTGCGTGTGTGTGTGTGTGTGTGTGTGTGTGTGTGTGTGTGTGTGTGTGTACCAAAGTTTCTTTATCCATTCCTCCACTGATGGGCACTTAGGTTGCTTCCATATCTTGGCTATTGTAAATAATGCTGCGATAAACATAGGGGTGCATATATCTTTTCAAATTAGTGTTTTTGCATTCTTTGGATAAATACCCAGAAGTGGGATAGCTGGATCCTCTGTTATATATCTATTCTTAATTTTTTGAGGAATCTCTGTACTGTTCTCCATAGTGGCTGCACCAATTTACATTCCAGCCAATAGTGCACAAGAATTTCCTTTTCTCCACATCTTCTCTAACCCTTACTATTTCTTGCCTTTTTGATAATAGCCATGCTAACAGGCAGGAGGTGATATCTCATTGTGGTTTTGATTTCCATTTCCCTAATAATTAGTGATGCTGAACATCTTTTCATGTGCCCATTGGCCATCTGTATGTCTTCTTTGGCTTACTTTCTTATTCTTGACTCTTTTTCCCCTGTTGTCTATAGATGGAAACTGAACTGGAGCATTTCCATAAGCAGAACACACAGCTGGAGCTGAACATCACAGAATTGTGGCAGAAATTAAGAGCTACTGATCAGGAGATGCACAGAGAGAGACAAAAGGTGTGAGGATTTTCAGAGTCTGGCAGCTCTTGGATTCAGGAGCTGGTGCCTGTCTGCAATGGGCAACTGGCTTCCAAGAGACAGAGCCAGCCCATAGCTAAGATACACCCATTTTAACTAGCATTCTTCACTTGCTCACAGCCCTGCCCTATTTCAGGCTCATGTAAATTTACGTGACTGAATCCATCTGAGACTATATAATGACTTTGGGTATAGTGATCAAGGAGGTGGGAAGCCAGTGTTATAGGAGTGCTCACAACATTGGCTTGTGTGGCCTGGGAAGGAACATGCTCAGAGAGATCATCTGTAGTCGGTGGTTAAAGGCTTGACTACCAAAACAATGTTGAGCTAGGAGGACCTCAGAAATCACCTATTCCGGTCTCTCTATGTAATAAACAAGGAAAGCAAGGTCAGAGAGATTAGGAAATTAGAAATTTCACCCAGCACCCACAGCTAGTGAGCACACACAGAGCCAGGGCTGGGAACCCAGTCTTCTGGTCCTGGGCCAGGACTTGGCTGCACCCTCACCCCCTGGCACAGAGCACCTCGTAATGTTGGTAGAATCAGATTGAATTTTTCCACCCCTCACATTAAGGATTGACTCTGTACTAGGTAATACTAGAAGCTGCAGAGCTATCAACGTGAACTGATACAGATCCTGCCCTTCACAAACTGAAGAGGTTGACAGGTGATTTGTGGCATGTGCATAGTAATTATCAGCCAGCCAAGGCTGAAAATTATGGAACATGAATAAAGAGCTGTGGGAGTGAAGAAAAAGGAGAGGCTCTCTAGGTCAGGGGTAAGGGAAGATGGGTATCTGAGACAGCACGATGGAAGAGGGAGGATGTAGCCCAAGTTTGCAGATGAACCAATCTGCTCAATTTTGTCATTATCTTCCCTACCCACTCACAGCAGCCCTCAGGCAGGAGAAACACTGGGTGAGCTAACAAAGGGGCAGGGAAGCCCTGGCACAGGGATCTGCAAGAGAGAATCAATGCTCTCCATCTTGGTTCTGAAAGGAGTAGGTGACTGCTTGCGCCTCTTTTAGTCTTTTAAGGCCTGTGGTCCTGGAAGGAATCCAGAGCCAATAAAGGAATCAGTGTGTGCTGCCTCCTAAAAATGCAACTGTTCAGGCCAGGGGCACAGGAGTTTTAAGGGCCTCTCCCTCTGGGCTATGTGCCCATCCAGGCCTCTGGGCCCTGTGTGGCCCCTGGTGGTCAACGGTAAGTCCTAGATGAGGTGTCTCTTGTCCCTTTAAGCAGCCACAAGGCTGCAGCCCCTGCCCCTGGAGAGTCCCTATGGGGCCAGAAGTAAATGCCTCTGCTTGCAGGAGCGGGACTTGGAGGCGCTGGTCAAACGGTTTAAGACGGACCTTCACAACTGCGTGGCGTACATCCAAGAACCCCGGCAGCTGAAGGAGAAGTTCCGCGCTCTCTTTGAGAAGTACGTGCAGCGGGCAGACATGGTGAGTTCTGCCTCCCTTTCCGCCCTCCCCTGCCCTCCAGGCTCTCCCCTCCCTCACGGTGAGCCCCTCCTGCCCCATCAGGTGGAGATCACAGGGCTGAACTCGGACCTGCAGCAGGAGTACACCCGTCAGCGGGAGCACCTGGAGAGGAGCCTGGCCACTCTCAAGAAGAAGGTGGTCAAGGAGAGTGAGCTGCACCGTGCGGATTATGTCCGCATCATGCAGGTACCCGCACGCGCCCCTCAGCTCCCTCGAGGTTGGGCCGTCAGAGACAAGAGAGCCTGTCAAGGGCCCCTCCAAGACCACTGTCCTCAGGGTTCCCCAAATGTCCAAGGGACCCACTAGCTTTCTCCAAAGCTCCTTCTTTGACCTGTCTCCTCTGACCCCCCAGAGCTCGTCCTGGCGGTGACCATGGCCCAGAGCCCCACCAAGGAGGTTTTCTAGGCACTTCCACGCCCACTCCTGCCCCTCCAAGGTTCGTTCATTTCTGCCCCATCTCACTTCACCAGCCACCCGTTTCTTTTTTCTGCTCCCATCTTTATCCAAAGCACTCCTGCATCCTGCCTCACTCCTCTCCTTGACCCCTGTCCCCTCTGGACTTCGGCCGCATGACTTTAGCTCTCCAAGTTACTCTCTTCCTTCTCCTCTTTTCTGTTTCCAGCTCTTGTTTCACCTTACTTTGTTTTGCTGCTTTTTATTCTGCTACCTGTATCACATGGTCCCTGCTGGCCAAGTTCTCTCCTGGGAACATGCCCATCTCCTCCCACCTCCTCCGGCTTTTCTGGTGCCTCAGGTCCCTACTCTTATCTCTCGGGTCCTGAGCCAACCACACCCACCCTAAGTGTTGGCCTCCCCGCACGAGCTTTAATGAGCTCTCCAAGCCCACCTCCCCGGACTCTTCCTAGGGCCGTTCAGAGAGCCTAACCCCATTACTGCCACCTCCACTTACACGCACTATCGGACTGCCAGGCAGGATTCTGCTGCCAATTTCTCTTTGGGTATCAGTATCACCTGAGGCAATTAATGTGACTTAATATCAAAAGAGAACATCAGAATCACATTTATAAGGCATGTACCTTTTTATGTTTCTATTTCTTTAATGCTGTAATTAAAATGCTGGAATGGGGATGGGCTGCAGTTGGATTGAAACAAATCAGTTCCGAACACAGCTGGGCAGAGCACACTGCAATTCAGGCCAACCCCAGGCACGGCAGGTCTCATGCCACCTTACAACCAGCCCCTGCTTAAAAGCAGCCCACACCATCAAGCAGCCCACTGCCCAGCTCCTGAGCCATGAAAGCAGTCAGAGGCCCAGAGATAGGAGTAGATTCAATTGGTGGGACCCTTAGGCACCAGCAGCTGATACACAGAGCCATTGCTAAGGGTCTCGAGTGCTCCCAAGCATGGAGAGTCCCCGGGGGCACTGCAGTGCAGCCTGCGGGGCAGGGGGACCAGGGAGACTGCAGGAGTGGTTGTCACCTGGTGACATGGCTGAGCTCTCATCTGTGACTTGCCACCAGAGCACAGGCCTGAGGGGTCCTCCAAGGGTCCCTCTCTCCATGCCAACCAGACACCCAAAGCAAATGTCAATCCTAGGAGAAGGAAAAGGAAAGAGAGTAAAGACCACAGCCTAGGTGAGGGTGTAAGCGTCAGCATGAGGCTGCTCAGGACAGGCAGAAGGGCCTCTTTTGCTCCCCCATTCCCCAGGGGCCACATGCCCACTCCTGCTGGGCCAGGGTGAGAGTCGGGGTAGCGGGAGCAGAGGAGACCCAAGCAGGGCTTCTGCCCAACGCTACCACTCCCTGGTGGCTGGCAGAGGGAGCCATCAACAGGGAGAACCCCGGAGAGTGTTTGCTCAAGCAGCATTGTAAACCTGTGTGCTGCGGAGCCCTGTGGATGCACAAAAGTGCCACAGACAACTGCAGGGGGCAAGAGGGGGGTCAGGACGCAGGGCTCTGGGTGCCCAGCACCTGCTCAACCAGGGAGACTCCTTGCTTATTGCAGTGGGCTCTGCGTAAGATTTTGTTTGGAAGACGTAAAAAAAGATAAGCTTTCAAAACTACCGTTCTGGATGATAAAAATTGTTTCCTTCTTTGGTCTTAAGGGCCAGGCAAGGTGGCGGGCCTGGAGAAAAGAGCACAGCCCTGTCTTGGTACAGACCCAGTTTACCCTCCTGCTGGCCAGTCTTGCTGGGGGAGGGGGGGGCGGTCCTGAACTTCTCCAGGAGCCGCCTTCCTATCTGTAAGAGAGGAGGAAAACACCAACCTCAGCTAGTTACTGCAAGGACTGAGTGAGGTAACTAATGTCAAGCGTTGGCCACTGGCCCTGTACAGAACACGTGCTCCAAAAATGCTATTTTCCTTCCCTTCCTCCGAGCAAAAGACTTACTCAGGAACCAAGGCAAAATCTAGTAGGAGAGCCTGGAAGGCCGTCACAGGACGGACTGGGAGTGCCCACGGCCTTGAGGCACGGAAGATGGGACAGTACAACTGATCCCAGACCCCCCAGCTGGTGGCCCGGGGTGCCCGTTGCTTTGGTATGCGTTTGTAAGGAGCTGCATCTGCAGGTACCAAGGCCCTGACACTTAAGTCTCAAAAGGCTGAGGAAGGCTGGGGCAGACATGGCATCTGAGAGAAACGTGTTAGGAAACATAGGAAGTGAGGTCGCTGTCTCATTTATATGTTCAGATAGGAGCACGGGGCCTCCTCGTTCATTCTCCAGCATGATTGCCGATACTAAAATAAGAGTTGCAATGGAATACAAACATCTAGGGCACGTACTTTATTCATTCAGGACATGTATTTTGCGGGCTTCTTACATGCCAAGCTGCGAGCTGGCCGTGGAGGATTCCCAGATTAATGTGATGGCTTGCCTACTCTCAGGGAGCTCACCTAGGGAACTTGAGCCAGACACAGATAAGCACTGCTCCATGCAGCGCATCCAGGGCGGTAAGCTCACCGGAGAGGGGGGCTTCAGCTAGGGGGCATGGCATTTGAGCTGGGCCTTGAAGGGTGAGTAGAGGGGGTCAGGGAGCAATGGGGGAAGAGCCTTCCAGGCCGAGGACACAACCTGAGAACAGTCAGAGAAGAGAGAGGCCTGGGGGGTGTTTGGGGACCCAGGAATCCCCCGACGTAACTTTATTGCAGAGCATGGGGGCAGGGAGGAAGGGCCCTTTGGAACGGTAGGTAGCTTAGGGTCACGTTGAAAGGGCTTTCCATGTCACACAAGAAGCATGAAGTTTATTTTATAAGCTGGTGCCCCCTAAGGTTTCTTAAGTAGGTAGGGGTGTTATCTGTTCTGGAAAGGTTACTTCAATGGGCAGGGGGGAAAGACCGGTGGGGAAAGGCAAGTGGCAGGAAAACCCTTTCGAAGATGACTTCCATGTTAAAGGGAGATGACAGGCCTCAGGAGGGGAAAATTGTGATGTCAGAAGATGTTTCAGAGCAGAGATGATGAAGAGAAGTGTCTGGTTAGATGTGAGAGGAAGGCTGAAAGAGGAGTGGAGAAATGGTTCATTTGTGCAGTTAGGCAGATGGCGATCCCACCAACTGTGGGCTCTGGAAAGATGCCACTGAGTGGGGCTCCCAAGTTATCGGAATAAATCCATTGTCTGCTTTTTCCACACTAACCAGACCCTGCTGCATTCTTAAAGGTGTCAACTCAAGGTAGGCCAGTAGGGGGTGCTCTAGGCATTTCCTTTCTGCGCCCTTCTCCCTCGGAGTCTGAAGTTCTGTCAGTCGGTTCCCGTGCGGGGCTCTCTCGCATTGCCCTCAACCAAAGGCTGGACAAGTCCTGGACAGCTTGGCGTAGCCTCTTTGTTCAGAAGCCTTTCTATATAAACAGACCTTAGTATCCCCGAGCCAGCCTCTCTCACATGCCCCAAGTCCTGGCGCTCGATGGACCCAGGTCAGATTTTCCCTGCCAGAGGAGCTGGCTGGGGGTCTGGAGCATCAGAGGGGCCTTTGTAGGCCGTCCTGACCAAGGGGGCATCAAGAACAGAAAGCTCAGCAAACCTGTTGCATTCACGTTTTGACTTCACAAAACTACCCAAGGCACTCACAGTTGACCTCAGTGTGGCCTCTGGACTCCTCAGAACACAGACCACCCCAGAAAGCCCTCTTAAGGCGGCCCCACTTGTACTTTTCAGGGGCTCCCTCGGCCTCCATACTATGTGAGGTGTTGACGGAGGTGACCTACAGCAGAGGCGAGAGAGTGGAGTCTGGGAGGCAGCAGTCAGAGGCATCAAGGCACCTGGGGGCGGATGCCACCAGATTCGAATCCCAGCTCTGCCACCCATGCACGGCCTCGGCTTCCTCATATGAAACTGAATCCCATAATACCTCCTCCTGAGGTGGCTGTAGGGATTAAACGAGGCTGTGTATGCAAAGTGTCAGACACAGTGCAGGAATCTAGTCCACCCTTGGAGTTGTTATCTTGTTATTATCATCGTCATCAAGCATTTGGCGGCTCAGACCCTGCTTGCTCCCTCTTGGCTCGGGGCCTGAAACACTCTTCCCTGCACCGCCCCTCCGCCAGGCTCCACAGGGAGGCTGCCTCACACTGGTGACCGCCCCGCAGGGCATCTCTCTGCACTGGATCCAAGCTGGGCCTCCCACGTCTGGCACAATAAGCACCTAATAGGCTTTCTGTTTTTATGAATGAACGAACGAACAGAGCAGAGGAATCGGGCTGCATTGAGTCCTGGGCCTCAATCACACTCTAGTGAGGCCTGAGTCGTGTTCTGGAGACCTGTCTTAGGTGACCAGCCTCATGGAGGTGTCCAGGGCTGGCAGTGGCGTCAGAAACATGCATATCAAAAAGGTACCAGGAGCCTGAAGTCCCAATCATGGCGACAGGGTTGTCAGGGTGGAGAGAATGGCGGGGGCTCCACGTGGGGCCATTACAGTAGTAGAGGTGAAAGATGCTGAGAGCTGGTTATGAATGAACATGAGATTCAGTTCACACACAAAGTCGACAGGATTGAGTGACAAAATGAGTGGAGGTTGACCGGGAAGAAGTACCTAAAACTGTTTGTGGAGAGAACTGGGGAAATGGCACTTTCAGTCTCTAATCTTTATTCTGATTACTATTATTTTATTGAATGAAGCAGGGGAAGTGAAGCTAAGTGATGCCAGCTAAGAGGAGGAGTGGGGAGAGCCCCTGAGCGGGCTAGGGTGCCCAGGAGTTCCCTGTGGCTCTCCTAAGACTCCCTTCTGTCTGGTCTCCCCTGCTCAACGTTTACCCCCTGGTTTGTAATTTCCTGGTTTACAAGATTCATCTTATTCAACTTGGTATCCACTGTGTTAGTTATCCATTTGCTTATCCCTTCCACAAATATTTATTGAGCACCTCTTACAGGCCAGGCAGAGTCCAAGGTCTTAGAATCCAATAAATACGTACTTAAGTGATTATGTCATGATATAAAGTCAGCATGGAGAAATTCCAGGGGGAGGAAACAGAGCATCTGGAAAGAAAATGTGGGCTATGCATCACCAAGGCCTGGGCTGGTTAAAAGGGTAAAAAATCAGAAGGAGAAAACCTGCTGACTTTATAGAAAAACAGGCACAAAGCCGAGCCTGCGAATGAGGGACTGGTAATAATTGGGCATTTCATCCAATGAGGGACTGGTAATAATTGGGCATTTCATCCAGAGAACATTTTTTTTTAATGAGGAAGAGTGAAATTAAGCGAAATACCGAAAATCTGAAGGTAGATCTGATCTGCCTAATTAAAAAGGCTCTGGAGGGAAGGACTCTCGGGGTGTCTGCAGTTCACATCCCCATAACAGAGAAGGCTTGTCCTGCTCGCTGACGGCAGCGCTTGGCATCACCCTGTCCTCTGGGCTCAGACTCCACACTCACCACTCCAGAGACAGTGTCCCAAGGGGAAGCACAGTTTGTTTCTGGCACAGGTTCGTCTTGTGTAGATTTGGTCAGTGTTTGCCTTTGTTGGTACTCAGACCGTCGAGGGCCTTGCTACTACCCAGGGCAGCATCTCCTGGGACCTGGTTAGAAACGCAGAATCTCAGGAGCAGCTCCAGGCCTGCTGAGTCAGAAGCCACATCTAACCGGATCCTCAGGCGATTCGTGCATAGTCCTATGAGAGGTGCTGTGGCGGACATGCTGAGCACTGAGGCCGTGGGCTCCAAGAGCAGAGCGGTCCATGGTGAGAGGGACGCCTTCATGGAGCCTCCCCTGGGGCTCCTGTGCTGAGTGTGAAAAGGAAGGCAAGGCAAGAGAGAAGAGACTGCTTGGTCCCAGAGCACAGAGCCCCTCCACCTGGCCTGCAGCAGGCCCTGCCCCGCACGCCTCTCTACTCCTCTCACCTCGCATTCCCGTGACACAGAACTGCTGCAGGTCACCCCACACACCTGCCGTGTCATTCTGTGCCTTTCTCCTGCCATTCCAGTTATCCGGGACCCCCTTTACCCTCTCCTTGGTAACTCTGTCAAGCCTCAGCCCAGGGGTCAGTTCCTAGGAATCCACCCTGGTCATTCAGGCAGAGCTAGGTGCCTTTCCTCTGTGTCCCACTCCTCCATCCCAGCAAGGTGGCCACCTCACTAAAGTGTGCCCAGACCCCTCACTAAACCCTAAACTCCTCAAGAACAGAGGCCAAGTCTTACTTTCTCTATATATACGCCTCAGGATCAGCACAGTGCCTGGCACATAATAAGTACTCAATAAATATTGGATGGATGGTTGGATGGATGGATACTTATCAAACACTAACCAGAGAAGTGAACTTCCAGTGGCTGTAGCAAATGTTAATTATCCATTTACTTTTCTTTATTCCTCAGTAAACCGTATGCTGCTGAGAGCAGAAACCATGTCTTATTTCTGTCTGCATCCCGGGGATGCAGCAGATACCATATAAATGTAGGTTCAACAAATGAATGGAAAAAAACAAAGTCTAGCACAGTACTTAAGAGCTCAGAGCTCTGGAGCCAGACTGGGTCAGAATCCTGGCTCTGCCACTTGCTATCTATGTAATTTGGGTAAGTTACATCACCTCTCTGTACCTCAGTTTTCTCTAATACTGTGGTTGTAATAGAATCTATGCATAGGGTTATTATGAAACTTCAATGCATTAAGTTCATGACAAGTGCTTAGAAAAGCATTGCTGTTGCTACGGATGGGAAGAGCCTGGATGGATGGGAATGGTGCACACTGCCTGTAGCTAACTTCGCCAGAGTCCACCTGAAGGTAAGTCAGCTGTTACCTCAAGAGGCTGATCCATGAGCCAGGATAAAGACTCATGCAGCAGTAGAGGCACCAGAGACGTAATCTGGGTCCAGGACCAACCCTGACTCTTCCCCACACCCTTAGCCCCAGGCCAGAGCAGGTCCTGTGCCCACTGACCACATCCATCTACACTCACTCTCTCCTCCTTCTTCTCTATAGGAAAATGTCTCCCTGATCAAGGAGATTAATGAGCTCCGCAGAGAGCTGAAGTTCACCCGCTCCCAAGTCTATGACCTTGAAGCAGCCCTGAAACTGACCAAGAAAATTCAACCACAAGACGTTCCAGAGACAGGTAATGTCACCAGTGGTCAAGAAAGATGGGCACTGGGATCCAAGGACCAATGGCAGCCGTGAGCAGGTCTCCTTTTGGCTTTCAAAGCTGCCTCTCCTGAGTTTCCTCCTGTATCAGCTCACATCCACCCCATGGCCTCCTGGGCACCTCTGCATGCCACATGCCTGCTCTTCAAAGGATTTGTGAGGACCCTACCACATTCAAACACTCGCAAATCCAGAATTCCTGGGGTTAGCAAAGGTTTCAGAATTCAGAATCTTTCAGATCTTAGGAAGAACATACTATTCGGTAGTGAAACATATGAATATTCTCGCTAAACTTCATGAATTTAAAAATGCTTTCCATTTTTAAAGCTTTTTGCATTTTACAATTGTGGATCAAGGATTGTGGACCTGTACGATGAAAATAAAGGCAAAAATAAGGACCAGAAACAACTTAAAGGGAGAGGGGAAAGAATTACATTAAAAATATTAAATGAGTTAGTTATTGCAGTTATAAAATTCCTCTGAATTTCTGATAGCCAAGACAAAAAGGGAAAAAATATGATAGTTTACATAGCTCTCATATGGGGAAAGGAAGTTTTTTTCTGGAGGAACAAACCTTTCCCTGGTACTAAGTTCTGTGAGAAACTAAATACATGGAGACTTATAAAAGGGATATTGAACAACGTAATTGACAGTCTTTAATGGTAGGTTTTCAGACAATAAAAAACATTCTTCAGATGTCCATTTCTTATCTGGACAGTCAATAAAAAACAAGAGTATACGGTATTACTGTGGAAAATTAAGCCAACGTAGTTCAAGTATATTGTTTTCTGGTGGTTTACCTTCAGGAATAAAGCTTAGAAACCCTAATGAACTGAAACATTCCACAGCTGTGGACTGGGTCTTTCAAATATCAGCCACCTCATGTAATATGGTTATGCAAGATATTATCATTGGCGGAGGGTAGCTGAAGGATACACAGGAACTCTGCACTATTTTCATAACTGTTTGTGAGTCTTGAACTGTTACAAATTTTATATATATATATATATATATATATATATATATATATATATATATATATATATATATATATAATTGTTGTCTCATACGCCATTGCCGTTAGAGTTGAACTTGAGAGGGTAAACTCTGTGAGTAGTACCTGAAACAATATTAGCTCTGAAGAACTGACATAAGAGCACAGCATGTGTTAAAAAGACTGAGAGGCTTCTCTGGTGGTGCAGTGGTTGAGAGTCTGCCTGCTAATGCAGGGGACACGGGTTCAAGCCCTGGTCTGGGAAGATCCCACATGCCGCGGAGCGACTAGGCCCGTAAGCCACAACTACTGAGCCTGAGCATCTAGAGCCTGTGCTCCGCAACAAGAGAGGCCACGATAGTGAGAGGCCCGCACACCGCGATGAAGAGTGGCCCCCGCTTGCCGCAACTAGAGAAAGCCCTCGCACAGAAACGAAGACACAACACAGCCAAAAACAAATAAATAAAATTAATTAATTAATTAAAAAAAAGACTGAGAACTTGGGAATTCCCTGGCGGGCCAGTGGTTAGGACTCTACGCTTTCGCTGCCGAGGGCCAGGGTTCAATCCCTGGTCAGGGAACTAAGATCCCACAAGATGCATGGCACAGCCAAATAAATAAATTAATTTAATTTAATTAATCAATCTGTTAAAAAAAAAAAGAAAAAGACAGAACTTGACTTCTTAGAGGTGAAACCATCTTCAGTTGGAGGTGAAGCATAGATGTGTCTGTGAACAATCACAAAACTTCTCTTTTAAAAAAATATTTCAAATATGCCCCAGCGGCCTAGCAAATAACTGGTTGAGACCTCCTCAGGATGCTGTATGATATAGCCAGGTTCTTCTTATTACTATGATGGAAACTATCAGACAGACAAAAATTGAGAGAAATTCTAATGAATCCCCATGAATTCATTCCCTGACTTGAACAACTGTCGCTCTTGCTTCATTGGTATCACCACGCCCCCCCCCCCACCCAGTTATTCCCTCCCACACCCATAGTAGATTATTCTGAAGCAAACCAAACATCATGCCACTTGTGTCATAGAGCTTTACTCAAGGGAGGTTTCATCGATAATGGCTGAAGACAGGTACTACCAATTGTCTGCCTTGATCATGAAGAACCTAAGTCTAGCTTCTGGTTCTGAACATGGGGCCTCCAAAACAAGTTAGCTCAAAATATACATTCCTATGTTGTTTAAAACTGACCAATTCAGTTAGTTTGAAGAATTCTTTATCTGAACAGGAGAGGTTATCATCCCCAACCACAATTTTAGTTTTAGCAGCATTTACATTGTCATTCACACAACAATTAACCAATAGGCCTAATAGACACACCTGCTTGGTTTTCAGTTATTAAAACCATATTACTAGAACGTCTAATTAAAGATGGCTAATTGAAAACCTACTAAAATGGCATAAATAAACCAAAGAAAACACAACGGAAACAAGAGACGTACAATTTTGAAAGCTGGAAAATGGATAGATGAGTGGTTACTGACTTCATAGACCCGAGAAACCTGAATCCTAAGCCAGGAGTGGGGAACCTAGAAGAAACCTGATGAACCCCTGAAAGGCTCAGGAATTAGCAGAAGCAGCTATCTCTGGAAGTGGGGGTGAAGGTGTGGCTGAAAGCAAGAGGGAAAGTCTTTAAGAAGCTGTTAGATCTACCTCGTACCCAATACAGTGGCTAAAAATAGAACCATCAGGTCCATCATCATGAAATTCTAGAATACCAGAGGGCAAAGAAAAAAATCCTAATTGCGGGATATAAAGTCAGCACACAAAAATCAGTTGCATTTTTATACACTAACAATGAATAATTTGAAAAGGAAATTAAGAAAACAATTTAACTTACAATAGCATCAAAGAGAATAAAATACTTAGGAATAAACTTACCAAGGAGGTGAAGGACTACCTGTACACTGAAAACCTACAAAAAACCACTGAAAGAAATTGAAGAATACACCAGCAAATGGAAAGACATCTTTTGTTCATGGACTGGAAGATTTATTAAAATGTCAATACTATCCAAAGTGATCTACACATTCAATGTAATCCCTATCAAAATCCCAATGACATTTTTTTTGCAGAAATAGAACATCCATTCTAAAATTCACTGGGAGTCTCAAGGTACCCCAAATAGCCAAAACTCTTGAAAAAGAACAAAGTTGGAGGCCTCGCACTTCTTATTTCAAAATTTACAGCAAAGCTATAGTAATCAAAACAGTATGGTACTGGCATAAATATAGACATATAGACCAATGGAATAGAATACAGAGCCCAGAAATAAACACTCACATATATGGTTAAATGATTTTCAATGTGGGTGTTAAGACTATTCAATGAGGAAAGGACAGTCTTTTCAACAAATGGTGCTGGGAAAACTGGATAGCCACATGCAAAGGAATGAAGTTGGACCCTTACCTTACATCATATACAAAAGTTAGCTCAAAATGGGGGCTTCCCTGGTGGCACAGTGGTTGAGAATCTGCCTGCCAATGCAGGGGACACGGGTTCGAGCCCTGGTCTGGGAAGATCCCACATGCCACGGAGCAGCTGGGCCCGTGAGCCACAACTACTGAGCCTGCGCGTCTGGAGCCTGTGCCCTGCAGCAAGAGAGGCCGCGACAGTGAAAGGCCCGTGCACCGCGATGAAGAGTGGCCCCCGCTCGCCACAACTAGAGAAAGCCCTCACACAGAAACGAAGACCCAACACAACCAAAAATAAATAAATAAATAAAAATAAAATTTATTTTAAAAAAAAAAGAATTTAACTCAAAATGGACCAAAAACTTAAACATAAGAGCTAAAACTATAAAACTCATATAAGAAAATATAGGGGGAAACTTCATTATATTAGATTTTGCAATGATTTCTTAGATATGACATCAAAAGTACAGACAACAAAAAGAAAGTAGATAAATTGGACTACATCCAAATTTAAAGCTTTTGTGCATCAAAGAACACTATCGACAAGTGTGAAAAGGCAACCCATGGAATGGGAGAAGATATTTGAAAATCACATATCTCATAAAGGGTTGACATCCAGAATATATAAAGAACTCCTACAACTTAACTACAACAACAACAACAAAAATTTTTTTTAATAAGCAAAGGACTTGAATAGACATTTCTCCAAAGAAAATATAGAGATGCCTATAATACGTATATGAAAAAAGCAGGCGGGGAGGTAAACAGAAACTAGGCAGAGGCGAGTGATGCAGGCCCAAGAAGGTGGATGGGCTGGTAGGTGGACGGGCTGGTAGGCTTTTGTGTGCTGTACCTTCCCAGGGGTGCTACTTTTCCCAGGGCTCCATGGCTGGGCCACAGCTTGACTGAGGAGATGGTTACCAGGGACAACCAGTAGCAGAAGGAGGATGAAGGGTCAAGACCTAGAAAAGAGAAGCAATCAAGAGCCTAGAAAGATCAAGAGTCTAGAAATTGCAGTAAAGGAGAAGAGGCAAGGAGCAAAGGCAGACAGAGAAGGATCCAGACTTCTCCTGGGAAGGATGGGATAAGTCGAGCACTCTGAATGCTGGCCCCATCAGGTCAATTAGAGGCCAAGGCAAGGCTGGCCACTGGCCACTGCTGACCACTTCCTCTTTAAAATACTCTCTTCCTTGGCCACCATCATCTGTTCTTTTCTAGTTTTTCCTCCAGGGAAGGGGTTGGCAGCAGATAGGAAAGAGACCCCTCTTCCACTGAGAGAAGCTTGACTGTGGTGAGGGAGTTGGAGACACAGTTCCTCAGTGAAGAGGGTGGCAACATCATCCATTAAGAGCAGAGGAGAGGATGGATTTGGCAATAATTTCTTGGATATGATATCAAAAGCACAGGCAACAGAAGAAAATATATAATAAATTAGACTGTCAAAATTTAAAACTTCTGTGCATCAAAGAACACAATCAACAGAGTGAAAAGGCAACCTATGGAATGAGAGAAATCATACAGCTAATAAGGGGTCTGTCCAGAATATATAAAGAACTCCTACAACTCCAAAACAAACAAACAAACAAACCTGATTTTAAAATGGGCAAAGGACTATAGACACTTCTCCAAGAAGATACACAGATGGTCAACAAGCACATGAAAAATGCTCAGTATTACTAACAATTAGGGAAATGAAATCAAAGCCACAATGAGATACTGCCTCACATTCATTAGGATGGCTACTATCAAAATACACCAAACCAAAAAGAAAAAACAAACCAAAAAAAAAAAAAAACCCCAGAAAGTAACAAGTGTTGGCAAGGGTCTGGAGAAATTGGAACCCTGGTGCACTGTCGATTGGAATGTAAAACAGTACAGCCACTATGGAAAACAGTAAGGTGTTTCCTCAAAAAATTAATAACAGAGTTACCATATGAACCAGAAATTGTGCTTCTGGGTTTATACCCAAAAGAAGTGAAAGCAGGGTCTCAAAGAGGATATTTGTACACTCATGTTCATAGCAGCATTATTCACAGTAGCCAAAAGGTGGAAGCAACACAAATTTCCATCAATAGATGAATGCATAAACAAAATGTGGTCTATATATGCAATGAAATATTATTCAACCTTAAAAGGAAGGAAATTCTGACATATGATACAACATAGATGAGCCTTGAGGACATTATGCTAAGCCAGACACAAAAGGACAAATACCGTATGATTCCACTTACCTGAGATACCTAGAGTCATCAAATTCATAAAGACAGAAAGCAGAATGGTGGCTACCAGGGGCTGGGGGTGGGGGGACTGAGGGGCTGTTTAATGGGGATGGGGCTTGAGTTTTTCGAGATGAGAAGAGTTCTGGAGATTAGTTGCACAGCAATGTGAATGTACTTAACACTACTAAACCATACACTTAAAAATGGTTAAGGGACTTCCCTGGTGGTCTGGTCGCTAAGACTCTGCGCTCCCAATGCAGGGGGCCCAGGTTCGATCCCTGGTCAGGGAACTAGATCCCACATGCCGCAACTAAGAGTTCTCATGCCACAACTAAAGATCCCACATGCCGCAACTAAGAGTTCACATGCCACAACTAAAAGATCCCACATGCAGCAACAAAGATCCCAAGTGCCGCAACTAAGACCCGTGCAGCCAAATAAATAAATAAGTAAATAAATTTTTTTTTTAATGGTTAAGATAGCAAATGTTATGTTATATAGATTTTACCACAATTTTTTTTTCTAAGTAGGGCAGAGGAGTTGGAGTAAAGATTGAAGTTCCTAAGTGCTGCTGTGGGGAATGAGAGTTTGCTGACTATGGACATAAAGTCCGTCTGGGGTTGGAAACCAAGAACTTGAATCTCGTGTGTTATTTTTATCGGTAACGCGCAGCAGGCCAGATGTGAAAGTGACGACCCTGGATGCTCAGATTATCTTGGATGTAGGCTGGGCAGGGTACCTGGGGCAGAGGGACGAGGCATCTAGATGGGAGAAGAAACTCACTGTGGGTCTACCTGGTCAGAAAAGGAGTGAATCTAAGAGGAACCCATTTGGTAGGTAAAAAATGGAGTTGTCCGGGAAGATGAGGTCTAAATTCAGTCTAAGAAGAGGTGAATGGAGCGCTAGAGTGAAAGATCCTGGGCGCGACGAGGGAGGGAAAGCCACAGAGTGGGTGTGGAGCTGGCGTGCAGGCCAAACAATTAATGTTGAGAGTTTAGCCTCGTGAGGCCAGGGAGTGGGGTGAGCCGTGGACCCTCGTGGACACCAGCATCACCCAGGACAGCACTGAGACAGGAGGATGGCTGAGAGTCTCGGGGGACGTCCGCAGGCAACATGAGTGAGTGGCCACAGCAGGAGGGCTAGAGAGGGGTCTCCGGGAGCAGGTTTACGTGAGGAGGAGGACTGGCAGCTTGGAGGCCAGCCCGGGTCAACAGGAGAGTGCCACTCTGCTTGGGGTGTGGGGACTGAGCAGCCCCCAGTGGAAGGGGGCCTCGGGGCAGGCACACTGCGGGGCTCAGGAGAGGGGCCGGGCTGAGGTCAGGTTTAGCATTTGCCTTATCACTCCAAAGCGTGTCTCTTCGTTTCTCCTTCTCTGCTAGACAGTGAAATGGCTCATCTCCATCTCACTAGCATCTGGGTTGGAGTGTCTACCCCATAGCAGGTGCTCCATAGATGTGTGCGGGGGTGGAGGTTAGAGGGGGAAGGGAGGATAAGCTTTGCAGCAGCCCAGTAACAGGCCCACCCTAGTCCTGCTCTGTCCCCTACAGAGTCCGGCAAAGACTTGCCAGGCATGCCTCCCACCGTGAGACTGAGTGAGCAAGAAGAAACTGGGAGAATCATTGAGATGCAGCGCCTGGAGATCCAGCGCCTCAGAGACCAGATCCAAGGACAAGAGCAGCTCCCAGGCTTCCACCCCTTTGCCGGGATGCGGTTGCCTTCCCTCCTGGGGGCAGAAGCAGACTTAAAGCTGCAGACCAAGTGACCCCCTCTGGTGAGCCGTCTCCAGCCAGGCCAGAAGAAGCACGGTGCTCCTGTCGTCCCCAGCCTGACTCTGGGCTGCAGCCCCTGCAGCCCTGACCATACCAGCCTCTCCCTCCTGCCCTGGGGAACCTGGGACACGGGCAGAATAAAGGTGTTCTCCCACAGTCACGTCCAACTCTCTGCTTAGCCAGGGAGCTGGGGAGGGAGGAAGGGAGAGAGGGACCCTGAGGCCCGGGGGGCTCCTGCTCGTCCAAAGCCACCACTGCTAGTCCCTGCCCAGGCACAGGGCTGCCTGTCGCTGCAGAGATCCCACGCCCCGCCCCGCCCTTCTCTGGACCTCAAGAGCAGGGCTGCCTGTCACTGCAGAGATCCCACGCCCCTCCCCGCTCTTCTCTGGACCTCAAGGGCAGGGCTGCCTGTCGCTGCAGAAATCCCACGCCCCTCCCTGCTCTTCTCTGGACCTCAAGGGCAGGGCTGCCTGTCACTGCAGAGATCCCACGCCCCTCCCCGCTCTTCTCTGGACCTCAAGGGCAGGGCCGCCTGTCGCTTCTGACCTGCCTTCTCCCCTGCCAGCCACGTCAGGACCAGACAAAGCCTCCTACGTTTTCTTCTTACTTATGAAACATAATGAGGTTTGCTGAGAATTTTCACAGCTGTGTGAAGGTGAGAGTAAAATCATGAACATGGCAAAGTTGGTAGAGTTCCCCCATATCTTCCATTATCTGCAGACCCTGGTGTCACGACTATAAGCAGAACTCTGCCCTTCTTTCTCTTACCTCCATGCCTCTCTAGACTTGTCATCCTCGGTCTGCAGGGCGCTGCCCTGCTCCTCCATTTCTGGGGGGCACATCTTCCTCTAGACCCCATACTGGGTGGCCCAGCCACACATACCAGGAGAGGTGGTTGTTTATGCACTAAGAACCCAGATGTCCCTGTCTTCTCCCACCTGCAGAAGCCAGACACCCTTCTAATACCCAAATAACAAATATTAAGCCCCCGGTCCCTCCTGGTGTGTCATGGAATCTCAGGGCTGAGATACAACCAGACCTCGAGAAGGACTTGAACTAAGACCTGGGACATGGCTGGAACCCCCTCTCCCTCTCTTATTCTTGCCTCTCTATAGACCAGCCTCCCATTGCCAGTACAGCTGGCAGAAAGGGACCCTTAGCATCCCATGAGTAGATGCCCCAAGGCTGACATGGAGTCTCTAGTCTAACTTTAAATTGCCCAAGGAGAATATTTGGGGCCTAGCTTGAGTCTGGAGCTCACCGCTATCCAATCAACTGTACCCATAGGGGTGGGTCACAGAATAGGATCCTGGTTACTGGGGTTCATCCCTGTAGTGAAGTTGGTCATTGTGAGTGGAGCAGATATTCCAAAAGATGTCTGTCTGGGGCAACTGTCAGTCATGGGGAACATGGGGTGGGGGCAGGGGACCTGGAGCCATTGAAGACCTGGTGTTGCACCTGTGCTTTAAGCCCTTTATTCTCCAACTGCCTTTCAGGGTGGTAGGGTGGCAGGGATGGGACCTCTTTTGCTCACCACTGTCTCCAGCACCTGCACAATCCCTGGTCCAGAGAAGCGAAACAGTAAATGTTTGCTGGATGGATTATATTATTTATCGCCTCCCCCCCAACTATTTAGACTAGGTATTATTGTCCCCATTTTACAAATGAATAGACTGGGACCCACGGAGTTTAAGCCATTTTTCTAAGGTTGCAGAGCTAGAGCTGGGACTGGGACCTTCAAGGTCAATCTAGTGCCAAAACCAATATTCTCTCCACTGTTTATGCTTTCATTCACAAGCATTCCTTGAACACGTACTATATGCCAGGCCTGTTCTAGGAGCTAGAATGCATAAATCACTCCGTTCAAGAAGCTTATCTTCCAGGGCGGTAGACAGACAATATTCCAGACAGATAAGAATATATAGCATATTTGACAGCGACAAGTGCTAAGGAGAAACATGAGAGAATAAAGGAAATCAAAGAATGAGGGGCAGGGAGGTAGGAAGTACGGGGAAGGCTGTGATTTTAGACACAGGAAGGAAGCCTCACTGAGAGGGTGACATTTGAGCACCTTCCTGAAGAAAGGTGAGGGAGGGAGCCACGTGGGAGGAAGGAGCTCCAGGCAGAGGGAACAGCCAGTGCAAAGGCTCTGAGCAAGCACAAGCAGAAGAGGGACAGCGGGGGGTGAAGTCGGAGAAAGCCTTAGAGATTGTGGGAGGACTCTGGCTGTTTCTCTGGGTAAGACAGGCCACTGGAGGAATTTAAGCACAGCAGTGACTTTACCTGCTCTACCTTATCACAGGATCACTCTAGCTACCGGGTGGAGAATAGCCTGAGGTGGGAACTTGGCCGAAGCGGGGAGGCTGGGCTACAGGGCCTCTCCCTTCTCCTGGGTCCTCCCACCGTCTAACACAGGGGTCCCCAACCCCCGGGCCACGTCCAAGGCCTGTTAGGAACCGGGCCACACAGCAGGAGGTGAGCAGTGGGCAAGCGAGCGAAGCCTCATCTGCCGCTCCCCACCGCTCCCCATCGCTGGCATTACCGCCGGAACCATCCCCCCACCCCACCCCCAAGTCCGTGGAAAAATTCTCTTCCACGAAAGCGGTCCCTGGTGCCAAAAAGGTTGGGGACCGCTGGTCTAAGGGATCAGTCAGAATCCACACCTCACGCTCTCTGCCCACTGCCACCTCCTCCCCCTGCCTTCAGTACCGCCCATCTGAGCTGCCTCAGCAGCCTCTGCTTTGGGGACAGAGTTCAACGGCCCTGCGAGGAGCCTGCCTGTCCACTTTAACTCCAAGTTATTCGATAAGACCCAGAATGAGAACAAAGTCTCACCCAATCAATGTTTAAGCTGGAAGCTTTTAGGCTTTGTTCCCTCCACCCAAAAAATTCCCTTCAAACCCCCAGGGGAAGCCGGTGGAGGGCAGAGGGGCGTGGATCTCATGACTTCCCCCGCCCAGCTCTATCCAGGACAGCTGGACCCTGGATGGGTCTGGCTGGGACCGGTCCCTCCTTGGGACCAGGAGGAAAATAAATGTCAGAGGGGCAAGAGGAATACACAGTCACTGAGCCCTGCCAGGCCCCTTCTTCCCCGCTCACCCCAGGGCAGGGAACGCCTCTATAATGCTTTGCAAAGTGGCAAACCCACATGTTTGTCCCCAAGATCCAGCCTGCCCTACCTCTCCTTGAGGGGAAGAACCATCTAGTAAGGGATCTGCAAGCCACACGTGGCGAGCGTTAGACATGTGGCTAGTCTGAGCTGAGATGCACTGTAAGCATAAAATACACAGCGAATTTTCAAGACGAAATAAAAGACTGAAAGAGCTCAATCCCTTGCGTATTAAAATGAAAATATTTGGGGCTTAAAATAAAATTTCACTGTATTAATTTCACCTGTTTTTCTTTACTTTTTTCACATGATTACTAGACGATTTTACATTTTAAAATTACATATGTGGCTCGTGTTATATTTCTATTGGACGGTGCTGCTCTAGAGTTACGACCAGGCCCCCAATCATCTCCACCGAGCAAAGCAAAGAGAAGCATGGACAGGTCCAGCATAATTATTTTGTGAGCTGATAATGGAAAGATAACTTTGATTTTGTTTTTCTTGTCTATTTCATACACACCAAAAGGAGAGACAGCAGGAGGCATTACAAGGGGGTCAATCCAGGCGACAACCACCTCCAACTAGCCTCCCCGCCACCTGCCCATCGTGTAGTGTGTGGTGCCAGATTCGCCTGTTAGAAGCAGAGCCCTGGCCATGTCCTCATTATACTTTGGAACCCTCCATGAGTACCTCAGATGAGTCCAAATGCCTCACCAAGGCATTCAAGGCCCTGTGCCACCTGAGCCAAACTTGCCTTTCCAGCTTCCTCTCACAAGCTCCCTGCGTAGCCCCACATCTGGCAGTTCACACGTTCATTCATTCAACACATGTCTACTGAATACTTCCCATGTGCCAGGCACAGTGCTGGCTGCTGAGGTCATGAGGGTTAGCAAAACGGGCACTAAACCTGCACCCACTGGGAACCACACATCTAGTGGGGGATGACAGGTGAATAAATAGGGCAATCACAGCACATGCAGTAAGAGCAGTTGTGGGGGAAGCATGGGGGCCATAGGTGCCCCAAAGAGGCACCTGAACCAGCCTAGAGGTCAAGGAGGGCTTCCTGGAGGAGGTGACATCTCAGTTGAAGAATTTGAGTTAGCCAGACCAAGGCTGGGGGTCGGGCGTGGTAAATATCCCAGGGAGAGAGAACTCTGAGTTCAAACACTAAGCGGAAGGGCAGAGCAGTGCAGAGCATACATAACTGAAAGACAGGCATTCTGGCTGGAGGGCAGGGGCCAGGGGCAAATGACTGGCCTGCTGTGGATGGCAGGGGTTCTGTGAGCCTTGTAAAGGAATATGGCATTTATCCCGAAGTGTTTATTCTGCAAGTGTTTTAAGCAAGGGAGTTCCTGTTTCCCACCTGAAAATCCTTTATCCCCTCCTCCCTGTGCACTCAAATCCTGCCTCCTCAGGGGAGCCAAAACGTGGGGCAAACCTACCTTGGTCAGGCCCTTGAGGCTTTGGAGGAGAATGGGCTAGGGGCTTGTGGGGCTCCGGCCCAGGGGAAAGCACCAAGGGATCGAGGTACTGGGGCTGGGTTTGGGGGCCAGCTGGTGTTGCAGTTTGGGGCTGAGGCAGGATTTGAGCTTGGAGTCGGGATTTGGGGGCTGGATTCAGGAACATGGGTCAAGGTTGGGGCCAAGGATGAGGCTGCCATCTAAGATCTAATTCCAGCATTTGGAGCTGAGGTTTCAAGCCAGATTTGGGGTTGGGATCTGGGGCTGGGACTGGAACTGGATTTGAAAAATGGGGCTGGGGCGTCGGGGCTGGGGCGTCAGGGCTGGGATTTGAGATTCAGGGTTGGGGCTGAGATGTGGGGTAGGGGCCTCGGTTGGAGCTAGGAGTTCTAGTTCGGGTCTGAAACTACAGCTGGGGCTGGGGTTGGGTTTAAGGCTGGAACTAAAGCTAAATTGGGTTGGAGCTGGGGGATGGCCTCAGGCCTGGGCTCTGGGGCAGATGGACAACATTCCTCCTGCTGCCCAGGTCTGGAAATTGCATTCGTGCCCTAACAGCAAGAGACAGAAGCCCCTCCCTTCCCAGGAATGCCTCAGCCCAGCAGAAGGAGCAGCGCCACGTCAGCCAATCGGCTCAGGCCCTGCCTTGGAAACACCTGTTGATCCTCCTCCCCCTGCCCCCCCCCGCCTGAGCTCACCCAGGTGCAGGTCAGGCAGGTGAAGCGCCTCCCCGGAAACAGAGCTGGAGTGCCCCACCTGCCCGCCCTGCCTGCTCAGATCGGATCCAGCACCTCCAGGCTTCTTGTGAGTGCCCCGTGGTCCCCCCTACCCCCACCATTCACCGTCTCCCACTGGCTCTTCCCCTGAGCGCCTCCACCCCACCCCCAGCCTGGCCCCATGGTGCCGGCACACCTGTGCAAGCACTTTCAGACCCATGAAGTCACAGCCCTGGGGAATGCTGGGACTGATTCCAGGGCCCCTCCCCCGGCCCCTCCCCCACCTCCCTTGGGGGCACCTGCAGCTGCCCCTCCTACCTCGTGTGCCGGGCAACCCCTGCTGAGGGATTGTGGAAGACGGACACCTCATCAGAGGTGTAACCCACGTACAGCCATGAAGTCATAGTCCCGAATGATCCAGGACCTGCGTCCTATATATAAAGCAGGTGTCCCGTCCTAAATGGGAGGAGAGAATGTTGTGTTCTTTTATTCAGAAAGCATTCTCTGGGCATCTATGCGGGCCCTAGAATTCCCACCGGAATTCTGACCTGGAGATTTTAACGCCCCCACCCCTCAAGATAAAAGTTATCGTCCTCACTTTTCAGATAATGAGCCTGAGCTCCAAGAGGTGAACTTGCTAGGGGCTTCTCTGACCTCCCCCAAGCCCCTCTTCTGACTAACCCACAGCCAGCACTCATCACAGGAACACACCTGCTATAAACTGGGGCTCCCTGAGGGCAGGGGCCGGGCTGCTGTACTTTGCCCAGTAGGAGTCACGCTGACTGGCCTCTGGAGGACGTGTTCAATGAGGAACCACTGCGAGGTCCCTCGCCCACGTACCCACGGTGGCAGGGACTGCAGCTGGGGGTCCAGTCCAAAGCCCTCCTTCCCTTTGTACCACTTTAGAGAAATCGTGGAGGAGGATGGCATGGGAGTGCGGTGAGAGGGAGAAGAGTGGGGGAAGCAGGAAGACCAGTGAGGAAGTTGAGGGGAGAGAGGTTGAAGCGCAGGAGGATGAGGGCAGAGAGTGGGATGGAGAAATGTTCAGAGGTGACATGCACAAGGGAGAGACACGAGAGAGGAGTGGGTTTGCAGGAAGATGACGAGCTTGGGTTGGGAGCTGTTGCATCAGAGGTGCCTGTGGGACATCAAGGTGACAATTGCCTTACGGGTCTTGGAGCTTGGGAGGGAGATCTGGGTTTGAGAGAGAGAGGGATTTGGGAACCAGCAGCCATGCCTGTGAGGTGGGATGGAGTGTTGGGGGTCAGATCCTGACTCGCGGAGAAGGAGTCGCAGCCCAAAGAGAGAAGATTCAGAGTCAGCCAGCTGGTTGCAGAAGGGTTAAGTCATAAGCCCCCTCCCTCCCCACAACCCTCCCCGCAGGAGCCAGCGGTGACAGCTGAGGCCATGTGAGTCGGATCCTGAATGAGGCTTTATCTCTGGGTCTCCATCCAGTCCCATCGTCCACCGTGGCACCAGCTCCCTCGGCCAGCCGGGATGGGACAGGCAACTGAGACAGCCAGAGCCAGAGAGGTCAGGGACTGGGCAGGGGGTTCCCTGGGTGGGTGAGGGTGCTTTGGGTGGAGGGAGCTCTCCTGAGATCTCTGGAGAGGCATTCCCGAGGGGGCAGTGCTAGGGAGGAGGTTTTCCTGGGGGCCGGGGGGTTGGTTGCAGGGGACATGGGAGGATTCCCAGGGACCATCCCCAAGGCTCCCAGGAGAGACCATAAGGGGCAGGTGGGCCGGGGAGATAGCAAGTGTGATTCTCCCCCCTGCAGGTGATGGTGACCATCCCCTGGACCATGCGAGGAACAGGACTCTGGGCCTCTGGCTGCCGCGCAGGTAGTGGGGGCTCCAGGCCATGATCCGTACCTCTGCCCCCTGACGCAGCCCTCTGCCCTTACTCGTGCCAGATCAGCCATGTCTGAGAGAGAGGCTCAGGCCCCGCCGGGCCGGGGGCTGCCGCCGGATGTGCTGGCGGAGCAGGTGGAGCTGTGGTGGTCCCAGCAGCCGCGGCGCTCCGCGCTCTGCTTCGCCGTGGCTGTGGGCCTCGTGGCGGGCTGTGGGGCGGGTGGCGTGGCCCTGCTGTCCTCCACCAGCAGCCGCTCGGGCGAGTGGCGCCTGGCGGTGGGCACAGCGCTCTGCCTGCTGGCCCTGCTGGTCCTGGTTAAGCAGCTGATGAGCTCGGCCGTGCAGGACATGAACTGCATCCGCCATCCTCGCCACGTGGCCCTGCTCCGCAGCGGCGGCGGGGCCGACGCCCTGGTGGTGCTGCTCAGCGGCCTGGTGCTGCTGGTCACCGGCCTGACGCTGGCAGGGCTGGCCGCCGCCCCTGCCCCCGCCCGGCCGCTGGCCGCCATGCTGTTCGTGGGCGTCACCCTGGCTGCCTCAGGTGCGCTCTTCCTGCTGGGCCTGCTGCTGTATCAGGTGGCCGTGAGCGGACACTGTCCCCGCCCCCGTGCGGCCGCCCCCTCCGCCCGCAGTGACCGCAGTGGGAATGGCAGCGTCTTCAGCATCTCAGGGCGGTTGTCCGCTGGCCAGCGTCACGAGACCACGTCCAGCATCGCCAGCCTCATCTGACCGAGCCCGGGCCCTCCTTCCCGCGACCCGCCTCAGCCTCTACAGAGCCGTGCCCAGGCGCGAGTGAGGGTGTGTGCCAACACGTGTGCGCACACGCACCAAGGGGAGAGTGACTGCATGGGTGCCCCCAGGACTGCCCAGCCCTCTGAGGGACCGTGTGACTGTGATGAGGGGCCGACTTGCACCCACACGCCCACGTCACAAGGAGGGAACTGCTTCTCCTTGGAGCTCGTGGAACCGTCAGTCTGCCTGTCTGTGTCCGGGGCCTCTAGGCAGAGAAGGGTCTGGGATCCCTGAAGATCCCTGGCCCGTATCCCTAACACCCCTCAAGGGCAACTCTGCCCTGTAACACCTGTCAGGGATTTCCCCAGGAGAGGCTGCTGCCCGCCCCAGAGACTGCGCCAGTGAGCCCCTTTATCAAGGAGACTGAATGGTGACAGAGTGGACAGAACACAGGCTCCGGCATGACAGTCCTGGGCTGCAGTCCCCCCCTCTACCACTCACCAGCTGGGGGCCTTGGGCAAGTGGTTTAACCTCTCTGAGCCCCGGTTTCTTGAGCGTCATGGTCACTGTCATCAATTGTTAGGATCAAATGACATTATGTATAGAAGGACCGGGCACACGGCAGATGTGCAATAAAAGTGGTGGCTGCTGTTAGTGGTATTGTCTTTATCGCACCATCTCACCTAGAGACCTTCCCTCCCCTCCCCCTCCCCTCCCCTCCCCCCCAGCCACCCCTCCCAAAGGGAACACGTCGTGCCTACCTCAGGCTGACCTAAGGTGCCTTGAAGGTGTCCTCAGCCAGACCTGTGGTCTCTCCTCATAGGTACTAGGAGGCCTGAGGGGAGACGGGATGAGGGGATGCTTAGCCTCAGGAAGGTAGTGCGTCTCTGGTCCCAGGGAGAGGGTGTTGTGGGCAGGGAGGATGGTGAGTCCTCATTTGCTTATGTGCTGGTTCCAGATGAAGCCTGAAGTATTGGGGTTTTATCGCCTGGTTTCTCTGGAGGCTGCAGCTCCTAACCCCACCTCTGAAACCAGAACATCCTGTTCTGTGTAGTTGCAGCACCGGCTGACCTGCCTCTGGGTTTCCAGGCACGGGAGGGGTGTTGGACGCCCGCTTGGGCATGAGAGTACCTGCCTGATTGGGGTCAGCCCTGGAAGGGCTCTCCCTTTCTGGATGCAGGGGCACTTCCTGTGTGACAAGGACAGAGGTCCACTGGAGCGCCCAAGAGCGCCAGTTACTGTTTCATCACTTGCTGCTTCACAAAATGAAGATTATAGGAAGCCCCACAGGGGACACCAAGAGAGGCTGGGAAGCTAGACGGACGTGTTGCCTAGGAGGTGTTAAATGTGGAGCTACAGAGGCTCTGACAGGAGAAAATTGCTTTCAACTTGCCAAGATCAAGGCAGTTTCCTGGAGAAAACACTAAGCCGACGGATGAGGGAAAGGGTGTTGCCAGGCCTGGGAGGGAGAAACGTGAGCAGAGAGAATAGGGCAAGTCCAAGTGCACTGGGAATTCCGTGCACCTCAGACTCCACATATTCAAATGTGAGCTCCTCTCCTCTCTACCCTGACCTAGGTCCCCGTCTCACCCTCCACCCAGCATCCAGGTTAGAGACCTCAGGTGCCGAGGTTCCCCCCTGCTTATGCAGGCTAGTGTGCAGACCCCCCAAAACGACAGGCCTCCCTCTCTCCTCAACACACCCACGAGCCAGCCACGCTGCACCATTGTCGTGACTCCACCACGGGGGGTCCTGGCACGGGCCTGGGCACATAGTAGGGTGTGGATGGGCGGATGAAGAACTCGGCTTGGTGAGACCCACCTATAACCGGGAAGGGTAGGGAAGTTAGGCCATTGTCCGCTGATGGCCCTGAATCTTTCCCTCCTGAGGCCCCGCACTGTCTTCCCCAGAAACTCTCATTCTTCCCGGGCTCCCAAGAGGGAGCTCTCACTATCACCCAATTCCTGGGCCATTAGAGGACCACAGAATGCCTCTTCCTCCTGTGAAACAGGGATAAATCCTGTTTCTTTTCAGCTAAGACAGGGTTAGACTCTTTCACGATATTTCTTTTAAGAAACTAAAGGAAAACAGAAACACAGAAAATTGGGAGGGGGGAAGAGTTACACAGGAAAATGTCTAGACGAGCAGCTACTGTAGGCCAGGCCCATGTCAGGCTCTCCTGGGAAGGATGCCAGATGAGGAGCATGGTTAATGCCCACAGAGGACACTGTGGACCTATTCCAAAGGGCAGTGGAAGTCGGCATGTACACACCCAGCTACAACATGAGAAGGATGGTAGGAGCTGGGTGGAGGCCCAGGTGGGGCGGAAATGCTAATACTTCCTGATTCACTAAAGCCAACCCCGCAACCTCCCACCTCCAGCTTGTGTGCTCAAAGCTGTGCACTAAACCCCATCTTGGTCCCCATGGCAACCAGTCATCCACTGGCCCCTCTGCTCTCTCTCTGTCCCTCTAAAGCAGCCCATTCTGTTTTCATCTCCTATCTGGCTCAGATTCTGTGACCCATCATGTCACCCACTCCTTGACAGAGTCCTCAACAACTTAGCCCCCTGACCTTTGGTCCCACCCTCCCAGCAAAATCCCCTCCTTGGATAAACCCTCACACCGACCAGCTACTAGAGAAATCTGCACAGCCGGGCAGCCTGGTGTCACCATGATTCCCCATCACCAACCTCAACCAGGTCTGAAACTCGGCTCACCAGTTACGCTGTTTCCCCGGCCAGCTCCTGCTCCCACAGAGCCCTCAAGTTCTCTCCACTCCCTTCACACCACCACATCACCCCCTCACAGCCCCCAACACTGCTCTCTGCAGACTTGGCCTCCCTCACTCGCCATGAGAAAATAAGAGTCGTGGGGTGGGAAGCCTCCACCTTGCTCCTGTGAAATCACGCCTCCTTTACTCCTGTCTGTCAAGTGGTCTTGTCAGCCCAGCTGAGGAATGTGGACTTTGTCCTCGGGACACTGAGAAACATGGAAAGATTTTAATTAGGGGAGTACTCTGAGCAGAATAGGATTGGGGACTCGCGGGCTGCAGTGTGAAGCTGGGATTGGTCTTAGCAGGAAAAAAAAAAAAAAAAAAGATCAAACAGCCCCAGAAATGCCATCTCAGCTGGCCCCTGAGGGATGAGAAGCAGCTGGTCAAGAAGGTTGGGAAGAGAATCCCAGAAAGAAGGAATAGCAGAAGGGCCCAGAGACAAAAGAATTGGTTCCTTCGAGGAACCACAGAAGGTTTGGGTGGTGGGAACATGGAGTATCAGCTGGCAAGAGGCAAGGGTGAGGCTGGGGGGATCCCTGGGCCCCTCCCGGGTTTCAGAGGCTCCCTAGCAGGTAGCACAGTTTCTTAAGGCCAAGAGGAATCCAGTGAAGGATTGTAAGCAGAGGGATGGCCTGGCCGGAATTGTATTTTAAGACAATTAGGATTAATTGGAAGGGGTAAAAATGGAGGCAGGGAAATCAGTTGGTGGATTGATGCCACCTCCAGATGCGAGATGACGCGGCTCGGACAAGGGGGTGGCTGCTGGGACAGAGTCAGACAGGACAGGTTCGATGGATGCTCAGAAGGTGGGACCGACAGGTCTTTGTGACTAACTCCCTGGAGGAGCTTTTTTAGGATGGGACAGATGTGATGGGTCCACGTTGATTGAAAGAGAAGTTGAAGACACAAGGCAGAGAAGAGGCCAGTCTTCAAGTCCCTGAGCGGGGAGGCGGGGAGGGTGGATCCGAGCCCACAATGGAGGGATTGGGCTCACGATGCTATTTTGATAGGAGAGAAGGAAGAATGGACAGGAAGCTCTGTGGGTTTTGTAGCAGGAAACTGACAACTACTCTCTCTGTGAGGCAGAGGCCATTTTAAGGAGCTGCTGCCGAGAATGACCAAGAAAACAGCGAGGTTGCTGAAGGCTTTGAGAGCCCGCGGGAGGCTGGAGAACAGGCAGGAACGGAAGCACGGCCTGGGCGATGGGGGCAGCGAAGGGGGGGTTCCTCAACAGCACGCGGAGGGCGGGATGCAGGCCTCAGGTTGGAGTGTCACCTGGAGTGTGTAATGGTGACATGACAGGGCAGGTAAGCTGAGGATACTAGCTGCCATAGAGGGCCCTGTAATCTAAACTGATGTTGGGGGAAAAGACAAGAGGAGCTGATGGAGACGGCACAGAGAGGTCTGGATCTCCTAGAAGCTCCCATTGGGCGGCAGGCGAGGTGGAGGGAGAGAGACCTGCCACATGTTCCTCCTGGGCCACCTGGATACTGGATCCTGGAAGAACATGTTCCTGAAATTTCCAAATGTGTTCCAGTCCAGGTGGTCCTTCCATCATATCCAGTCACACCCCTCCTGAGACCTCAGGCCCCCCTCGAGGAGCTTCCTCCAGGCCTCGGGGGACCAACACAAGCTCAGTTCTTGCACACTGACTGGACTGCCTTCTGGACTGCTCCCCAGGACCTGTGAGACTGCCCTGGGCATAGCAGAGACCGGCCCACTCTGGTCCCCTCCCCAGCCAGGGATGGGACATACCACTTCTACCCTCACAGCCTGCTCTCCCAAACCTGGAACTTCTCGGCCCCCATTCACACGGGGCAGAGGGGCGCCAGCCCAGGCAGGGTGGGAACAAGTCCAGCTACCAGGAGATTCCTTCACTGGGTCTGTTTGATCGTGACTTAGACGTGAGATAAGGGCGTTATTGCTGAGTGAAGCAGGCACGCTGCAGTTAACTTGTTTAAGCCTCAACTTCTCAGTCTATAAAATGGGGTGCCTGCCTAGCAGGGCGGTTGTCAGGAAGTGCTAACACATCAGTATTATTATTGTTATTGTTGTCGTTATTTTTATATTCTACAGCATCAGAACTTCTAATTCAAGTCCTTTGCTGTTCTGAACTGGATCTTCTGACCTGAGTCCTGGGAAACAGAGAAGTTCAAATCCCAGCCGGGAGAGAGTGAGGAGGAGGAGGCATGGCGAGCTCCTCCTTCAGGATTAAGACTGATCACCTGTCCTGGGGAGCAATTGCCCTGGCGGTGCCCATACAGATATGGCTAATACTTGCAGATGCTTGCTCCATTCTACTTTACACGTCACTCATTCAATCCTTCTAAAATTGTGTGAGGCAAGTACTATTATGATCCTCATTTTACTGAGAAGAAATTGGAGCGCTGAGGGGGTAAGTAACTTGCCCAAGGTCACACAGCAGGTAGATGGCAGAACTGGGATTTGAATCCAGATAGTCTGTGCTCTCAACTCAGTTTACTGCTCCGCTGGGCTTCTTCAACTTCATGTCCGTGGCTTGTGTGACCCCTGTCTTTGGCCTCCACACAAGGACAATGGATGTGGCCTTACTCTGGGGGCAGCAGGATGAGGCAGCCAGGAAGCTAGGCTGTCCTCTGCAGTCAGGTCTGGGTTGGGGCTCCCTGGGAAAAGAAGGTGATGCCAGCTGCTGAGGGGTAAGGACAGGGTGCAGGGCCGGGGGCAGAGATGGGCTGGGATCAGGGTCTGAAGCCAGAGGAGGGCAGACCAGAGGGAGGCCTGGCTGAGTGCCAGGCCTCCCAGCAGTTCCAGCATCCCCGGGCCTTTGAACCTGTGGACCCAGGTGGTGCTCCCTCTTCGTGCCTGGGGCCAGGCATGCAGAGCTCAGTGGGAACCATTCCTCAGGGGAATCCAGCAGGGCCGCTCTCAGGGTCCAAGTTTCCTGCCACCCACAGCAGGTTCTGAGAGGAAGCCTTCCCTGCCAACCCTTCTTGGTGCTGGGCTCAGAAAAGTGACTTCTAATCTGGGGTTGCGCCCTTACCTCCTCCTGGATCCCTCCGAGGTTCTGACTCAAGTCCCCAAGAAGATGTGAAAATGGGGATAGCCGAGCTCTTTCCTAGCCCCGAACTGCAGGCAGGGCAGCCCCTCCGGGTGGACCTTGGGAACGCATGAGGGCAGAGGACAGACCCACCTGGGTTCCCAGCAGCTCCTCCCCCGGAGGCCAGGACACGCTCTGCTACTCAGCCTACTCTCCGGGGTCTCGGGCTGGGGCAGCCTCTCTTGCTGTCCCCCACGCAGGGCCTTCCCGGGCCTGCGAGGGGGGCAGCTGTCTCGGGACTGAGGAACAATGGCTGGGGTTGGGCTCCCCTCCTCCCTGGCGGCTTCTCGCAAAGCTCTCCTGCCACATCCTCCTCTGCGGACGAACCCTCCTCTGCCAGTGTTTCCCTGCTCAGTCCTCAGTGCCTCCGCTACCCCGCCCTCTCCCTGGTGATCTGATTCACTCCCGGGGACTCAGGGACCCTATTGTCAATGATTCCCAAGCCCACATCTACAGACCGGCCTTCGCCCTGTGAATCCAGCTACCCCAGGCATCTCTCCCCCGGAAATCCCATGTCCAGCATTGAACCCTCACTCCCCCGAAAACTGCTCTTCCTCAAGTGCCCAGCCAGCCAGTCAGAAACCAGGGTGGCTTCGCTGATTCCCTCCTCCCCACGTCCAGCAGCCAAAAGTTCTGTCAACCACCCCTCCCATCCGCCCCCATCCCTTCCAGATGTGACCCTGCCTCTGTCACACCTCTGGAATCTCTCTGTTCCCTGTACCACACCTTAGTCATGTCTGCATCTCTCCCCTGCAATCCATCCCCACGCACGGCATCCCCCTCTTCAGCTTCATCACTGGCACGGGCCCCCTGGACCCTACACTGCAACCCTCCTTGACCTCCTGCCTTTTCCTCAAGCACCCCCCTATATTAGTCAGCCCTCACTTTCTTTCTCTGCTGGCTCTTTCCTCAAAGGCTAACACTGCATCCGGTGGACACATGTGAGTGGCTGCCAGGTTCCCGACGACTTCCCCTTTTCTGGCTGGGACTGACCTGGAACAAACAGGTGGGCTCCCCAAATCACAAGTGGACTACAGGAGCCTGCCCCCACTGGTCAGAACTGGGACAGAACTGACTGACAGAACTGGTCAGTAGTAGATACTTTTCTTTTTTTTTTTTTTGGCTGCGTTGGGTCTTTGTTGCTGCGCGTGGGCTTGTCTCTGGTTGCAGTGCGCGGGCTTCTCATTGCAGTGGCCTCTCTTGTGGAGCACGGGCTCCAGGCACACGGGCTTCAGCAGCCGTGGCACGCAGGCTCAGTAGTTGTGGCGCAGGGGCTTAGTTGCCCTGCGGCATGTGGGATCTTCCCGGACCAAGGCTGGAACCCGTGTCCCCTGCATTGGCAGGTGGATTCTCAACCACTGTGCCACCAGGGAAGCACCGCAGTAGTAGATCCTTGACTCAAGCTGGGCCAATCAGATTCTAGCACCTGAATACTGGAGACCCAGAATCAAGAGTTTGGAAGTCCCAGGCATGGAGCCTCATAAGTGCCCATAAATGACAAAGCACTAGAGGTCCCATGCCTGACCTCAGGCGGCTGGGACCACCTGCTTCCTGCCCTCCTGAGTCAGCTGTCCCTTTAATTCACCCCCAAAACTCCTTTCCATTGCTTGCAACCAAAGAAGCTTAACTCAAGACTCTGCCGTCTTGAAACTGCCTCCCTTGCCCCAAACTCCCCCCCAGCAACCATGACTCTGTCCTTCTCCTCTCTGCCAAGGTTCTTGATAAAGTCTTCCACAGTAGACTCCACGGGAATTCAACAAAGTCAACAAATATTTATTTAGCATCTGCCGTGTGAGAGACTCTGAGGACACAGAAGAAGGCGCAGACTGTGGCCTCAGAGAATTCACAGTCTAGCCCGGTAAGGGGTTAGTGCAAATTGTAATAAAGATTAAAATTAAACGTGGTAAGAGACTGGTAGGGAAACTCACAGGTGTTAAGGAAGGGAGGGGCTCTGGGAAGGTGTCCCAGGGAGGGGATGTCCGAGCACTGTCATGGCTTTGAGCGACAAGGGACATATTTATGCACAAGTTTCAGTTCAGAAAAATAAAAAATGAGTGACTTCTTCCTATGTTTATTTAAAATGAAAATAGATTTATTAGTATCTGTGAAAAACATAATATATTATAACTATTTAGATTACCACTTGATTGATAGGAAAAAAATCTCCCTAAGAAACTTGGCACAATGATTTTCACCTGCTAAGATGTTATCACCTGGGCACATTTGAAATGCTGGCAGGTAGGCAGGCCCCATGGGGTCTACTGGCCAGGGATTCTCATCACCGTCATAAAGGACTTGGGAGAAGAGAAGGGCAGGGAGACAAGGGAAGAGGGTGAGCAAAGGTCCATGGAGAAACAGCATGGTAGGTGCGGGAGGAATAACAAATAATTGGTTAAGTAGGGAGTAAAGTAGGGAAAGGCAGGAAAGGAAACCAAAGGCTGACAGAGGCCTGATTTCATAGCCAGGGCCTTGGTAGGCTTTATCCCAAGAACAGGAGGGAGCCATTGAGGGTTACTGAGCAAGAGAGGGTCATGGTCACTTTGGTGGCTAGTGTCAAGGAAGGGAGGATTGATCTACCCCTGGTCAGCCCTTAAGCCCTAGCCACCAAGTCCCTGAGGCTTGCGGTTCCCACAAAGTATCTGCTGACCTTAAGCTGTCAGGCATAGGGGTTGGGGGGGGTCCGAAGATGAGGGCTCAGAGGGAGAAGTGGTCCCTACTTCCCTCCGTCCCCAGCCCACCAACCCCAGGGTGAATGTAATTGTCCTCGATGAAGCCATCGTCATCCTCATCTTCACCCACCTCGGGGCGGACCCCTTTCCCTCTCCCAGACAGCGGGCGGTGCTGGTAGCTGGCACGGTATTTGCGGCAGAGGTGGCATTTGGCAGCAAGTGCGATGAGGAGAGAAAGGACCACAGCCCCCAGCACGACCCCTACCAGCACAGGCCATGCCCGGGCCCCGCTGCCCAGTCCAGGGGATACGGCGGATGCTGTGGGGAGCTCCGAGGGCCCCCCAGTGGCTGCAGAGAAAGGGACAGTGTTAGGGATGGGGCCCCGGATTGGCTCCCTGGTGAAACTGAGAGGAGTGGGGCAAGTTCCTCCCCCCAACCTCAGCATCTAAGGGGTACCCAATCCCCTCCTCAGCCTCCCTCCCACTGTCACTCACTTCGGTTTGCCTCACTCATTGAGGGGCCAGAAGACACTGGTGAGCCTCAGCCGCTGCCAGAAGAGCCCTGGCTCTAAGGAGACTCCCAGACGCCAGGCAGCCGCAGGGCACAGAGTCCTGGAACACACACATACGTTTGGATGTCAGGGATGGCCACAGGGCGCATGTTCCAGGCCACACTCACAGCTGTGTGAGGGCGCTGCACAAACTCCGGAGACTGGACAATTGACCATAACCAGTTGCCCGCAGGAGAAAAACAAGCCGAGCCACGGAAATTGGCTGTTTGTAAGGGAACACCCGGAAGTGGCTGGAAAAATAACTCAATGCTGGAATTTACTGAGCACAACTTATGATTCAGTCAACAGGCAACGTTGACTTGGCTTACAGAACCTTGTAATGTGGGCATAAACATTATCCCCACTCTCCAGGTGAGGACTCTGAGGCCCAGAAAGGTGAATTAACTCAGCCAAAGTCCCAGGACTTGAACCCAGGTCTCTGATGCCAGGGCCCAGAGCCCAGGCTGCTCCCCTGCTTGGTAAGCTGAGGATGGTAGGTGGGGCAGAGGCAGGCCTGGCTTCCAGGGGTTGGACACAGCAACTGCTGGGAGGTAATGGGCAAAGTGGAGACCACGCATGGAGGGCGGTGCTGGGCTCCACCCAGAACAGGAAGCTCCAGACACAGCCTGGCCCCTCTGCTCCTGAGTCAGAAGCCCTGCGTCCACACCCACCACCGCTACCCTCAGCCCTTCAGGCACATTCCTTGTCCTTTCACCTCTGCCCCAGGGGGTGGCGAGCTGTATTCTAGCAGTAGCCAAATGTAAGTCAACTGGATCAGGAAAATATCTGGCTGAGAATCACTAGGGCTGGGAAGGATCTAGAGAAGGACGAGCATCTGAATTAAGGGAATATCTGGAGGAAGGTCATATAGGCTCAGGATACCTGGAGGAAGAGCATCTGGGCCAGAGGAGTGTCTGGGGGAGCAGCACCTGATTCTGGGGAGTACCTACAGGAAGAGCATCTGGGTTACAGAAGTACCTGGAGGAGGAACAGCTGGGGCTGGAGGTATCTGAATCAGAGGAGGACCTGGGAGGAGTGTCCAGGCTAGGAAAGCACCTAAGAGAGAAGCACCTAGTTTAGGGGAGTACCCGGCCATACTCTTTAATATCAGTACTGTCATGATGCCCTCCCTCCTCAACTCCACATTGTCACCAAGCCCCATGAGTTCTTCCTCTCAATATCCCTAGAATGCCTATGCCCCTCCTCTGCGCCCCGCCGCCACTGCCCCAGTCCAAGCCACCTTCATCTTGTACCTCAACTCTTGCAATAACCTCCTAACTGGTCTCTCCTCAGCTCTCATCCATTCCTTAGAGTGATGGGCCTATGGCTCAAATCTGACCCCATTACTCCCCTGCTTAAAAATCCTGCCCAAGCTCCCCAGGCCCGCAAGGCTGCGTGCAGATTCCTCAGCACATCCTTCAAGGCCTCGCAATCCAGCACGCAATCCAGCACGCAATCCAGCACACAGCCCCCAGTTCCCTCCCCGTGCTACACACACACACCTACACACACACACACACACACACACACAAACACACACACACACACACACACACTCACACACACACCCTGCCTTGCCCTCTTGTTTCTCAGCCACCCCCTCCTCAGTTTCTTGAGTCCCCCATCCCTCAAGGCCAAATCAGACCATACCTGCCTGTGAGGTTGTCCCAGGGCCCCCCTCATCACCCCCTTCACTGCCCTGGCCAGTTACTAGATGGGCAGCTCCCTGGTCATGGGCTGGGCCGAATAGCGTGCACCCTGGCGCTGGCAGAGAGCTTAGCAGTCAGCCGCTCCGCACATGTTTGTGAGATGAGTGAATATGGGGGGAGGGTAGGTGGGGGGTCATTAGAAAGGAGGAGTAAATCATTCACTCATCCATTCATCAGCAAACATTCATTGGGTGCCTACCACGAGCCCGGCACTAGGCATTGGGTCCTAAAAAAAAAAAAACAGAAAGGATTTTGTTAAATTGAAATGAGTTGAATTCAACCTGACATTTTTAAGATTTTACTCCTACTCCTTTCCTTCCTGTCCTGTCCCTGTGAATTCTTCCCAAGGACACACACACACACACACACACACACACACACACACACCCTCAGGCTGCCACCCCACCCCTTCTGGTCACATTTCTTCCACCGACAAACACGCACCCCACCCTGATTTGTAGCTCCTTTCCTGCTCCCAGGAGCCCTCGGGGATCTGTGGGTTCCCCATCCCAGGCCCCCCCAGTGTCTTTCCCTCTGCTCCCCACCTGTAGGAACTGTGCACTGTCCGCGGAGGAGCTTCCAGTTAGAGCCGGCAGGACCCGGCCAGGTGGGCGGGCCAGAACTGCAGCTTGACTCACCTGCGGACGCAGCAGCCAGGCGGGGCCGAAGCCGCAGGTGAGGGCGGAGAGCAGAGCCTCCAATAGGGAGGACTAATGCTACATCTTCCCAAGAATTGCGGAGAACCTTCTGGCGCAGGCCTCACCTCCACCCCCAGTGCCGGGGGCGGGGGCGGTTGGGGGGTTAGTGCCGCTGGGATCCAGGGAGGGGGCAGTCTTCAGCAGGCAGCAGCTCAAGCTGGCGGCCCTGATAAACAAGTGAATTTCCGGTGACAGGTACGAAGTCCAGAGTTGAAGAGAGACGGCCTGTGAAGGCGGCCGGCCGGAACCAGAGGGGAGGGGGGTAGGCATTCTCCAGGCAAAGCCAGAGGGACCAAGAAGATGCAAAACTGCCTGCAAAAGTGTATGTAAGCGTGTCTCTCTGTGTGCGTGTGTGTGTGTGTGTGTGTGTGTGTGTGTGGAGGTCAACGGGGAGTGTGAGTTCAGAGGCCTTTTGAGGAGTGTGTATGTGCCCTTGGGGGGTTATTGTGTGTATGTGTGTTTACCTGGACAAGGTACAAGCCTCTATGTGGATCTCAAGGATCCTGTGACCCCACAAAGCTAGGCTCTGAACCTCTACCTTTTGCCTTACTCCTCTTCCCCAGGCCGAGTGCCTCCTTGTCCTTTCAGACCCTCATGGAGTCACGTTCCCAGAGCCCTCCGTCTAGCCCAGCAAGCCCCGCCTCCACCCTGGCAAGCCCCGCCTCCACCTGGCAAGCCCCGCCTCCTCCATCCCCAGAGCACCGTCTGTCACAGCATTGCTTTCACGATCTTGTAATTGTTTCTTCCTGTGCTGCCTCCCCAACTAGACTAGCAGGGGAGCTCTCCCAGGGTGGAAACAAGTTTGACAGTCTCTGGGTTCCCAGCACCTGCCGCAGGGCAGGCTCTCAGTAAATATCTAAGGGAAGAAGGGTTCCATGAGCTAAGCCATGCTGGCACAGGAGTTCACAGGAACCCGCAGGGCACAGCGGAGCAAGGGCTGCTGCCAGGGCTTGCAAGTGGGGCACGGTAGAACTGTGGCTGGAAAGTGGAGGCCAGTTCATGCAGGACCTTGAAGATCTTGGCTCCCAGTCTGAACTCCTACCGCCAATGGCCCCTTCCTAACTCTCCCACCTACACCTCACACTCTCTGCTGCAGTCACACCAAACTGTTCCCTATTCCTAGAACCCACCACGCTCTCATCTCCCAGGCTTTGCATGCACTCTTTCTGGGACCCCTGCTTTCCTCCAACCTTAACCTTCATCCTCTCCCCCAACATGTCCACCTCCCACTTGGCTGACTGTTCCTCCCATCACATGGGCCCCAACTTAGGTCCTCTTTATCTAGATGCACCCTTGTTTGGATCCCTCCTCCCTGCTCTGTGCCCCCTGAAGACCCTGGCCCTTCTCCCCCATAGCCCTGACCACACAGCACTGTGATTTTCTCTTTACTTGTCAGAGTGCCCTATGAGCCTGTAAACTCTGGAGGTAGGGTCTGTGTCTGTCTTGTTCCCCTTCAAATCCCTAATATCTAAAATGACAACAATAAATACTCCTGAAATAAATGAGAGGAAAGTGGAGATTATCCTGGATGGGGCAGTGAAGAGCCTAGGAAGATTTAGGGGTTTGGTTTGATTATGAAGCAAGGAAATCACAGGATTCAAAAGATATTCATTGAGCACCTACCATTTCCTGGGCACTGTGCCAGGTGGTTTTGTTGTTGTCGTTGTTGTTTTAATTGAGGTATTCACATAGCATAACCTAGTTCACATAACAAAAAATTCACCGTATCAGTCGATTTCAGTGCACAATTTACTGGCATTTATTACATTCAGAATGTTGTGCAACCATCACTCTATGTAGTTAGTTCTAAAACATTTTCTTCACACCAAAAGGATTCTCCCCACTCATTCAGCAATCACTCCTCATTTCCCCCTCCCCAGCCTCCAGCAACCTCTAATCTGCTCTCTGTCTCTATGGATTTGCCTATTCTGGATCTGTCCTACAAATGTAATCAGATTTGGGCCAGCTTTTTAATGAATTATTTCATTTAATTCTCCTGACTGTACTGTGAGATAGATGTTAATTATTTCCTTAACAGATGAATAAAATGAGGCCATGAGAAGGTAATTTGAGTGAAGTCCCACAGAAGAAAACAAGTAAAGATCTACCCATCCATTAGTCAGCCATTTATTCAATGAATACTTACAAAATGCCCACCACAGAGCCACAGCCAGCCCACATGGCAAGCATTGCAAAATAGCAAAAGGCCACCTGCTAGATGCCCCACAGCATGGAGAGCAGAGAGCAGGCTGGATACTGGCACCCACCGGCCCATCAGCCAGGAGCTCTGGTGCAGTGAACAACCTTCACAACCTTCTATGGCAGCCCTGGCAACCACGTGGTAGGCTCTGTGCTAGCTGCTGGGGAGAGTTCCTGCCGCCATACAGCTTTCATTCTGGTGGTGAAGATTGACAATACACAAGTAAAGAAATAAATATGATCATTTCAGATAATGGTTAGTGCTATGAAGAAAGTAAAATAGCTTTGAGTGATGGAGCTGTGGAAGGGGCTGCTATTTTTTTCTTTTTTAACAGCTGTGACTTCTATGGGTGACAGTCTTTTTTAAAAATATTTATTTATTTATTATTTATTTTGGCTGTGCTGGGTCTTAGTTGCAGCACCCGGGATCTTCATTGTGGCATGCAGGATCTTTAGTTGCGGCATGCGGACTTCTTAGTTGTGGCATGTGGGCTCTTAGCTGCAGCATGCATGCAGGATCTAGTTCCCTGACCAGGGATCTAACCCAGGACCCCTGCATAGGGAGTGCAGAGTCTTATCCACTGGAGCACCAGGGAAGTCCCGGGGCTGCTATTTTATATTAGTTAGTCGGAAAAGGGGGGGGACTCGCTGAAGGGGGGATGTTTGAGCTGAGATCTGAATAAGAGTGAGTGAGCAACCATGCCAATACCTGGGAGAAGAACATTCCAGAAAGAGGGAACAGCCAGAACAAAGATGGAGAAGCAAGAGCATGGCTTGTTCAAGCAACAGAAAGGAGGCCGGCTGGATGGGGTTCAGTAAGTGGGGAGAGATGGGAGGAGCTGCATGAGAGGCCTGTCCAGAGCCAGCTCAGGTGGTGCTGCACTGGGTCCTTCCCTCCGTGAGACGATGGGAAGCCACTGATGATCGGAGTCGGGGACCAAAGGACTGGCCTTCTTCGGCTTCTGTGTGAAGAATGGACTAGAAGAGGCCAAAGCAGAAGTGGGGCGGCCAGTTAGGGAGCCGTTGCTATCATCCTGGAGAAGGGGAATGTGGCATCAGGGTGGTCAGGCAGAAACGGGGAGAAGTGCTCAGATTCTGGATGTACTTTGAAGGTGAAGTCAGCACGATTTGCTGACTGGATATGGGGTTTGAGAAAAAGAAAGGGAGCAAGAATAACTCCAAAGTTTTGACCTGAGCAACTAGAAGGATGGAGTTGTGGGAGACTGCGGAGGGGACAGCTTTGGAAAGGCAATCTGTACCTCAGTTTTGGACATGTTACTTGTGAGATGCCCGTGATTCATCCGAGTAACGTACTAAGTAGGCAATAGCATAAACTAGCCTGAAGGCAGCAGAAGGTAAGGGCTAGAAATATAAATTGAGGAACCCGTAAAAAGTGGATGGTTTTTTAAAGCTGGTCATCTAGGTGAGGCCCCAAAGAGAAGTGCAGAAAGAGAAGAGGGCTGAGGGCTGAACCCTGGAGCACTCGGGCAGCAGAGGTCAGGGAGTGGAGGAGAAGCAGGAAAAGAGGCTGGGGAGCGGCCTGCGTGGTGAGAGTCAGACAGGCGAGGGAGGTGCCCTGGAGGTCAGAGAAGAAAGCGCTTCAAGGGCAAGGGCTTCAACAACTACGCCAAATGCTGAGGCTAGGTCAACTAAGACAACACGAACTGAAAATTGACATTGAATTTGGCCGTGTAGCCGTCACTGGTGACCTTGACAAGAACAATGTCACTGATTTGTCAGGGACAAAGGCCCAACCAAGCGATGCATGGGTATGGGAGCAGAGGAAGTAGAAACAATGCCTTCAAGGAATTTTGCTATAAAAGAGCAGAGAAATGGGGCCGACATGGGAGGCGAGTGTGGGATTAAGGAAGGATTTTTTCAAGGCTAGGAGCTTTTAGACCACATGTGTATGCTGGTCAGAATAATCCAGGAGAGGGAGGAAACTGATGATGCAGAAGGAAGAGAGAAGGAACAGTGGGGGTGGGAAGTCCTTAATGGCATCGAGGGGTGTGGGGTTGAGCGCACAGGTGGAGGGCTGGCTTTGAGCAGGAGCAGGGAGTTTCCCTCTGAGGAAGGAGGAGGGCCAGGTGAGTGATATGAGCCTTAAGGAGTTTTCTTCCCTTGGCTTCTGTCTTTCCAGAGAAATAGGAAGCAGTGTCATCAGCTGAGAGTGAAGAGTGGGGAGCGGGTGCTGGGGTTCAAGGAGAGAAGAGAAGGTGTAAGTTCATCATCCTGGGGCTTTGGAGAGAGAATGGAGTGTGGTAGGCTTGCCAGGCAGCATCAGGACCCCCTTGAGGTGAGCGGCATGAATTTAAAGTGATATCAGTAAGGGTGGCTGAATGTTTTGTTTTCCAGCCACTCCAAGTGTGCAGGTGGGGAGAAGATGGAGCCTGGAATTTAATCAGGATTGGGGCCTTGACAGGCAAGTCTGATAAAGCCAGAGAGGGGCAAGAGGGCTGAGCTGTAGGTAAGGCAGTGGTTGACATGATGGCCCAGACAATCAGGCCAGGTAAAGAGGGAAGTGAGGATGGGGTCGGGGAGGGGTGAGGAAACCTGAAAAAGTGGTAGGATTGATAGATTTTAGGAGCGATTACTGACATACTAGAGAAAGTTGAAAACACAGAAGGTGGTGGGCAGATGACGGCATACAGAAATGGAGGTTACCCAGGGGATACAGACAAGCCCTAGGACATGAACCATGGAGTGGTCCTGAGGTAGGGTTTACAGACCAGTGGTGGTTTTACTATTACCTGAAACATATCAGCTCAACCTGCTGAATCAGAGGTCCAATGATTATGTGCTAACAGCTCTATGAGTACAGAGGCAGAGGCAGAATTTGAACCCAGGTCTTCTGCCTCTAGGCAGAATTTGAACCCAGGTCTTCTGCCTCTAGTTCCAGCACGTTTCCAGATACATCCCCACTGCTCCTATGAGTAACACTATCAAGGTGTTCCATTCCTCACAATCATTTGAAGTGACAGATAGCAATCACTGCTTTTCAAAGATTTGCTTATATTTCCCAAAGGAGACTTGGGGTGCTGCTACTAGAAGAACCAGGAATGAATGCTGAGCAAGCAAAAGAACGAGGTGTCCTGGTCCCCAGCCTGCACCTACTTCCTCCTCCACCTCACCCAACCCCTCCCTGTGGCAGACCCAGGGCTCTTAGCCTTGGGGTAGTTGCGTCCCCTTTAAGAAGCTGATGAGAGCCCCGACTGCCCTCAGCCCACACACCAGCCAGCTCCGTTAGGGTGACCTGCAGCCCCACCGTCGTGATTAGTGATAATGAACCAGTTTATGACCTGGATTTATTTTGTATACCTAATCATTATGCTGAGGATTTGGAAAAGGTGTTTATTCCTCATGGACTAATTATGGACAGGACTGAACGGCTTGCTCGAGATGTGATAGAGGAGATGGGAGGCCATCACATCCTGGCCCTTTGTGTGCTCAAGGGGGGCTATAAATTCTTTGCTGACCTGCTGGATTACATCAAAGCACTGAACAGAAATAGCGATAGATCCATTCCTATGACGGTAGATTATCAGACTGAAGAGCTACTGTAATGACCAGTCAACAGGTGACATAAAAGTAATTGGTGGAGAGACTTCCCTGGTGGCACAGTGGTTAAGAATCCGCCTGCCAGTGCAGGGCACACGGGTTTGAGCCCTGGTCCGGGAAGATCCCACATGCCACAGAGCAACTAAGCCCGTGTGCCACAACTACTGAGCCTGCGCTCTAGAGCCCACGAGCCACAACTACTAAGCCCGCATGCCACAACTACTGAGGCCCAAGCGCCTAGAGCCTGTGCTCCGCAACAAGAGAAGCCACCGCAATGAGAAGCCCACGCACCATAACAAAGAGTAGCTCCCGCTCGCTGCAACTAGAGAAAGCCCGCGTGCAGCAGCGAAGACCCAACGCAGCCAAATAAATAAATAAATAATTTTTTTAAAAAGGTAGTTGGTGGAGATGGTCTCTCAACTTTGACTGGAAAGAATATCTTGATTGTTGAAGATATCATTGACACTGACAAAACAATGCAAACCTTGCTTCCCTTGGTCGAACAGCATAATCCAAAGATGGTCAAGGTTGCAAGTTTGCTGGTGAAAAGGACCCCTCAAAGTGTTGGATATAGACCAGACTTTGTTGCATTTGAAATTCCAAGCAAGTTTGTTGTAGGATATGCCCTTGACTATAATGAATACTTCAGGGATTTGAATCATGTTTGTGTCATCAGTGAAACTAGAAAAGCAAAATACAAAGCCTAAGATGAGAGCTCAAGTTGAGTTTAGAAACATCTGGAGTCCTATTGAAATCACCAGTAAAATTATCAAATGTTCTAGTTCTGTGGCCAGCTGCTTAGTAGAGCTTATTGTATGTATCTTCTAAGAATTTTGTCTGTTTTGTATTTTAGAAACGTCAGTTGCTGCATTCCTGAACTCTTTATTTGCACGATGAGCCTATAGACTATCAGTTCCTTTTCGGTAGATTGTTGTTTGACTCGTGAATGAAAAATCCCTTAAACCACATCACTATTGAATGAAAATATTGAAATTGTATCTGTAAGAAACATTTAAAGCAAAGAATATATTAGTTTTTAAATTGGTATTTTAATTTTTATATATTCAGGAAAGAACAGAAGTGATTGAATATTGTTCATTATACCACTGTGTGCTTAGAAAAGTAAGAAGCAATCAGTTTCCTACCAGTGACAGCATTTAGAGGTATCATTATGTTCGATAAACCATATGTCCTGGAATTATTTTAGTAGGTTTCAGTAGTATTAACTGTATTTTCCCACTGGTTCAGATTATTTCCTGTGAATCTTTGTCAACAGTTCCTTTTAAATACAGATCGGTAAGTTCCAAAAACCTGCCACTTTTTTGAGTCTTCAATGTAAAATCCTTAAAATAAAGGCTGTCTCTTTAAAAGAAAAAAAAAAAAGCAGCTGATGAGAAAAACAAAATGCATTTGCACACCCAGTCACAAATATGCTCACAGGCTTGGCAGGGAGTAAGGGCTCAATAAAAACTTGTCGAATGAATGAATGGTTGGAATTCCAGGGGTCTCACTTGCTCTCTTGGGGTTAAGAACTGGTGTTAACACACCAGTTCCTGCACACTGTGTGTGCAGGAACCTCTATTCTATTGTAAACAGGTACCCCTTTGATTAGGTAGAGCACCTCTTCTTCTTTGCAAGCCTCTGAAGGGTGGCTGCCCATTTCCTGCTCCCAGTCGTGTCCAGCCTCCCAGCGGTGGAGGTAGCGCCATCCTGCCCTCTTCCTCCTTCATTCAACCCCCATCTTCCCTGGAGGCTGGCTGTTCCCTGCTCCTGTTCTGCCAACGCTGACCTCCTGGACGTGCCCCAGCATTCAGAGCATGCCTGACGTAGTCCCAGCGGGGACTGGGCTTGAGACTTGGTGAAAACAAGCTCTCTGACCTGGTCATCACTGAAGTAAGGTCAAAGATATATTCCCAGTGGCACTTCCCAGACCTACACCTGAAACTAGGGAAACGCTTAGACATCACAGCTTCTACGGTTTCCTAACTTGCTCAAGGCAGACCAGCCTGTCTGGGGCCATGGTATTCCGCAAAGCCCTGAGGGAGAGCTTGCTAAACCTCCTCTATCCCAGTCAAAGCACCCTGAAACTCCAGTATAATTACCTCAGATGGTTCACATCCAACATCCAGGTTCACGGGACAACTTCCTCCCAAGCCACCAGCTCCAACTTGCCACACTGGATTTATAATTGGACATCACAGGTGCCCAGTGTGATGAGGTAGCCATCTGTGGCACCCTGTGGTCAGTTATCTCTTGGGTAACTGGATCTGGGAGGAACAGAACTCAGCAGACCTGGCAGAGGATGACCATACCCTCTCCCGAGGGATGTCACGCCCAGGCCAGTGGCCAGAGGTGGCAGAACAGCCGGACAGAGTGGCCCCAGCAGGCTGCCCCTCCCAGCCCTGCCTCCCTGGGTTCCCTGCAATGGGAATGGTCATCTCTTCCACATTCTCACTTTCTCCTGGGGTCTGGAAAGGAGGAAAGTAGGTCCCACCTGAGACCCCACGAGTGTTGGAGCATTCCCGAGTGGAAATCCTCTGGTGGCCAGCACCACTCATGCCTGGGAAAAGGCATTTCTTCCCACGGGAACAGGAAGCCCACTCCTGTGTGCTATTGCACACACACCCACTCCGATGCCCCAATCAGAACAAGCGTCCCTTCCTCAGGGTGTGGGCAAGGATGGAGCACCAACATGCCTTCAGGGACAAAGGGTTAAGAAAAGGGTGGGACATCCCTATGACATTGGTGAATGAATCATGAGAGCTAATGGGCTTGCGTCATCACTACTCCTTATCCTCAAATAACATTTGAAGTGAGATTGAGCAGCCAGGAAGCCATCCCCGCTCTTCAGCCAGGATACGGATCCTGCAGGAAGGAAGGTGTGTCTATGGCCGGTGGTGGCAGTTTACTCCCATAAAATGTGCTTTGTATTCTAAGTAGGCTTGCTGTTTTTTGAGGCCAAGGACAATGAGTCATTTGTGTCAGGTGCTAGTGGTTCTAGGATTTCAGAGTGATCTGGAGGTGAAGCAAGGACCTGGTGTACCTTAAAGGCAAGACGCCCTGAAAATTCATGCCTGCCCATCTCTGCCGGCCCACGCTTGCCTTTTAAATGGCCCCCACTCAATCATGACACAGCACAGAGATGAGCAAATTATTTTTCTGGAATAAAACCTCTAATAAGCATTAGAGTACATAAGTACATCTGAGTACATCTGCTAATAAGCATCTGAGTACATAAGGGTTGGCTTTTTAAAATCATTTGTAAGACTTTGGAGGTGACACATGCAGATGGTAGCCACCCCCTGTGAATGCTGGAAAAGACTTTTACCCTGCTTGCTATCTAGGCAGGACCATTTAGCAGGCCCAATGTGGAGTTAAGCTCTCTGGTTGTGGATCCAATTGTCTGGGGGTCAAAGCTGAGCTCCACCACTTAACACCCTTAGGAAGCATCAGTTTCCTCATCTGTAAAATGGGGATAATCACAATGAAACCTGCCTCAAGAGGTGGGGAGCCCATGAGGAGGTGTCAGTACCTTTTCCTGACACCTGTAAATGTTCAGTATCTTAGTCATTCTAATGGGGGTTTGTTGGCATTCTATGTAAGACCTCTGCTTGCAGTACCGGGTAATTTCATTCTAACCAAGGTCGATAAAAGTCTGTTATGCTTTAAGAAGGTCCTGAGCTTTGAACTGTCTGAACCCTCTTTGGGGTGTTGATACCAGCTTCTGGCCTCACAGGGTTCCTCGGGGCCAAATGGCCTTTGTCAAGCAGTTTGTATAAAAGGGACTTCATCCAAGCCTTGTTGGATTAACTGCGGCTTCCTTTAAATAAGGGCTTGTTTTCAGAAGCTTTCTTTTTCCAACAAGGGAAAAGAACACAATGGATTCCAAGTAATCTACCGTCCTCATCACAGCTTGTCACAAACACCTGGCACATCTTTTCAGCCCAGAGTGCAAACACACACGCTCCCTCACTTGCTAACTTCAGGAATCCAGCCCCAGCCTGATGTTCCAAAAGCATTTGCTGACAAACTTCCTCTCACTATAGAGTTATTTCCTGGAAGAACAGCAAAAACTGTTTTTGAATTGACAATATGGCTTTAGTTGTTGCTGAAGTGAAGTGAAAGTACAATTGTTACCACCTATTTACCTTAAAAAAGACAAACAAACCTGAAAACAATTACTTTTTCTTTTTTTTTTTCTTTGCTGATCAACATTTTTCAAGCAAAGACAGGACTTGGGAATTGGGTTAATGTGTTGCTTATTTCAAAAAAAGAAAATTTCTTAATGTTTTTTGGGCAACATTTTACTTGGGGCTTCAAAAAGCAATTGTGATGAACAATAGAGAGAGTTAAAGCACTTATGGAATAGACAGACACCGGCATTTGGGGTTGCACATAACAAAGAAATATCTTAAATATTTTTCAAAATATTCTAGGAGCCAAGACACAGGGGCATGCTTTAGGAATGTAATAGGGTGGGGGGCATATTGGAACTACCCATTTCCTTTAAAATCACTGAGGAAAACAAAGCAGCATTCAGCTTCACATACTGACGTTACACAGTTTATATGTAATAGCTTGACTTAAATCCAAGAAGCAAAGATGGAACTCTCACTCTGTTTATTTTGAAAAATAATTGCATGGACACCCAGGTAACCCACGCTTGTCAGGCAAGTTTCCTTGGGAGGAGTCTCTCTGTTATTTAGAAGAGGACCAAGTTAGCAACCTTATTTAGATGGCTGTGGTGTCAACTTTTTTTTTTTTTAAATATATATTTATTTATTTATTTTTATTTTTGGCTGTGTTGGGTCTTCGTTGCTGCACACAGGCTTTCTCTAGTTGTGGCGAGCAGGGGCTAATCTTCGTTGCGGTGCGCAGGCTTCTTATTTCGGTGGCTTCTCTCGTTGCGGAGCACGGACTCTAGGCACGCGGGCTTCAGTAGTTGTGGCTCGCGGGCTTAGTTGCTCCGCGGCATGTGGAATCTTCCCGGACCAGGGCTCAAACCCGTGTCCCCTGCATTGGCAGGTGGATTCTTAACCACTGTGCCACCAGAGAAGTCCTGGTGTCAATTTTGAGGGGCAGCTTGCAGAGACTAATTTTCTTCCCCTCTGTTCACCCAGCTCTAAATTTCACAAGCAGTTTTTTTGTGTGTGTGCATAATCTGCATAACAATTTCACCCAGATGGGTCTCAATTCCACCACCATTTCTGCAAGAAGACAGTGGAACTTGTCTACATATAACATTAAATCGAATTCATGGGTATTTTCAAAAGAGCCTATCAAATGTTTCCACAAATATTTACCTGCAAGCTAAGACCATGGAATGGTTATAAATCAGTTTGTTGTCTGAGCCACCTGTTAAGGGAGGCTAATGCAGCTTGGAGACACCAGCTTTTCTGTCCCTCTTAAACGTGAGGGTCACTGGATAAAGGTGAACCCAGCCCACTGGGGTGACCACAGGCAATGGGCCTTTACTCTCCTAAAATAAAAGAATAATCAAGAAAATTATGTTTTGACGGGTTTGCCGCTGAGCACTCCCTCCAAAACAGTACTTAATACCACAACCAGACATTCATGCTCCTGAGTTCTCTCAGGGGTAGTAGAATGCTTTTTGCCTTTTTTTAAACCAAGGAAATAAATATGAGGAGCTGAATTGCCATTATTTCAAATTAATTTTATTTTATTCTCAAAAAGGTAATATGAGTCAGAGATCAGAAAAAGATAAGATATACAGTGAAAGTGCTCACTGCCACCCCCGCCCCCCGTTCCTATCTACCTTATTCTTCTCACCCCAAGTAATAACATACTTGTATTAATTTCTGTTGTATCTTTCCAGTTTGCTTGTGAAGATGCAAGAAGTATGAATATATATTCTTATTTTCTCCTTTCTTAGGCAAAATCCAACATACTGTACACACTGTTCTGCATCATGTTTTCTTCACTTACTAGATAGTGTGTCTTGGAGAGCTTTTTAAAATCAGTATATAGACTTAGAGAGTTTCTCCAACCATTTTTTTTAATAAATTTTATTTATGTATTTATTTATTTATTTATTATTTTTGGCTGCCTTGGGTCTTCATTGCTGCGCGCGGGCTTTCCCTAGTTGCGGCGAGCAGGGGCTACTCTTTGTTGCAGTGCGCGGGCTTCTCATTGCGGTGGCTTCTCTTGTTGTGGAGCACGGGCTCTACACACACGGGCTTCAGTAGCTGTGGCACGCGGGCTCAGTACTTGTGGCTCGTGGGCTCTAGAGCACAGGCTCAGTAGTTGTGGTGCACGGGCTTAGTTGCTCCGCGGCATGTGGGATCTTCCCGGACCAGGGCTCAAACCCGTGTCCCCTAGGCAGATTCTTAACCACTGCTCCACCAGGGAAGCCCTCTATAAACTTTCATAATCACGAAATTGTGTGTTAACGTGTTATCTTTTTCATAATCTTTGGCCATTCATATACTGGATTTTATGTGTCCTTATTGATTTCTAATCTGTAATGATGAGTTACAAATATTTTTGACATTTGTCTCTTATTTTTGCCTTTCAGTTTCTTTTATATTTAGTAAATTTGATTAATCTTTTCTTTTAAGGTCTGTGGATTTTAAAGCTTAGTTAGAAAGGTAACCCAATCCAAAGTTATAAGAGAATTTACCCATGTTTTCTTCTGGTTCTTTTGTGGCTTTTATTTTTTTATGTTTAAATCTTAGACCCATTTGGAGTTTATTTTGATATATTATGTAAAGTATAGATCCAACTTTATTTTTTCAGACAGTTACCTGTTGTTGCAACGTCACTTATTAAAAAGAAACAACTTTTCCCACTGATTCAAAATGCCACTTTTTATGCATACTAATTTCCTGTTTGTATTTGGGTCCATTTCTGGATTTTCTCTTCTATTGGTCTATTTGTATGCCGGTAACACATTGTTTTAATTATTGAGACTTTATATAGAATATGTTTTATGTCTTGGAAAATATTGGTGTGAAATAAATCACCCCAAAATTTAGTCATTCAAAACAACAATTGTTTTATTATATCTCACAGTCTCTGTAGGTCAGGAATTTGGGAAAGTGTTGGCTGGGTGGTTCGGGCTCGTTCGGTTATCAGAAAGTAACCAGAACTGGAAGTGTCGGAGGGGAGGAGCTGGAGCAACTGGGTGCTGGTCAGGCGTCCCTTTCTCACCATGCAGCTTCAAGGTTTCTTCATGTGGTCTCTCTGTGTGAGCTAGTTCACGCTTCCTCACAGCATGGTGGCTTCAGAGGAGACAGACTGTTTACATGGCAGCTAGAGTTATAGTGCAAATGCTTCCAAGAACAAACTAGAAGCTGCCTTATCTTTCTGACCTTGGCAGCATCATATTCTCTGCAATCATTTTATTACAAGTGGGTCAATCTCATCCAAACCCAAGGAGAGGAGAAATGACCCCATCTCTCAGTGGGACAAATATCAAGGTCACATTGTAAGAAAAGCAGGTGGAATGGGAGAAAATACTGTGGCCAATTGGGGAAAATACAATCTACTACATTTTACTTTCTGATAGGACTGGAACACCCTTCATTGATCTTCTATTTCAGAGTTTTCCTGGCTATTCTTACCAGGAGAAAACTCTTTTAAGTAGCGTTTTTAGAAATCTGATACTTGAGGTGAATTCACTGATAATCATGTGTTAACCTTTTATCATTTTCATAATGTACATTTAGCTCTAACTATGGATAAGCTCTCACTATCAGATATGATTCATTTCTAAAACTATGCTTTTAAAAAATTAAATAATAGGGATGAATGTTGTGTTTGGTCAGGGAGAGGATGGGTCTAAGATAAAAAGCACTGCTCCTGCCCCATGTGGTAATGGATTAGAGTTGGAGACATCCTTATGAACTGATGTTTAGTTTACTATAAATACAAATTGCTATATATAGAAATATTTATAGATATGTATATATGCACGAGTTGGTATAAACACATATATTTCTTTGCTCTATCCGCTGAGAGGGCCTAGAAGCAATAATACCCCAGTAGCAGTAAGCACACTTGGCACCCAGATTTTGGTTTCTAATATCATTCTCAAATAAAATTTAAAAAAAAACAAAACAGCGCTCCTCGGGGAGATGGGTCATTCTAGGACTGGAGCAGGAAATATGCAACATGAGCCTGGAGCATCTTGTTAGAGTCAGGAAGTAAGGAAGTGGTAAAGAACAAACAAATAACAACAACAACAATAAAAAACCCTACATTGGTGGGAAAATGTCAAAGGAACACAGGAGCCAACTGAAAGCTCTACCAACAGCCAAAGCTGGAACAATTGAGCAACAAAATAAAGAAAGTAGTATTGGATTATAACCCAAAGTATGAAATAAATATCCATGAGTACATGCTGTTATAAAACAAATAATTGACCAGATAGATAAGTGATAGAGAAGGGGGACATATCTCCCTTTCAGAAGAATTCTGATTAATTTATGTAGATAAATAAATGCCTATGTAGATAAATAATGCCTGCATCTATGTAAAGATACAGTGTGTTCTGAATGATAAGGGGGAAAAGGAGCATATCCTTACAGATGACCCTTCCAAACCCCTGTTGGACTTCCTTGTCTCCTGCGGCCTTCACCTCCTTGCCACTCCCATAGCGACCCCATAGACTCTGCCATAACCCAGAAATGCTCTACGGGTCTCCCCACTATCGGAAAATAGAGTGTTCCTGTGAAACCTTTAAGCTGAAATGGCATAAAGCCAAGAAGCAATTACCTTAGGACGCATCTCGCTAACAGGTGCACAAAATAAATCGAGATTAAGCACAGATGCTCACAAACGCAGTTCAGAGCTCTGGGGGCTTGATGCTGAGATGCTGAGTATAGTTTCCGGGGAAGGAGCTTGGCAGTCTACCACTCTAGCTGCTCAGGGTGCAAGCTGCCTCTATAAAAATTCCCTGCAAAACAAACGCTGAATGCTATTTTCGCTTTTCACCTTTTTTCATAAAATCGTGAATCCCCCTCGGATTTCTTTTGGTCAGCAAAAACAGGTACTAAGGCAGGTCTCTCATAAAAGAGAAAAAGTGGAGGATACCTGTAACTCTCAAATTCAGACCTCGGTTTTGACTTCAGCCACCTATCCCCCAACCCTCTTTTGTCTGTTACCCCATTAGACTAATGCTGCACAAAATGTGGCCAGCAGCCCAGCGCTAGTCTGACAACTGTTACATAGAGACAAGGGCTAAAACCTTGGTCTCATTAACCTGCTCCTAGATAAGGACTACTCTATGGTCTGAATGTTTATCCCTACCCCCCGCCCAACATTCATACGTAGAAATCCGAATGCCCAATGTGATGGTATTAGGAGGTGTAGGCCTTTGGGATAATTAGATCATGAGGGTGAAATTACAGGCATACCTCATTTTATCATGCTTTGCTTTATCATGCTTCTCAGATAATTGCATTTTTTACAGATTGAAGGTGTGTGGTAACCCTGCATGAAGCAAGTCTATCGGTGCCACTTTTCCAACACCATTTGCTCACTTCATGTCTCTGTGTCACATTTTGGTAATTCTCACATTTCAAACTTTTTCATTATTATTATATTTGTTATGGTGATCTGTGATCAGCGATCTTTGATGTTACTGTTGTAATTATTTGGGGGCACCTCGAACTGCGCCTATCTAAGATGGCGAACTTTATCGATAAATGTTGTGTGTTCTGACTGCTCCACTGACCGGCCAGTCTCCTGTCTCTCCTCCTCTCCTTGGGTTTCCCTGAGACACAACAATATTGAAATCAGACCAATTAATAACTCTACAACGGCCTCTAAGTGTTCAAGGGAAAGAAAGAGTTAATTGATGCAGACGTCATTGTCTTATTTTAAGAAACTGCCACGGCCACCCCAAGCTTCAGCGACCACCACCCTGACCAGCTGTCGGCAGCCAACAACATCGAGGCAAGACCCTCCACCCGCAACAAGATTACAACTCGCTGAAGGCTCAGAAAATGGTTAGCATTTTTTAGCAATAAAGTATTTTTTTAATTAAGGCATATACATTGTGTTTTCTAGACATAATGCTATTGCACACTTAACAGACTACAGTATAGTGTAAACCTAACTTTTATATGCACTGGGGAACCAAAAAATTGTGACTCGCTTTACTGCATTATTCACTTTATTGTGGTCTCGAACGGAACCCACAGTGTCTCTGAGGGATGCCTGTAATATGTTTATAAAAGAGGCCTGAGAGGGCTCCCTTGCCCTTCGGCCCTATGAGGACCTGAGACCTGGAATAGGGTCCTCACCAGACCATGCTGGCACCCTGATCTTGGACTTCTACCCTCCAAAACTGTGCGAAATAAGTGTTTGTTGTTTATAAATCACCCAGTCTTTTGTTATGGCAGCCCAAAGGGACCGCGACAGACTGCGTCTCCAAAAGCAGCAGCCCCAAAGCTACAGATTAGCTATGAAAAATACACAACCATCTTCAGTATCAGTTGATACCATCGAGCAAACACAGACCTCTTTAGCTCCACAGCCCCACAGTGGAGCACGAGGCTGCCCCCATGAGTCTTGGACAGTTGCAAAATCACATGTCCTTTTTCAGTTGTTATGGGCAAATGATAACTAATTTCATTACCTTTCCTTTTCAGGTCCAACAGCAGGCTTCTTACTAGCAACATTCTAATTGAAGGTGACTAAAATCTGGCATTTGGAAAGTAAAATGGCATGAAGACTAGTAAAAACCTCTGCTTCGGAGTTCCTCTAGGAGGCCTGGCTGCCCTGAACCCCTGGCGACCTGGCAAAACTCCTGTATGTGCCAAGAGCTGGAATTCCCACTATCTGCAGGAAGGCGTCTTACAGAGCAGTGAATTATCAGCCTTGTGTGGAGTTAGTCATGCTGCTTTCTTACTTTTTTAAAAAATAAATTACCTTTAGCTCTATCATTATCAGCTTTGTTTTGGATTGGAGGGTTGACCTCACAATGTGTAGAACTGCATATCTGCATTAACGTTATTCTTGGTCTGTAACTTTCCAATGACTGAGACTTTGAGAAATGCATTATGGTTTAAGTATTCCTATTGCAATAGCCAGATGTATACACAACCCACTCAAAATTAGTTGGTGTGGTGACAGTTCATTTGTGACATGCTGTTTGTAAACAGATGCTACTTAAGTTACTTGCAACATAATCTCAACACGTGTAAAAATATACTTTTACACTTATAGGACATTGTTTTATAATATAAACCCTTATATACAAACTCTGCAAGATGTGCATTGTGCTTATCTACAGATCGTTACTACTGGGTTTTGTCTCCCAGTTGAAAGTGGGGAGGCCAGATGGGCCTGTAGTCTTTGTCATGCTATAGTGTCACAGAGCAAACACCTGTCATTTTCTAGATCAGATGCTGCCCAAGTGCTCTATGTATACATACAAAATGACGTTAGGCCCACCAGGTTTTTCCAGAACCAAGGGGTAAGTTCTGACTACAACCCTGCCAGACAAACTGCCGCAGTATTTCCCGGCTGCTTCCTCACGCCAGAGTCAAAGGTCTTGGCACCAAGATGAGCTGAAGACTAAGAAGGCATCCACCATCCCTACTCCCACCCGAGTCTTGTCCACAGAAAGCTCTTCCCAGACTCACACCTAGGAACGGGGTGTCCGGGGGCCTACAGTGTGGGCCTGGGGGTCTTCCCTGATCCGTTTTTCAAACTACACCCGGAGTCAACGTCTCTCCAGAGACTTTTCAGGGATTTTCAGATGAGCCGCAGGGCTAAACCAGCTCAGTTAGGCTGCAGGGGCCCAGCTTCCCCCAGACAGTGAATTAGAGCCTGGTGAGTCCAAAAGAGAGTCCAGCTTTCACCTGGGAACAGACTCTGGGAAGATGTCCCAGCCCCAAAAGGAGGGTTTGGACTCCCAAACCAGTCCCCTAACCTGGCACCAGGTCTCACCCCACCGCAACCACTCCATTCAAGGGCAGAGGAGTCACAGATTTCACTAGCAAGCCTGGCCATCGGAGGGCTCCAACACATCTCCCTCTGCTCCCTGCCAGGACAGACCCCCACTGCCACCCCGCCTCGGCAGGCATTCTGTGCCTGCGGGTCAGGCTCTGCTCTGGGAACTGCCAGTGGAGAGGTGGCATCAGGGCAGGGAGACATGAGGGGCACAGCAGATCCATGGGGCTTCGGAGACTTTGTCAAGGGGCTGGGACTGCTCCCAGGCTGTTATCAGCCCTCAAGAGTACGGGCGCTCCCTGGGTGGGGCTTCTGCTGCCCCAGTGCCCAAGGGTAATGACATCAGGCAGACAGTGTGCTGAAGCCTCTGTTACTGGCTTAACCCAAGGGACTCACTCCCTGTGCATTCTCTGGGTCTGCTTAGCATGAGTCCTTGAGGAGCAACGAAGTCAGAAGTTCGGGTCCCAGCCTCACCATGACCTCAGAGAGCCTTCAAGCCCTGCAGGCCTCAGTTTTCCCGTCTGTGAAATGAGAGAGTTACACAAGATTGAATCAAAGGGTTTTTGCCCTGAGTGTGTTCTTTTGTTCCTTTGTGTACATGCCAGATCCTTGTGTTCCATACATGAACGGCTCTCGAGGACAACCATGTAACCACGTCCTGGGACGCATACTTGAGGAATCGTGTGTTTGTGCTGGGGGAGGGACACCCCAGAACAATATCCTCCCCCATCCCCTCTCAATAGGAGGAAGCCACCGGCTTCCTCCCTTTCCTGCCTCCTGCCTCCTGCGTGCTGGCAAGGCTGAGGACCACGCAGAGAAGAGGGGAGGGGAAACAGTCCAACAGTCCCCAGGTCTGTCCTTATCACAACCCTCCCCCACCTCAAGTGACCCCAGTCCAGGACCTTCCAGGCCACACCCATCCCCAGCCTTGTAGGGGCCGGACTAGGGGGGCCCAGAGGCCCAGAAGCAGGATAAGTCCTCCCCACCCCTCTCCCCGGCCCGCCTCCCACCCAAGCTAACTCATTTCCTCTTCCTCCCCAATACCAACACACACTGACAGCACAGGCTGAGCAGCCAGACCCAGAGTGACTGACCGTGGGCCCCGCTTGTCCCGGCTGGCCTGGTCAGCCTCTGGATTATGGTCTGGCTGGGGCCCCCTTTGCTGCTCCCCATCTTCTTCCTGGCTTCTCATGTTGGTAAGTCTGCCCCTGAACCTCCCCCCACCCAACCCCCAAAGCCCTGACTCCCCCCGAGAAAACCCTATCATCACTGCCATCACTTTCCTCTGCACCCTGATCCGCTAGAAAGTGGGATGAGGGCCTGGAAAACCCAGGCAGGCACCAGGGATTGGGGGAGGGGAGCAGCCATTGACTGTGTTGGAGGTGAACATCAGTGGGGAGCAGCAGGGCCTCTGAGCCCATGAAGCTTTCCGTGGGTACTCACATGGTCAGTGTGTGGGACTCACTCAATTATTCATTTATCAAGCATTTATCAAGCACCAACAATATTCCAGGAGCTGTGCTAAGTGACAGGCCATTAGTTGAGAGGCAGACAGCCGCTAGATCTGTACAACAGATTAAATGGTGTGGACCTCCTATGGCTGTTACTGGGTTTAAAGGAGGTAATTTACACAGAGCACTTGGTAAGAGCTTCTGAATAAGCTGTAGCCGATTCCTTCAGTGTGGTGCCCACAGAGGATTAGAACGCAAAGGCCGCCTAGAGTGGTTCATGGTCTAGTGGGGGACACGGGACACCAGGTGAGCACTGAACAGATAGACACAGAGGAGCACCGAGGAGTCAGCTTACTCTGCTTCAGGGTAGGAGACGAAAAGGGATTCGGAAAGACTTCACTAAGAGGGGTGGTCTTCATTCCAGGCAGCCAGAACAATAGATGCAAGTCTCAGAGGCGGGGAAGTGCACAGGAGAGAGGGTTCCTGGAGGGAACGCAGCAGGAGGGGCAGTGTGAGCAGCAGAGGGCTCAAGAGCAAGCACTGCATCCTGAGGGCAATGGGGAGCCATGGAAGGTTGTAGGCCAGAGAGTCACAAGGTCTTAGAGGGATCACTTCGGAGGATGAGTTGAGGAAGGAGGAGTGTGGCTGTCAGGATGGTCCAGGGGGGTAAGGATGAGGGTTAACAAGGGCGGGCTTGGGGATGGGGACGAAGCCAAGAGGCTTTGAGGAAATAGAATTCTGTGACTGATTGGGGCAGCCAGAGTGGTGCTCCGAGGTGTAGACTTTTAGAGTCAGACAACCGGGGTCTGCCAGTTACTCGTCGTATGACCTTGGGCCAGTTATTTCTCTGAGCCTTAATTTGCCAGCTATAAAATTGGGGTGATAACACTCACCTCCCAGGAGAGCTGGAATGATAAAATGAGAGAACATAAGTAAAGTACCTGGCATATCACTGACCTCCAATAAACATTAATTATTATGACAGCAGGAGTACGAGTTGACTCCAAAGCTTGTATCTCAGGCGGGCTTTGCCGTCTGCCGAGGCAGGGAGCCCAGAGTGGAGCAGGTTTGGGAAGAGCTGATGGAAAGCAGGCCCGAGCTGAGAGGCCATTCAGGGGTTATTGACTCAGAAGTGATAGTGAAAGCCCAGGGAGGGGATGAGCTTGCTAGAGAAAGCGTCGAGAATAATTATCATGACCCTCCTCTGTGGATGGAAAGACATCAACTTCTGGAGGGTGTGAGGACCCAAAGGAAAACAGGTGCTCGGCACAGGACAGGCAGTCAGCTTCATTTACTCATGGCAGCCTCTCAAAGAATAGCCATTGATAAGTGAAGCAGCACTTAAACCAATTAACCACTTGGCAGTGAACAGGCAGGGACAGAGTAGGAGGGGCTCGGGAAGGTGTGGGCCCCGGGGCTGAGGACGCTGGCAGGGCTCAGCCAGGCCTGGACTCCGGCTCTACTTGGTCCCTCCTGGCTGCTGCCTCTCACTGTGTGCCCCAGCCTTTCATTCCACACCTTTACTCAGGCTGTGCCCTCTGCCTAGAATGCCCTTCCTACCACTGACCTCTCCCTGTCCTCATTCTGAACCCTCACCGTACCCTGCTCAGCTGTAAGACCCTCAAGCTGTATCTCCCAGGAGACACCTGTTCATCCCCTGCCTCCCGCATGCTGGGTTAGGCGTCCCTTCTCTGTGCTCCCCACACAGTGCCCTGCATTTGACGGGTAGGTCCATGTCTGTCTCCCCATGGGGCCCAGAGCTCTTTGGAAGGCAAAGACCAAGGCCCACCCGGTGTCTGTGTGTGTTTCAGCCCCAACTCTGTCCTAGGGTCTGCCCGCCCTGCTTCTGGCCTTTTGCTGGGCCCAGAGCTCTCTTCCTTTCTGCCCCATAACCAGCTGGCTGCAGAACCCAGCCTCTCCCACCTTCAATCCCAGCACAACAAACAGGTCCAGATTTCTGGAGTGATGGGGAGGGGTTCCTCCAAGACACTTCTGATCTCCACGGCTCTCCTAGCCGGCACTCGGCGGTGGGGGGCGGGGGGGAGGGCAGGGAGAGCGGCTCCCCTTTGCAGAGCAGCTGCAGAGACAGGTCAGGAAAGGGGACTGCCGGGAACAGAGGAAATGGAGACGGGGCGCATAGATCATTCTTTCTTTCCGAAGGCTGGGCTGTAAAGGGAAGCCATCTGGCAGGAGAAGGGAGGGGATGGGGAAGCCAGAGAAGGGGCTTTGTTTTTGTTTTTGTTCTTTTAGGATGAAGAGACTTGAAGGAAAGGGGCCAGTGCACCGGGAAGGGGACTGGGACAGGAAGGGACGGGGGTGGACGTGCCTGATAAAGTTCAGTGCCTGGGGGGCGGGCGGGGAGAGGGGGGGAGAGGAGGGGAGGAGAGGGGAGAGGCTGGGAGGAGAGGGGCAAGAGGGGGAGGGCGGGGCAGGGGTGAGGGCGGGGCCCTGCCACATACGGAGCCCGGTATCCCGGTCCAGGCGCTGCGGTGGACCTGACGCTGCTGGCCGACCTGCGCCTGACCGAGCCCCAGCGCTTCTTCCTGACCTGCGTGTCCGGGGAGGCGGGGGCGGGCAGGGGCTCGGACGCCTGGGGGCCCCCGCTGCTGCTGGAGAAGGACGACCGCATCGTGCGCACGCCCCGGCCCTGGCAGCCCCTGCACCTGGCCCGCAACGGCTCGCGCCAGGTGACACTGCGCGGCTTCTCGCAGCCCTCCGACCTGGTGGGCGTCTTCTCCTGCGTGGGCGGCGCGGGGGCGCGGCGCACGCGCGTCCTCTACGTGCACAACAGCCCAGGAGGTAAGTCCGGCCGCCGGCGGGGAGAAGGGGCAGGAGGGGCTGCCCTTGACCCCTGACCCCGCCCTCCATCCGCCTCGCAGCCCACCTGCTCCCGGACAAGGTCACACACACGGTGAATAAGGGCGACACGGCAGTACTTTCCGCGTGGGTGCGCAAGGAGAAGCAGACAGATGTGATCTGGAAGAGCAACGGTGAGAGGGGCATCTGAACTGGGTGGGCAGGTAAACCCATAGCTCTGACACCCCGGCACCTCCATGGCCCTCAGTGTTCCCAGTTTTGGCCCCTGACACAGCACCTGTTACCCCCACTGGCCAACCTCCGGGGCGCCCCCTCTCTCCTGCACCAGGTCCATGGGAAGCACCTGCATCCAACTCATCTCTAGCTGTGAGATGTCCTCCTACTGCGCCCAGAGGACCAGCAGCCTCGTGGTCAGCTACCTCCTTCCCTGTCACCCCCAAATTAGTGCTATGTTAACCCCTCACGTTGGACTCTCCTCTGAGAGTTAGCAGGTGCTATCACATTAGCCCGTCTGGCAGGGAGCAGCAGTCCCCATGCTGAAGAAGAGAACGGGTAACAATGTCCCAGAACAGGCAAGGGAGGTTTGGCCTCTTCCAGAGATTTGTCAAGACACGTGCAGGGGCCTGGGCAGGCCTGGGGATCTCAGCCCAGGCCTGCCCCCACCCTGGCCCTGTCAGGCCCTCTGGGCACCCCATAGAAGGAAGCAGTTTTCCTGTGTGGCCCCAAAGATTCCTGCCTCAGCTCTCACACCCACAGCCCTTTGGCTGACTCATGTGTCCCTGGGCTCCTGAGGGAGGAGGACCCTTCTCTTGGGCCAAGGGGTTTGCCTCCTGAGCTCCAGGCCCCCCGAACTGATGAGAGATGTGGAGAGTCAGGTAGACCTGCGTTCCCTAGAATCTCTGTTCCATCCTGAGCAAAGAGGCAAGAAGGGGTGGGGCAGGGACAAGGACCCTGATATTAGGATCCACACGTCCTGGAGGGAGAGGCTCCTGGGAACTAGCTTCATGACGAAGAGGGGAAGAACATTCCAGGAGGAGGATTGATAAGAGCAAAGGCAGGAAGCTGTGAGATACCACAGTGTTTCTAGAAGAGATACAAGGAATTCAGGAATTCAGGAATGTTAGGAGTCAGGCAGGATGTGGAGAGGTATGGGCTACACAGTGGCCAAACTGGTGAAAAAGATTTGCTAAGGAGTCGGATGTTGTCTTGAGGGCAGTGGAGAACTCTGGAAGAGCTTAAGTAGGGGAGCTACTGCGCAATCTATTGGAGAAAAATCTCACTGGCTGCTGAGTGAAGGACGGACAGGAAAGGGGGAGACTGGAGGCAGAGAGACTGCTTGGAAGGCTGTGGGAGGCTGGGAGCAGGGTGGTGGCAGTGCACGTGGAGAGGAGTGGGCAGCTTTAGGAGACGAGGGGGAGATTGAACCGGACTTGGTGATTTACTGAGTGGTTGGTGGAGCATGGAAAAGGGGATGCTTCCCAGCTTTCTCGCTTGGGTCCAGACACTCGCCGGTGCCTTCCCCCAGGTCTGCTCACTCTGCCTGGCGCACGTTGATGTGACTCAGGCCGAGGTGGGCAGAGGGAGGGAACACCAGCTCTTGTGTGATGCTGAGGCCCCTGACCCGTTTATGCCCCCAGGATCCTACTTCTACACCCTGGACTGGCACGAGGCCCAGGAAGGGCGGTTTTTGCTGCAGCTCCCAAGCGTGCAGCCGTCATCAAGCGGCATCTACAGTGCCACCTACCTGGAAGCCAGCCCACTGGGCAGCGCCTTCTTTCGACTCATCGTGCGGGGTCAGGAGCAGAGGGCAGAGGTGGTGGGTGGTGTGGGAGGCTGGGAGCCCTATGGTACTTCCTGTGGACCCCCTGCATCCTCTGGTCCCCCAGGGCTGCCCCAGTCCTCAGCAGCAGTGGTCCAGTGGGTGAGGGTCAGCTGCTGAAAGCACATTCCTGCAGGTTGTGGGGCAGGGCACTGGGGACAAGACTGTACCAAGGAATGCCCGGGCTGCCTGCATGGAGGTGTCTGCCACGACCAGGACGGCGAGTGTGTGTGCCCCCCTGGATTCACTGGGACCCGCTGTGAGCAGGGTAAGGAGGAGGGGGGCACTAAGACCTGGGCAGGAGAGGATGCCTGGCTGGGGGAAGACTCTCAAACCATGGGCATGGACCTTGGAGGGTGAACATGCCAAGTAGGTCTTGAACCCTGGGGCCCAGCAGAGGCCCCTACACCCACATGCCCTCTTTCTAGCCTGCAGAGAGGGCCGTTTTGGGCAGAGCTGCCAGGAACAGTGCCCAGGCACATCAGGCTGCCGAGGCCTCACCTTCTGCCTTCCGGACCCCTATGGCTGTTCTTGTGGATCTGGCTGGAGAGGAAGCCAGTGCCAGGAAGGTACGGACTAACCCACCCTCCGTGCTCCCTGACCCAGGCAGTCGGCTACAAGCCCGGCCCCAGCCCTTCCCTCTGGCCCTGACTTGCACACCAAGACCTCCATGGTCCCCGCTCACTTGGTCAGTGCCCTTTCTACCCAGCCTGTCATTACCCAGGCCCCAGCCGGCCCTCGTTGCCCCCTGACCTGTGCCCCTCTAACCACACCCCCTCTGTTCCCAGCCTGTGCCCCAGGTCATTTTGGGGCTGACTGCCACCTCCAGTGCCAGTGTCAGAACGGCGGCACTTGTGACCGCTTCAGCGGCTGCGTCTGCCCCTCCGGGTGGCATGGGGTGCACTGTGAGAAGTCAGGTACGAGCATGGGGGGCTCTGAGGTCCCTCGGAACAGGTCAGCCTTCACCAGACGCATCTCCCTGGCTCAAAGCCCTGCCCTCAGGGAGCTCATGGTCTGGAGGTTCTCACCGCCAGCCCACATCATCCATACAGGGATGGGCAGCACCCCAGAGTGGGTGGGAGCCCAGAGCAGGCCCTGACCAGCCTGAGAGAGTCAGGGAGGGCTTCTGGGAAGAGGTGCGATCTGAGATGGGATATGAAGGACAAGAGAAAGATGGCTGGAGAGAGAGCAGGGCAACGTCGGGGGGATTGAGGACTCAGGCTCAGGTACCAGGACAGTGGCGTGAGGGGAGGCTCCGGGAGTGATCAGAGGAGGTCAAACCTTGGGGCCTTTGAATGACAGGCTATAGGATTTGCACTTAATGTGAGAGGCCAGCAGGGAATTGTTGAAGAGGCACAGGGCTCTCAGGTTTGTGTTTGAGAGAGGACACTGGCTGCTGGGTGGGGAGTGGAAGCAGGAGAGCCTGGAAGACCTGTCGCAGGGCCCAGAAACGATGGAGGCCTGAACCAGCGTTCTGGCTGTGAGGCTGGCAAGGGGTCTGGTCTCCGTGTGGGAGGGTATGAGGAGGCGGAGGGTGCAGGAGGTAGACTCAGGGGCAGTCAGAGGTGGGCGTGAGGGCCCTGGAGGAGTTGCACAGGACTTTGCTGGCTTTCAGGCCTGGGTGACTGGGCTGCTGGCGGTACCGCCGCTAAGATGCAGGACTCCGGAGGAGGGGCGCTGTGGCAGTCACGTATCTGCCCTTGCAGGGCCTCCAGGATGCGTGTCCCCTCTCTCCCCAGACCGGATCCCCCAGATCCTGGACATGGTTTCAGAACTGGAGTTCAACTTAGAGACGACACCCCGGATCAACTGTGCCGCCGCGGGGAACCCCTTCCCAGTCCGGGGCAGCGTGGAGCTCCGCAAGCCGGACGGCACGGTCCTCCTGGTCAGCCCCGTGACCCCAGCCCAGGGCCCCTGCCCCTCCAGACCCCTGACCCCTCGGGGCTTTCTGCGGGCTCTGCCCACCGGCCTGACCACAGCTCAAATGGGGTCAGGCTGATTGTTGAGGGACCACCACCCAGGTTCTGTCCCCTCATCAGCCTGGACGAGCACACTTGTATCCGCCACATGGCACACATTCTCTGTGGTCTGTCCCCTTCCCCTATCTCTCTCAGTCCACCAAGGCCATTGTGGAGCCAGATAGGACCACAGCCGAGTTCGAGGTGCCCCGCTTGGCTCTTGGGGACAGTGGGCTCTGGGAGTGCCGCGTGTCCACGTCCGGTGGCCAAGACAGCCGACGCTTCAGGGTCAACGTCAAAGGTCAGTGATGTCCTAGCTGATGCTGCTCAGACTGGGCATCGTCGCAGGAAGGCCAAGGGCATCTAAGGCCACAGCCCAGCACCAGGCAGAGGAGAGGGCTTGTCGTCAACCTGTGGCCTGGGCAGGGCATTGTCCAGGCTGGAGCACAGCTCAGTCCCATCTGGAAAGGGCATCCCATGCCCCAGAAAGGGGACACCCTGCAGCCTTGCCCAGGGTGATGCTTCCCCTCTCTACCTCCCCCAAACCCCGCCCCACAGACACACAGTGCCTTTCACTCCACCTCTGGGATGTTGCATCCCCCCACCCCCCAACCCCGAGTCACACCACAGGGCACTCATTGCTAGGACAGGGGAGTGCCTGGGGCTGTGGAGCTCAGAGGGTGACCTGCTTCATTTCCAAAGGGGCTTCCTGGTGAGTAAGGAGGTAGCTGCCAGCGCCCAGGATCGCTCAGAGCAGAACACCCACACCCCGGTATAGGTGTCCCTCCCCTTCTCCAGCACCATAAGCCTCAGACATTCACAGCCCCTGCCGCCCCTTGGCTCCTCTTTCCCTGTGCTCCTGACCCCGCCTTCCCCTGACATAAGCCCAGACCTCTTGCTCATCTTCCTCTCTCTCACTGTCAGACTCTGCTCCCCATTCTCTCTCCACTACTCTGCCAACCCCTCTACCACCCTGGTGCCCCACCTCCAGCCTTTCTCTTCTCACTCTCCCCAGGCTTTGGGCCCAGACAACTTGGCTTTGAATCTTCACTACAACTCTAGCTCCATCATCTAAGCAAGTTACTTATCTCCTCATAGCTTGTTTCTCTCTCTGTGAAATGAGGATATCAGCGCTCCCTTGATAGGGTTGCTGTAAAGATTAAATTAGATGATGCTTTTAAGCATTTAGCACAGTGCCTGACACAGGGTATGTGCTCAATGTATGTTGACATTTATTGTTATTATTAGTTAAAATGTCAACTACTCCTAAGATTTCAACCGTTCCCTAGCAACTCCCAGATATGATCTGCAGCCTGGACCCCTCTCCTGGGCCCCAGACCCAATTGGCGGGACCTCTGCGTAGTGGAGGTCTGGTTCTGAAGTCAGCATGGAAGTTACCTGGTGCATGACTCAAGGGCCCACTTTCTTTTTTTTTTTTTTTTTTATTAGCACCTTTAATTATTATTTATTTATTTATTTATTTTTGGGGCTGTGTTGGGTCTTTGTTTCTGTGCGAGGGCTTCCTCTAGCTGCGACAAACGGGGGCCACTCTTCATCACGGTGCGCGGGCCTCTCACTATCGCGGCCTCTCTTGTTGCGGAGCACAGGCTCCAGATGCGCAGGCTCAGTAGTTGTGGCTCACGGGCCTAGTTGCTCCGCGGCATGTGGGATCTTCCCAGACCAGGGCTCGAACCTGTGTCCCCTGCATTAGCAGGCAGATTCTCAACCACTGCGCCACCAGGGAAGCCCCAAGGGCCCACTTTCTATCCAGCCACCTCCACATCTAACGCCACATGTGAGCCACAGGCCCAGGGGCTCCATAGGATCCAAACTGGACCTTTCTCTCCCTCCAGACCAGCACTTCCTCCTGACATACTTCTTCCTGCCTGACCCCACTGTTCCCTCCCACCCCCTCAGCCACACCCCTGCACCTTCCTTGACCCTCCCCCATTCCCCCATCCATCCATCCATCCATCCATTCTTAGAAAATCCGTCTGGAAAATGTCTGAAAGAGGCAAGGGAACCAGTTAAGGCATTAATGCAATAATCCGGAGAGAAAAGCTAAGGCAGAAAGGGCAGTGACCACGGGGTGATGAAACTGAGCAGGGGCACAAAAGCTGCTTGGAGCAGGATGGGCTGATTTTAGGTGGCCTGGTCAGATAGACCTTGTTCAAACCCTGGCTCCGTGTCTTTAAGCAAGGTGTTCCATGTCTCTGAGCCTCAGTTTCTTCGTTCATAACATAGGGCTGATGAGCCCTGCCTGAAGGCACTTGTCAGGATTAGAGACCATGCACATGAAGCATCCGGGTAGAGCAGGTGCTTCATCACCTGCTCCTTTTTTTGTTTTTAATTAAGAGAGTGATGGATGATGGGGGAAGGGGCAGAGAGTAGGGTGGCACTGCCGTGGGTTTCAGGTCCCTCCGTCTGCACCCACCTTGCATGGGCAGAGTGCCCTCCCCCAAACCCCTGTCCAGCCACGCCACTCCCTCACTTCACATCTTTTGGGACATCCTCATGTCCTTATTGCCGAGTCCTTGCACCCTGAGCTGTCCTCCCTGGGCCCTGGACACTCTGGTCATCTGTTGAACTTGGTCTCTCCCCAGCCCAGGGGGTCCCCAGATCTAAATCAAAAACCAGAGTTGTCTTTGATGCCCAGAAGACAGAGTCTGCTCTTATTTCCAACGACGGGAGGGTGCTGTCTGGGCCATGCCTTACCCCGAGTCTCCTGGCAGTGCCCCCGGTGCCCCTGACTGCCCCTCGGCTCCTGGCCAAGCAGAGCCGCCAGCTCGTGGTCTCCCCGCTGGTCTCCTTCTCCGGGGATGGGCCCATCGCCTCTGTACGGCTGCACTACCGGCCCCAGGACAGCACCATGGCCTGGTCCACCATCGTGGGTGAGCGGGGCGAGAGCAGGGGGTGGGGAGGGGGGGTGGCTGGGGAAGGACGGGATGTCAGGCAGTGATGAGGGGAACGGGGGGATGGAAAGGGAGGGAGAAGTGTGTGGAGAAGAGAGGGACTGAAGGGAGAGTGGTGGCTTCTGGAAGGGGTTGGGACTGAATAGTGTGTGCTGCACACCCCGCCCCCAGTGGACCCCAGTGAGAACGTGACGTTAATGAACCTGAGGCCGAAGACGGGATACAGCGTCCGCGTGCAGCTGAGCCGGCCAGGGGAAGGTGGGGAGGGGGCCTGGGGGCCTCCCACCCTCATGACCACAGACTGTCCTGGTGAGAGGCCAAGAGTTATCCCTTTCCGCCCCCCAGGGGTTACTGTCCTATGCACTCAGGGTTGTCATGGCTTGTCCACCCTGGGGGTCCCTGCCTTTCCCACTGGAGGTTGTCCCCTGGGGATCAGTATCCCGTCCGGCCCCAGGGACCCACCGGACAGTTCTGACCCCCGACCTCTGGCCCCAGAGCCCTTGTTGCAGCCGTGGCTGGAGGGCTGGCATGTGGAGGGCCCCGACCGGTTGCGAGTGAGCTGGTCCTTACCCTCGGTGCCGGGGCCACTGGTGGGCGATGGTTTCCTGCTGCGCCTGTGGGACGGGGCCCGGGGACAGGAGCGGCGGGAGAACGTCTCGTCCCCCCAGGCCCGCACCGCCCTCCTGACCGGACTCACACCTGGCACCCACTACCAGCTGGACGTGCGACTCTACCACTGTACCCTCCTGGGCCCAGCCTCACCCGCTGCTCGTGTGCTTCTGCCCCCCAGCGGTACGCTGGGGAGGGGGTGATGGGCTCAAGACGAGGGAGGACATGGGACGCAGGGAACACAGGAGACCCAAAAGGACATAGGAGGTTATAGGAGCCTGGATGGACATGCAGAGAGCATTGAACGTGAAAACATGGGCATAGGGAGGACCCGGGATGTGAGGCAGACACGAGCACGGGGAGAACATGACACAGGGAAGGATACAGGCTACCAGGAGGACATGGGACTTGGTGGGAACACAGGGTGTGGGGGGACATGGGGAGGACCTATGACACTGGGAGGGTCTGGGCCGCCAGGAAGGCTTGGCATGTAAGGAGAACCAGGGGCAGCAGAAGCTCAGGGGTGAAGGAATCCGCAGGGAGAGGGGTTCAGCCCAGGAAGGAAGGAGGAGGTTGGCGGGGTGGCTCCCATTCTGGGGCTCGCGGAGCCGGGGACACAGCTAGAGTGGATCTGTCTGACCCCACAGCCACACAGCCCGGTCCCATCTGAGCCCTGCCTTCTCACCCCCGTGTCCGCAGGGCCCCCAGCCCCCCGACACCTCCACGCCCAGGCCCTTTCAGACTCCGAGATCCAGCTGGTGTGGCAGCGCCCAGAGGCTCCAGCTGGGCCTATATCCAAGTACATTGTGGAGGTGCAGGTGGCTGAGGGCTCAGGAGACCCGCTGTGGATGGACGTGGACAGGCCCGAGGAGACGAGCACCGTCGTCCGCGGCCTCAACGCCAGCACGCGCTACCTCTTCCGTGTGCGGGCCAGCGTCCAGGGCCCCGGTGACTGGAGCAACATGGTAGAAGAGTCCACCCTAAGCAACGGTGAGAGGGCGGGGCTCAAGAGGACTCCTGGACCACAGGATCAGTCTCAATGCTCTCTCCTTCCAAGTGATCCCCTGCCTTGGAGCTAGGGCATCCTAGGCCCCCTCCCAACAAATGACACAAGCCCTGGCACTGGGGACCCTGACCCTTCCCTTCCTATGACCCGTTGTCCTAGTGCTGGAAAAATCATGTCATTCCAGATCCATTGGTCCTAGGCCTGATATACCTGCTCCCTCCCTGGAACTGGGATCTCTGACCTCTCCCTCTGTGTGACCCCATGGTGGCCTCTGGGTTCCCTGACCCAGGCGTCCCTATGATCTGCCCCTCTTATTGGATCCAGGGCTGCAGAGTGAGGGCCCGGTCCAAGAGGTCCAGGCAGCTGAAGAGGGTCTGGATCAACAGCTGGTCCTGGCTGTGGTGGGCTCTGTGTCTGCCACCTGCCTCACCATCCTGGCTGCCCTCTTAACCCTGGCGTGCATCCGCAGAAGCTGCCTGCATCGCAGACGCACCTTCACCTACCAGTCGGGATCGGTCAGTCACCTGTACCCTTCTCAGGGCACATGTGTGCAGACCTTGTGTATATACGTTCCTACCTATACACACATGAGTACTTGTACACTGCGAGTGTGTGTGTGTGTGTGTGTGTGTGTGTGCGCGCGCGTGCACATGGGTGTTTGTGTCATAGGTATAGGACTACACTCAACAACGTGCAAGGGTGCAATACTTATCAATAATTTTCTCTATTTCTCTAGAAGTGAACTCAACTCACAGTCCATTTATATTCGTGGTGACATGTTTAATATCCCCAGTTCAGAATCACTTGGTTATGTCCATGTTGCACCACGGTCAATTAAGGATTCTCCCCCTTCTCACGAGGGGTGATGGAAGCCTGGGAAGCCTGGTGATAACGTAGGGTATGCCTGGGCTCCGTGCCGGCCTCTGTCCGGGCAGGCCGTCCCGCACTTGGGTACCAGCCTACACCTGCACGCATCTGTGACTCATGTCCTCAGCCCTTCCGTAGCCTCCTTCCTGCCGGCAGGGCACTCGCGCTGTGAGTTCCTCGTCCCAACCTCCATCCTTGCAAATCCCAGGGCCTCCTTGTGGAGACGTAAGAATTCCAAGGGGCTTCCCTGTGCCCTGCAGAAGGCAACGTATTCTATGGCCCTCAGACCCGTTGCTGCAGACCCTCCTACAGCTGTTGAGCTGGGCCTGCAGCCTCACCTGTCACTCCTGGAGACAGGAAGCACAGGCCTCCCCTCTTCTTGGCTTCCCTGTAAACCTGGCTGAGCTTTCTGTCCTGCCTATGCCCCTCCAGCCAGCAGGCCCACACCGAGGGGCTGGGGGTGGGGGTGGGGTGCTGGCTCCTCTTGGGGGACAAGGCGTCACCTCATCTTGTCACCTCCTCCCATCTCTCTCTCCTCTGGGATCTTCCCCACTGTTGTCACTTATGATCTGAACTCTGACCTTGGTCCTCTGTGCCTGGGCTCTTGATATTTACAGCCAAGCTTTGGCATTTCAAAAAAACAAAAACAAAAAACTTCTCTCTCAAGGGCTGATCCTTGTGATAGAAAGCCTAGTGTCTGAGGCTATTGTCTCTGCCATGCCTTTAGAAAACTCCCTTCAGAGATTCAATCAGCCTCTTTGTTCTAGGCTGCATTGGCCTCCTTCTGAGGTCAGTGTGTGCAGAAAGCGGCCCTGGCTGTGGCAGGGGAGGGTCACGGGTACGAATGTGGAGGGAAGGAGTAGGAAAGCAGCCTTAAATGGGTATAGCACCCTGACATATATCAAGATGTACCCCTGCTACGTGCACCTGCGTGCGCGTATGCGTATGCGTGCGTGTATGCATGAGCGCGTGTGCCGGGCGTGAGTGCACGTGTGCGTCCCTGTGAGTGCCCCCATCTGTACGTGCCTGGCTCCCTCTGCTTGTGCTCCTGCCTGAGCACATGTCCACGTGTAGCTCTCATGGATGCCCTGCATAGGGGCCACCACTAGAACGTGCGTGTGCATGCTGGTGTGTGCCTTCAGCTGTCCGTGTTTTCTGTGAATCCATGTGACCTGTGTCCTCAGCCCTCGCCCCTCAAGCTGGGCTGCAGCTCACGTAGGGACCACACCCACCACCAGGTCTGTCTTAACCCTTCTTTTGGTTCTCATATTGGCAGCGCCAGTGGTCCTGTTCAGCGGTTCCCTCTTCCTGCTATCAGCCCTGTGCAGGTGGCCCAGCTCCTGCTTGGTTGGGGGGAGTGGATGTTCCCTTCTCTGTGCTCTTTCTATCCGCAGGTCCCGGGGTGATTTGAGAGCTATGGGTGGCCGCCGAGTGGGTGGACAGGGGTAATCTCTGCTTCCACTGCTGTGGAGAAGAAAACCCATCCACTGGCTCCCAGCAGCTCAGGGCTTAGCATGGAGTAGGTGCTCAGTAAATGTACCCTAGCCCACCGCCCAGGGCTGGAATCCCCTCCAGAGCGTCCTTGGTGACAAAAAAAAAAAAAAAAAAACCGGTTGTGGGATTAGCACAATAAGGGGAAGCTCATTACACCCCATCACAGTTCATTCCAGTTCCTTTCAGTTTTCAGTGTTAGGAGTATCATCCTTCCATCGACTCATGCCATGGCTTCTAGCAATTTTACCCACTCCTTGTTCCTCCAGAGCCCCACACACCTGATCCCCAGGTGGCGGCCTCTGCATTTCTCTCCTTGGACATCTGTCCACCCAACAGCCCACCTATGGCTCCATCTCATATGATTCCGTCTCAGTATGTGTCCTGTGTCTGACTGTGCCTGGCTGGCCGCCAGGGTGCCCTCTGTCTGAGTCTCTGTCCATTTGTCTAACCACTCTTTGTCTGCCTATCTGTGCATCTTGCTGCCCCTGTCTCTTGTGCGGACTGTCTGCCCACTTGTCCCATCCTATGAAGGGTGAGGAGACCATCCTGCAGTTCAGCTCGGGCACCTTGACACTGACCCGGCGGCCAAAACCACAGCCCGAGCCCCTGAATTACCCAGTGCTGGAATGGGAGGACATCACCTTTGAGGATCTCATTGGGGAGGGGAACTTCGGCCAGGTCATCCGGGCCATGATCAAGAAGGACGGACTCAAGATGAACGCAGCCATCAAGATGCTGAAAGGTCCGCTGCGAGTGACTCCCGCCCAAGCCCTGACCCTCTCCTTTGTCCCACAGTCCCAGGCCCCACCTGGCTTCCACCAGCAACTGACACCAGCCCTCACCAGCCCATACCCTTTCTCCAGGGTTATTTTCGGCAAAAGTGATATTGGATTCTTTACACAGAGTATGCCTCTGAAAATGATCATCGTGACTTCGCGGGAGAACTGGAAGTTCTGTGCAAATTGGGGCATCACCCCAACATCATCAACCTCTTGGGGGCCTGTGAGAACCGAGGTGAGCTCCCAACTCATCACCTACCCTTTCTTCCAGACCCCCATTATCAGCCGTCACCCTTGCATCTGTAGCTTGTGGGAAGCTTCGGGACACTGAAACATCACTATTGGTTCTCCTTCGTGCACCAGGTTCCCTGTCTAGTACCATGGGGTGCCTGCTGCCACCCCAGGTTGCCTGAGTATAAACCACCACCCTGTCTTCCTCACCTCCCAGGTTACTTGTATATCGCCATTGAATATGCCCCCTATGGGAACCTGCTTGATTTCCTGAGGAAGAGCCGGGTCCTGGAAACTGACCCAGCTTTTGCCCGAGAACATGGAACGGCCTCCACCCTCAGCTCCCGGCAGCTGCTGCGTTTTGCCAGTGATGCCGCCAATGGCATGCAGTACCTGAGTGAGAAGCAGGTGTGTGTGAGTGTGTGTTGGGGGAGGTGAGGGGAGACCATCAGGCGGACTTCAGGAGATTAAATTGGCAGGCTCTAATTGATGTGGGATTGAGGAATAAAGAGGGACGTGACCCCATCCTGTCCTGGATGAGTGGGTGAGAACACAGGGCGAGAAGCAGGTCTGAAAAAGGTGTTGCATTTGAAGCATCCGAGGGACGTCATGGTGGAGGTGCTGGCTTAGCGGTTGTAGAAGCCAGCCTAAAACTCAGGAGGGAGGCCTGGGCCGGAGACGACAGTCGGGGAGCTGTCACTTCACAGATGGTGACGCTGGTGGCCAGGGAGTGGGCAAGACTCACCAGGAGAGGCTGGAGGGTATAACAGACAGGGGAGGCCTGAGAACAAGTTCAAGGACACCCTGCTTGAATGAAAGGAGAGAGGGGACAGTTGTAGGGGGTGACCAGAGACTGAGGGGAGGCATTTTGAAGTTATTAAAGTTTTGAGTATCTTTGAAAGCAGAGGGGAAGGGGCCAAGATAGAGGGAGGGGTGATGGAGAGAGGTCTCTGAGGAAGGTGGAGGGCCCAGTGGGGAGGATCTGGAACTCAAGGGAGAGGTCACTTTGGGCAAGAGAAGGGCCTTTCCACGCTCATCAGTGGGGTGGGGGTCGGGGAGAGGTCAGGAAAGACGGGGTCAGGGAGCATGCAAAGAGGAGAAGGTGCAGTGTGGTCACTGGGGAAAAGCCCACCTTCGTCCCAGGAGAGGGATACAGCCTGAACTTGGCCGTGGCCCAGGTCACAAGAAGGAAGGGATGACAGCCAGCACACTGTGGTTCTTCTCAGGCAGGAGTTTCTGATCCAGGATGAGGCCTGGGTTGGGGGGCAGAAGAGTAAGGGGCTACTAAAGGCACGGAGGGGCCCACGAAGCCAGCCGCGGGGCCAGACCCCTCACTGGCCCCGGAGTCTGGGGCTCACTCATCCCCCGTCTTTCCTGACTTCTGACCGTGCCTGCAGTTCATCCACAGGGACCTGGCTGCCCGAAACGTGCTAGTCGGAGAGAACCTGGCCTCCAAGATTGCGGACTTCGGCCTTTCTCGGGGGGAGGAGGTTTATGTGAAGAAGACGATGGTAAGTCTCACTGGGTCCCCCTCTCAGGGCCAGGCCTGGCCCTGCCTCCCGGAACCTGCTGAACAGCCCCTTTCTCGTCACCTGACCCCTCAAACCCACTCTCTCCCAGGGGCGTCTCCCCGTGCGCTGGATGGCCATTGAGTCTCTGAACTACAGTGTCTATACCACCAAGAGCGATGTGTGAGTGTGGGGGGGGAGGGGCGGGAGGGTCTGGTCCCCTGAGGATGCTTGTAGATGTAACCTGGACGCACCTCAGAGATGTCTCAGGTAGTCCAAGGCGTGACTTGGCCATCCCTACGGTGTGTTCCAGATGTGACACAGGTGTGACACAGACATGTCTCAGGTATACCTTGGCCATGCCCGGCATCTTAGTGGGAAGGCGTGGGGCTAGCTGGAAGGAAGTTTCAACTTGGAAGGTGTGTCAGGAGTAGGATTGGAGTAGGGGAGGTTTAGGGCTAGGCTATATTTGACTAAGAGACTGGAGGATGCCTTGGAGAGGCTTGGGGATGCTGGTGGATAGCGCCTGGGTGAATGGAGAGACCACTCAGAGAATGTTCTCGCCTTCCTCTCTGAAGGGCAGGTCATCCCCACCCGAGGACCTAACCAGAGCATGACCCCCAAGACGCCCTCTCTGCGCTCCCTCCTCCGAACAGCCATCCTGGCACAGCCCTGCCCTTCTCTCCAGGGAGCCTGGCCTGCCCAGCGCTCCAGCCCTGGCTCTGCCCCTTGCCCCAAGCCCCTTGGCCTGGCCTGCCCGGCTCACTATCCAGCACACCACCACCCCTCTGATCACTACTTGCCTACTTCCTGCTTCTGCCCCAAGACCCCTGAGATCCCCTCCCCGCAACTAGAACGTCCACCCTGGCCTCAGCCGCCTCTAACCTGCACAGCTGTTGTTACAATATAAGAGGCAGTTAAGAGCAAGGGCTTTGGAGCGAGACTGCCAGGGTTTGAATCCCAGCTCTGCCACTTACTGGCTGTGTGGCCTTGGGTGAGCTAGCTAAGCTCTCAGTGCCTCTGTGTCTCCATCTGTAAGATGGGGATAATAGTTGTACCTATACCATAAGGTTGGTGTGAGGGTTAAATGAATGTACGTTATATACGTTAAATGATCAGGGCCTCGCCTACGGTTAAGTGCACAGTAAAAATGTTAGCTATGATTACATTAAGCCTGGGAGGCTGGGAAGGAGTTTCAGTTGCAGAGACAACAGCTGGCCAAGGCCAGACCCTTGCAAAGCAGATACACACAGGGGCTGGGAGGGGCTGCACGCCCGGGCTAGGTAGACACTAAGCTGCTGGGCCCCGGGGCCTAGAAGGTAACTAAGTACATCCTCCTCATTTCAGTTGGTCCTTCGGGGTCCTCCTCTGGGAGATCGTGAGCCTTGGTGAGTCCCTGAGCCCTGTCCCTGAGAGGGTCCCCACATTCTCCCTACCCCGCCGCCCCCGCCCCGGGCCCTGGGCTGAGAGAGCGTTGCGCCTCCCACAGGGGGCACCCCATACTGCGGCATGACATGTGCCGAGCTCTACGAGAAGCTGCCGCAGGGCTACCGCATGGAGCAGCCTCGCAACTGCGATGACGAAGTGTGAGTCCCCTCAGCTTTGAGCCCCGGGAACCCCGTCACCCCAGCAGGCCCTGAGCCTCACCTCAGCGATCCCCCACCTGCAGGTACGAGCTGATGCGGCAGTGCTGGCGGGACCGTCCGTACGAGCGACCCCCCTTTGCCCAGATCGCGCTGCAGCTGGGCCGAATGCTGGAAGCCAGGAAGGTGAGGAGCCCGGGGGGACGGGGGCTGGTCTCGCCGAGCCCACGGGGGTGCCCTCTCCTAGGAGCCAGAGAGCAGCAGCCTCTGCGTCCCTGTCCCCACCACTAGCTGCACCACAGCTAGGCCGGGCCCTGGGATGCAGCCCCCCTTTCCAGCTCTCACTGGGTCGGACGCGAGGCCCTATCTAAACTCTTCCAAGGCCACTGACTAGCCTCAGCAGCGAGTCCTTGTCCCAGGTCCCAGACTCCCTGCCTGTCCTCTGCTGGGGCCATCAGCCCATTCTCATCTGGGACACCTCACCTGGCACAGAGCCGGAGTGGAATCGTGAGCGGTCAGCTCACCAAATGGACGGAGGACGAGTGAATGACCCGGGAACTGAATGCATGAATAGAGTTAGTGGGTGGATGATACAATAATCAATCAAATAAACACGTAATTAAACAACTGAATCTAGTAAGCATACAAATAAACGAATTATCAAATAAACATAAGTGAAGAAATGCATCAAAATGAGTAACGTGAAGAGTTTGTCATATGAATTAATTAATGACTAAGTAGTTAAAGGAGTTATTAAACTATCTTAAGAATGAAGGAATAATCAAATAACCAGAAAAATGGGTAAATCATCAAGAATAGCCTTATAAATAGATGAATAAGTAAATGAATGGATGAATGCATTAGCAATCAATTCATCGGATAAGGGCACGAAGAAACCCCTATTGAACAATTGTGTCAAGGGTCTCTCATGCGAGCCCCCAGCTGTGGTCTGATGACCTTGCTGCTCTGGGCTGGTGAGGACCACCCTTGGCCATGGGGTCATCTTGAGTCTCCAGAACAAATCCGTGTCACTTCAAATACCCCAACCACGTGGAAGTCAAGGACCTCCAGGGCAGGCACGCCCCCATCCCTGGCCCCCACTAAAGCTTGCTCTGCTCCCCAGGCCTACGTGAACATGTCGCTGTTTGAGAACTTCACGTACGCGGGCATCGACGCTACAGCTGAGGAGGCCTGAGCTGCCATCCGGCCAGAACGTGGCTCTGCTGGCCAGAGCAAACTCGGCTCTTCAACCTGTGACTTCTGACCCTTGTCGCCTGAGCTGCCTCAAGGAATTGTTTTTTAACTTAAGGAAGAAAAAAGGGGATCCAGGGATGGGGTGGGCTTCGGGGGGGTGGGTCCTCATCCTTTGCAGTTGCTCCCAGTGCCTCCTGAATCACTGACGGCCACCCTCACGTCCTGCGTTCTAGTTCAGCTGTTCCACGTTTGTGCTCTTCTGTTCCCTGCCCTCAAACCCCTGCTTCAGCCCCTCCACTCAAGCCAGCACTCATACCACTAACATGCCCTGTTCAGCTGCGCCCCACTCCCAGCCTTGTAATCAGGAAAAATAAATGCTCTGAGAAGCTCCATCCGATGTCTACCTTTTACTGCTGGTCAATCCCAGGGAAAAGTTAAGCCAAAGAGGGAGAAACTGGACTTTCCAGGAAAAGAAATGCTATCCCTGGTTACACTGTCATTATTCCAAGCCCTCTACGGGGGTTGCCTCTCCATGATGGGAGATGTTCTTGAAGACCGATTTTATACATACATTGCCCCCACATCTCCGTCATAATGAGAAGTCCAATTCTCCCCTGGTCTCTTCCCAGCTTTCCAGCCTCTATCACCAATATGTCTCCCTAGGTAGCTGCCAGCCTAGGAGTCTTTGCTCTGTCCAAACAGTCCCTCCTAGGATCGGCTCTAAGCCAGCCTCCGCTCCAACTGACACCTCAGCACCGGACAGATTCTGACCTGTCTTGAGCTCCCATTTTCCTTATGTCTCTAGGCGGCCTTCCCTGGCTTGGTACTGCCCGGCTTGTGGGCCCCAAAGGAAGAAAGCAGAGGTCACTTCCAACTTCAGCCGGCCACGGTAGGATTCCTTTGCCTTCCTCAGAGTCTCTAAGTGTGTGGGGGGGTGATCCCTGTACTGAAAGCTAGTCCCAAATCACTACCCCATGCTGTGTGGCCTTCAGGTTTGCCCATCCTTTTGATTTGTCACTGCTGGCCTCAGATTTCTCTCCCACTGGTCCTTAAGAAACAAGACTTGTCTTGCTTCTCACATCTTTTCAGCGAATCAGATAAAATTGAAGAAGACATAAAGATAGGATGATATTGTGGTTAAGAGCACAGATACTGGAATCACACAGACCCGTGTCCAAGTCCCTGCTATATCGCTTACTATCTGTGTGACCTTGGTCAACTCACTTAACCTCTCTGAGCTTCAGTCTTCTACTCTGAAAAATGAAGTTAGTAACAGCTACCTCACTGCTGTTAGCACTAAATAAGATTACACAGGGACATTTTCCACAACTATGACCTTGGACATAGTGTTCAGCAGGTGTCAGCTGATAAGCATTATACACAAATGCAGGAAGTTGGGGAAGGGGGTGATTATCAGAATCTGTATTCCAAAAAGACTTGAGTGGATAGAGAGTAGAGCTGAATTTAAGAAGAAGAAATTAACTGGAGTAAAGGGGAGGCTATGCATGCTAGGGGAGATGGGATTTGCTAGAATGAAATTCCATTTCAGATCTACTGCAGGGATATTTCCAGGTCGTGGATGTGGGGATTAAAAAGTTATCTCTGGTAGGGACCAATATATAAACAAAGATGCCCCTGTGGGGTGACAGATATGTAAACAAACAATAAAATACAGTGGTGTATGCTATAAGAGAGGGAGACGGGACCTGTGGGATACATAGAAAGGAGATGCAGTCGGGAAAGCTTTTCTAGAGAAAGTAACATTTTAATATGGGCCATGAAGAAGAAGCAGGAGCTTGACAGAAGAAAACACCTGGTGGAGGAAACAGCACCTGTGACATGTGGTATGTTCAGGAGCTGCAAAGAATTCCCTGTGTCTGGAACAAAGGGAGGACATAGCTCCATGAGGGTAATGACTGCAGAGAGGTGACAGGGGCCAGCCCGTACTGAACCTTATAGGGAATATTAAGGATGTGAGTCTTTATCCTATGGGCAAAGGGCAGCCATAGAAGAGCTGGATGCAGGGGTGTGTCATGATCAGATTTGCATTTTTGAAAAGATCACTGGTTACTCTGTGGAAGATGGATTATAGAGGAACAAAGTGACGTGCCTATAAATTAGATACCTTAAATAAAATGGACAAATTCCTAGAAAGACAGGAACTACCAAAATTGACAAGAAAAAATAGGCAATCAAAATAGACTTATGACAAGTAAAAAGATTAAATTAGTAATCAAAAAACGACCTACAAAGAAAAGCCCATGCCCAGATGGCTTTGCTGCTGAATTCCACCAAACATTTAAAGAATAAATACAAAATTTTCACAAACTCTTCAAAAATAGAAGAGGAAAGAATAGTTCCCAATTCATTCTGTAAGACCAGTATTACCCTGATACACAGAGCAGACAAAACAGCACAAGAAAACAAAACAACAGATCAATATATCTTATGAATATGGACACAAAAATTCTCAAGAAAATACTAGCAAACAGAATCCAGCAACATATAAAAAGGATTGCATAACACAACCAAGTGGGATTTATCCCAGGAGTGCCGAGTTTGGTTAAACATCCAAAAACCGATGAATGTAATATGTCAACGTATCAATAGAATGAAAAACAAAAACTACATGATCATCTCAATAGGCACAGAAAAAGCATTTGACAAAATCCAACACACTTTCATGTTTAAAAAAAAAAAAAAACAACTAAAACTGAGAGTAGAAGGAGACTTCATCAACCTGATACAGGGCATTTACAAAAATCCACATCATACCTAATAGTGAAAGACTGAATGCTTTCTCCCTAAGAACAGGAAGGAATAAGACAAAGATATCTGTCTCCCCACTTCTATTCAACACTGTACTGGAGGTTCTAGCCAGGGCAGATGGGCAAGAAAAATAAACAAACAGCATCCAGACTGGAAAGGAAGAAGTAAAACTGTCTCTATTTGCAGATAACATGATTGTGTATCCAGGAAATCCTAAGGAATCCACTAAAAAACTATTAGAACTGATAAATGAGTTCAGCAAGTTTGCAGGACACAAGATTTATATACAAAAAGCAGTTTTCTTTTATACACTTGCAATGAACAATCTGAAAATGAAAATAAGAAAATTCCATTTACAATAGCACTAAAAAGAATAAAATACTTAGGAATATATTTGGCATGCAAAACTTATACTCTAAAAACTACAAAACGTCATTGAAAGAAATTAAAGCACATCTAAATAAATGGAAAAACATCTCATGTTCATGAATTGGAAGACTCAGTAATTTTAAGATAATAATACTTCCCAAACTGATCTACAGATTCAATGCAATCCTGTCAGAATACTAACTGGCTTCTTAGTAGAAATTGACAAGCTGATTCTAAAATCCATATGGAATTGCAAGAGACCCAAATCAGCCAAAACAATCTTGAAAAAGAAGAACAAATTTGGAGGACTGACACTTCCTAATTGCGAAACTTATTACAAAGCAATAAAAATCAAGATAGTGTGGTACTGGCATAAGGATAGACAGATCAATAGAATAGAACTGAGAGTCTAGAAAGAAACCCATGTGTCTATGATCAACTAATCTTAAACAAAGGTGCCAAGACCATTCAATGGGGAAAGAATGGTCCTCAACAAATGGCGCTGGGACAACTGAATAACCACATGCAGAAGAATGAATTGGACCTTTTACAAACACCATAAACAAACTTAAACTGGATCAAAGACCTAAATGCAAGAGCTAAAACTATAAAACCCTTAAAAGGAAACATAGGGGTAAATCATCATTACCTTGAATTTAGCAATGAATTCTTAGATATGACATCAAAAGCACAAGTAACAAAATTAAAAATAAATGAATTAGACTTCATCAAAGTTGAAAACTTTGGCATATCAAAGGACATTATCAAGAAGGTCAAAAGACAACCCATAGAATGGGAAAAAAAATATTTGCAAATCACATATCTGAGAAGGGACTTGTATCTAGGATATATAAAGAAGGCTTACAACTCAATAAAGATAAATATCCGAATTTTTTTAAATAAGCAAGAGCCCTGAATAGACATTTCTCCAAAGAAGATTATACAAACGGCCAATAAGCACAAGAAAAGATGTTCAACATTATTAGTCATCAGGCAAATTCAAATCAAAACTGTAAGGAGGGGCTTCCCTGGTGGCGCAGTGGTTGAGAATCTGCCTGCTAACGCAGGGGACACGGGTTCGAGCCCTGGTCTGGGAAGATCCCACATGCCGCGGAACAACTAGGCCCGTGAGCCACAACTACTGAGCCTGCGCGTCTGGAGCCTGTGCTCCGCAACAAGAGAGGCCGCGATAGTGAGAGGCCAGCGCACCGCGATGAAGAGTGGCCCCCGCTTGCCACAACTAGAGAAAGCCCTCGCACAGAAATGAAGACCCAACACAGCCAAAAATAAATAAATTTAAAAACAAAAACAAAAAAAACTTAATAGTCTATTTAAAAAAAAAAAAAAAAAACTGTAAGGAGAGTTGGGGTGGGGGAAGGAAGGATTGGCAGTTTGGGATTAGCAGACGCAAACTATTATATATAGGATGGATAAACAATAAGGTCCTACCTTATTTACCTTGTGTAAAGCACAAGAAACTGTATTCAATATCCTGTGATAAACCATAATGGAAAAGAATATATATATGTAACTGAATCACTTTGCTGTACAGCAGAAATGAACACAACATTGTAAATCAACTATACTTCAATAATTTTTTTAAAAAATACTATAAGGAGATACCACTTCATATCCACTAGGATGGCTATAATCAAAAGTCAGATAATAACAAGTGTTGACAAGGAGAAATTAGAACCCTCATACATTGCTGGTGGGAATGTAAAATGGTGCAGCCTCTTTGGAAAATAGCCTAGCAGTTCCTCGAACAATTAAGCACAAAATTTCCATAGGACCCCGCACTTCCATTTCTAGGTATATACCCAAGAGAAACGAAAACATATGCCCACACAAAACTGTACTTGAATATTTATAGAAGCATTATTCGTAATAGCCAAAAAGTGGAAACAACCCAAATGTCTATCGACTGATGAATGGATAAACAAAATGCGGTATATCCATACAATTGAATACGATTTCAGCCATTAAAAGGGAATGAAATGCTGATGCACTCTACAACATGCAAGAACCTTGAAAATACCATGCTAAGAGAGAAGCCAGTCACAAAAAGACCACATATTGTATTTGTTTGTATTTCATTTATATGAAATGTCCAGAATGGACAAGTATTTAGAAATAGGAGGTAAATTGCAGGTTGCTTAGAGTTTGGGATTAGCAGATGGAGGGATAGGAGGGCAAGAGCTAGAAGGTACAGGATTTCTTTTTTTTTTTTTTTTTAATATTTTTTTAGTTAGTTGTGGCAGGCGGGCTCCTCAGTTGCAGCTCGTGGGCTCCTTAGTTGTGGCATGCAAACTCTTAGTTGCGGCACGCGTGTGGGATCTAGTTCCTGGACCAGGGATCGAACCCAGGCCGCCTGCATTGGGAGCGCAGAGTCTTAACCACTGTGCCAGCAGGGAAGTCCCAGGATTTCTTTTTGAGGAGATAAAAGTGATCTGAAATTGACTGTGATTTCATATATCTGTGAATATACTAAAAGCCATTGAATTGCACACTTTAATTGGGTGAATTGTATGGTATGTAAATTAAATTCCAATAAAGCTGTTAAAAAAGAGAGAGAGAATGAAGAAGTGATGGTGTGGTGGTGAGCTGGAAGAAATACTTAGGTGATAGAATGGCCAGGGGTTGAATATGGGCGTGGAAGGAAAGGGAAGGAGTCTAGGATTATTGCCACACTTCTGTTTAGATGACTGGGTTGCTGGAAGTGCCAGTCACTGAAAGAACAAAAACAGCTGGTACATACATGGTGCTTAATTGCCAGGCACAGCCCAAGCACGTGGCACATATTAATTCCTTTCATCTTCAACAACCCTATTAGGTAGGTACTATTATTATCATTCCCATTCTGCAGAAGAGACAACAGGCTCAGAGAGGTTAAGTAACTTAGCCAGAGTCTGGCAGCTCATAAATGGCAGAGTTGGGGTTCAAACCGAGACATTCTGGATCCAGAATCCTTCTCGTAGCCACAGTGCTGTGGTGCTTCTCTGGCACAGGGGAAAGGGCCCGACTGGGGTATAATACCAGCTTGCAAATCCAACACCAATACTTTGATTGCATACTGCGCGCCAGGTCCTGGGCTAAGGGCGGGCCCCAAGGGCATTCTCCCCCAACAGAAGAGCTCACACGTCCACTGTGGCACCATAGGACCCAGGACGCCACTACAAACAAGGCAGAGAACTTCAGGCCAAAGCACCTAAACTCTCAGCCTCACCTGCCCTAGCCCTGTCTAGCTGCAGTCCTCACTGCCTCACTCGGCAGCTGTATTCCCACAGGGGATGACCTGGGTTGGGCAAGGGTTGGAACAAGAGACCAACTCAGCAGCACAAACTTGTTTCCAGGGAAATGATGGAAAGGGAAGAGGGAAGGCCGAGGCACGCCTCTTGAAGCCTCATTTGGCTGGCGGCTGTGGGAAAGGCGAACCCAAGTGCTTTGTCCAAGAGGCCCCGCTGCAGCCTGCCCGGACTGCAAAAACGGAACTCCCACCCGTCAGCCCTGAGTCATTCCCCTCTCGGCCCCAAGGAAGGGGTGATTTCCTGCCTGGCCCTCTGGGCAGCTCAGGCTCCTCCCACGGGCTGTGCATCTCTTATCTCACCCCAGGCCCGCTCCCAGAGTCTGGCCGGAGTGGTCTGGTCCTCATGTTTCCTCAGCAGGAAACTTGGATTCAGGGGTTAGAGAGAGCCCAGCAGCTCAGGAGGACAGAGGGCTGACCAAATTGGGTCCCCTGTAGCTCTCGCTTGGGGTCGCTGCTGGGCACCTAGGGGCCCTTTTCCCATTTACTTGAATAAAACCTCTCCTGATGCCTGTTTTGAACCCAGCCTCATCCTGTGGGAGAGACTCTGGCCTGGTGTGGCCCTGTTCCAGGCACATAACGTTAAATAAATGAATAAAGTGGAGAAAACAGTAGTCCTAATCAGAGGTGCCCATGTAGTAGTTATAAGAACAGGCTTTGGGGCTTCCCTGGTGGCGCAGTGGTTGAGAATCTGCCTGCCAGTGTAGGGGACACGGGTTCGAGCGCTGGTCTGGGAAGATCCCACATGCCGCAGAGCAGCTGGGCCCGTGAGCCACAATTACTGAGCCTGCGTGTCTGGAGCCTGTGCTCCGCAACAAGAGAGGCCGCGATAGTGAGAGGCCCGCGCACCGCGATGAAGAGTGGCCCCCGCTTGCCACAACTAGAGAAAGCCCTCGCACAGAAACGAAGACCCAATACAGCCATAAATAAATAAATAAATAAAAATTTAAAAAAAAAAAAAAAAGAACAGGCTTTGGAGTCAGACCTGAATTCAAATCTCAGTTCCCCTTAATAGTAACTTTGGACAACTCAGTTAATCCATCTCAGCCTGCGTTTTCTCTTCCGTAAGGTAAGAACAAGGGCACAGAATGGAGTCCTCGTGGGATGTAATGAGACAACGCATTAGCGTAGGGCTGGCAAATAGCAAGTGCTCTTTAATGGTAGTTGGTGGGACAGGGAATCAGGGAGGAAGAGGCTGGCCCACTCCCACCCGACTTTTACCCCAGGATGAGTGAGCTAAGATGACAGTCCCCTCTTGGCAGGGTTCACATCTTGTCTCGCTAAGGTGGAGGTGTGCACAGCTGTTTATGTATAAAAGCACCCTCACAGGGGCACAAAATCCTGGGGGGACTCAGAGGAAGGAAAGATTGTGTGTGTGTAACCCAAATGTCCTCAAGGCTTGCAACGCTTTGGGGTCACCTTTTCCCTTTACATCCAATCAGAATAGCCCAGTCCCGGGCTTCCCTGGTGGCGCAGTGGTTGAGAATCTGCCTGCCAATGCAGGGGACACAGGTTCGAGCCCTGGTCCGGGGAGATCCCACATGCCGCGGAGCAACTAGGCCCGTGAGCCACAATTACTGAGCCTGCGCGTCTGGAGCCTGTGCTCCGCAACGAGAGGCCGCGATAGTGAGAGGCCCGCGCACCGCGATGAAGAGTGGCCCTCGCTTGCCACAACTAGAGAAAGCCCTCGCACAGAAACGAAGACCCAACACAGCCAAAATAAATTAATTAATTAATTAATTTTAAAAAAAGAGAGAGAGACTAGCGCAGTCCCTATTCCAATCCTCTGGGAAGTCCATGCCCTCATCTATTCTGACTAGGACTCTAGTACATCCTCATGATCACCCCTCAATCTGAATTCCTGCTCTTGCTAATCACTGGATTGCTCACTTTCTGTGGCTGCCATCCTCTCTTGACTCCACAGGTATCGTTACCTTTCTCCCTTTGTTCCTAAAACACCATGAATATAGGGTTTTGCTACAGAAGGCCTCTCCTGAGTGTTTGGGAATGCTTTAGGGAAGCTAAGCTTTCACAGAATAGGAAGTAAACTTAAAACTGAGTATTAAGCATCACTGTTCTGAGATTTTCCTCCAACAGTCCTTCTACTGGAATTTCTCACTGGTGAAGATTTCTTTCCCTCAGGCTGCTATCTTTCACTTACTAGCCCTCCTCCTTTTTTCTCTGGAGTTACCACAATACACTCCAAAATTCTCACTAATTTCATATTTGGCAAACTTAGCTCTCTAACTCCTTCCTATGCCCAACGTGTCACCAGGTTGCTTCTGATCACAAAACAGTTACAAGGCCTCTGAAAGGAATGTGAAATTGCATTTTTCTTTTTAAGTTAGGCTTTTTTCCGCATTACGTATGGTTGGGGGATAAGAGTCCCAAGAAGTAATGACTTGAATCACAAAGACAGCTCCAACAGGCTGAGAGTTTGGAGGGTTCTGTGCTTGGGGAAGCAAGGAAGCAGGGCCTGTGGCAGGGTTTGGGAAAGAGTGAAGGGAGCATCATGAGGGAGAGAGTCCAGGAACAGGAAGATGAGAGGTTTAAGGACTTTAGTTCTAGCATCGAGAGATGAGGCTTGGTCCAAAGGATCACAAAAGGATTTTAAGCAGGGAAAGAATAAAAGCAAATTTGAGCTTCAGAAAAAGTACTGAATAAGGAGAGATCATTTGTCAACTATGGGAATAGCAAACATAACACTGAAAAAGGTGTGGGGAAACCACAGTGCTCTGACACACTGCTCCAGGCATCAATGGAACAATGGCTCTGGAGAGAAGCTTGGCAACGCTGGGAAGGAGATGGGGAGATGGAGAAACCAAGTGCCCAGAGCTGCCTCTCCCGGGCTTTCTGACTGGATAAAAATGACAGATGTTGGGAAATCTGGGAAAATTGGGAGGGAGAGGGCAAGGGCCCAGGCATGGGCCCCTGAAAGCCCAATTCTCTTCGCACTCACTGTTCAGGGATATCACATTAGTAGCTTGAAATTGGCCATGTTGGAGTATTTATACCACAAATAGCGAGCAGTCCAACAGCACACTACTGCCTGAGCCAGTCCTCACCCAGCAACCCCTTGACTTCTCTCAGCAGCTGCTGCACAGAGATCAAATACAGACTTTTATACGCCAGGGCTTTGGCCTTATATCCCAACAGAAAAGCCTAGGCCTGCTGACCTGGGCTGGACCCACTGGCCCCTGACCAGAGAGTAGCAGATCTAAGTGATCTCCTTTCCCCTAGGGCTATTCCAGTCTCTGTTTGATATTCTAAAAAAAGCAAAGGATTGGGGAAGGCATCTCTTTCCAGCTGTGTGGAAGCAGAAAAAAATGGCAAAATGACAGGGACAGGTAGTTGGTCGTCCTTCCACGCAGAAGCAGAAAGGCCCCAACTCAACTCTCTGATGGTAGTAAACAAGCCCCTTGTCTTGTGGGCTCTGCACCCCTAAACACTATTATGCTGCCTCCCTGTAAAGGTCATAGGACTTGGTAAGACCTGGATGCAGGAGTGGAGGGAGAATGAAAATTTGAGGATAACGTTCAGGTTCCAAGCTTATACGCCCAGGTCGCCTATGGTGAGATGCAAACATAGGAAGGGAAGATCCGATAGGAAGCGTGGGAGGTAGGAATAGCTCTGTTTGGGACACGGTGAGCTTGAAGTACCCATGGAGCAACAACTCAAGATGTCTAATAAGTAAGTGAGAACTTGAAGTTCAAAAGAGTGATAAAACCTTGAGAGTTACTGGTATATAGATGGAATTGAAGCCATGAGACCACTCGGGGAATATGAAGGGGGAAAACAAGGACATCTGGGGAACACCAACATTTAAGAGAAAGAGCAAAGAGAGAAAGAAACTGGGAGGGAACATTACAGAAGTAGGAGGAAACCGGGAGAAGGTGACACATTGCAGAACACAAGGAAGGAGGAGAGTATCAAGCGCTGCAGAAAGGTTGAGCATGATAAGGATTAAGATGAGAGACACAATGAGGTTATTGTGGCTGGTGGAGATGGGATCTAAGTAGGCAGGGGCCGGATCAGGCAGGACCTTGTGTGCCTCTAGGAGGTGTTTGGATTTTATTCTAAGTGCAGTAGGAAACCGTTAGGGGTTTTAAGCAGGGGAGTGAAGAAATCTGATTTGCATTTTAAACATCTCACTCCAGTTCTGTGGAGGATCTGCTGGAGGGGTTAAGAGTGGAGTTAGTTAGGAAGTTACTCAGTGATCCAGACTTGGACGGACTAGGATGGTAGCAGTGGAGGTGGTTCAGGTTCAGGGTGCATTTTGAAAGACTATCTGGCAGGACTTGCTAATGAATTGAATGTAGGGTAAGAGGAAGACAGGAATCAAGGAGCACTGAGGTTTTTGGTTTGATCAACTGAGTAGATAGATGGTGGTGCCACTTACAGTGTGGGTAAGGCTAGAGGAAACAAGACAGGTTTAGGGGTGGGAACCAGAATCAAGAGTTTTATTTTGGCCATCGTAAGTATAAGATGCCCATTAGACACATAAGCAGAAATGCCAAGTAGGCAGTTGGTGATCCAAATCTGGACCCCAGAAGGGGGAGTTGCAGCTAGAGATATTTTGAAGCCATCAGCACATACACAGCATCAAAGCCACGGGACTGCATGAACATTAGAGTTGTTTCCCCTCTCACTTGACCCGGCAGAGGTTGGGTGGCCCTTGATTGGGGTCTGGGAGAGGCATCCAAAGTCACCCCCATTGGGCAAAGGAAGCTGGTCCTTGGAACTTGAGAACTGAACAGGAATCAGGACAAACCTAGCCTCAGGGACTTCTTGCAGAGAAATGGTGCGAGAGAAGCTAAGACTTCACAGGGGAGCTGTAGGTTTCCGTGTCCCTCCTCCTACCCCTTCCCACAATTCTCTGTTAGTAACATTAATTCAGGAGGAAGAGAGAAAAGTGATATTGAGGACACTAACTCTGTAGGATCAGGAAGGGGAGCCCCAGCTGAAGCCCCAGAGGGGCTAAATGTGGGAGTTAATATGGTCTACACTGGCCCATGCCCTGCAAAAGTCAAAGCTCCTGAGAGTTGGCATAAAAGCTACCACAGTCAGAGCAGTCCCAGGAGGGGGCCTGGGCTACAGAGAAGGGATCACACCCACTCTTCCGCTGCTAATGTGAAGATGAGCTCAAGCTGGAGGACTGAGACCAACCATCCCTTGATTCTGAGCCAACCAGATAAAAGCACTGAAGACCAGAGCTTCTCAAACTTTCATATGTATTCGCATCATCTGGTAATTTGGAGAGAGTGCAGATTCTGTTTCAGAAGGGCTGGGGCGGGGCCCAAGAGTCTGCATTTGTAAGACACGCCCAGGGAATGCTGTTGCCGCCGATCCATGGACCACACTTTGAGTAGCAAAGGATGAAAGACAGCTGTGGAGGGTCCCCACAATGGAGGGTGTTGTCTAGCTCCAAGGAGAATGTGTTTATTTGTGCACAAAGTGACAGAACCTATTCAAGTGGAAATAGCCACCATTTTGTCACAGTTGAAAGGCAGACAGTCATTTCTTGGCAAATTACACCTTCCAGCGGCACTGGTATCGTTGTTAAGCACTTGGGTTCTAAAGCTTGATGTCCTGAGTTTGACCTCTTAGGAGGTGTGTCATCTTAGGCAAATCTTTAATTTATGTGCATCTCAGTTTCCTCATCACTCTAATGGAAAGAATAAGACTATTATGAGGATTAGCTGAGTCAGTAGATATAAAGTGCTTAACACATGGCAGCATTGTAAGTAGCACTCAGTAAATGTTGCTCTCCATGCTCATAATACGCCCTTCTACAGCAGTGAACATGGACACACATAGAGGCTTATTCTGCTTTTGGTACATGGTCAAAAAAATGTAACCCCCCCATCTCCCTCCCACCAAAAGGCCTGTATCCTCTCTTTCAAATTCCTCCTACCCTCCTGCCCACTCCCACGCCCCCTCCCCTGGCCCCCGGCCCCAGTGTGGTCTGGATGGGCCCCACAGGGGCAGGGACAGGGACAGGACGTGGGGCTGTATCTGACAGGAACCTGAGGGGCTGGCCCGGGAGGGGATTGGGGCCCGGCTTCCTGCAGGGAGGATGGGCTAAGGCAGGCACACAGTGCCGGAGAAGATGCCCTCCTGGGCCCTCTTGGTGGTCATCTCCTGCCTCCTCCCGGCCCCCCAAAACCTGGCACAAGTCACCAGCCAAGGTGAGGTATGTGGAGGGTGGAGATCACCTATACCCAGGAAGAGGGAGCCCTGGGAGGGGGATGTGCAAAATAGGAGGCTCCCATTGGTCCCCGACTCTTGCCCACAAACATACCAGGGAGGACCCAGAGCCCAACTCACCAGCTATTCCTCAGATGCCTCCTTGCTGGCCTCGGACTCAGAGGCCCTGAACTGTTTCTCCCGAACATTTGAGGACCTCACTTGCTTCTGGGATGAGGAAGAAGCAGCGCCCAGTGAAATATATCAGCTGCTGTATGCCTACCAAGGGTATGTGCTGCATCATATGTATCATATATATGTATCATGTATATACCACTCCCCTGTATCTGTCCTGTACGTACCACAGCTGAGCCCCATTCCAGTAGCTTCCCTGCCTTTGGCCCTATCAGAGGACTACCCCAAGTACATGCCCTAAGTAGCCACCTAATGAACAGATGTGCTTTGGATATACCCAGCTCACACCCCTACGTAACCCCTAATCCCACCCAGGCACTGAGAAGAAAAATGGCAGTATTGGAAATAGAAGTTGGGTTTGGGCCCAGACCCGGGTCCTCAGGGCCGAACAGGTGGCCGTGTAGGTAGGATGGACTTCTCCTGTGCCCACAGGGAGAAGCCCCGTGCCTGCCCCCTGAGTTCCCAGCGTGTGCTGCCCTTTGGAACCCGGTACGTGTGCCAGTTTCCAGCCCAGGATGAAGTTCGCCTCTTCTCTCAACTGCACCTCTGGGTGAAGAACGTGTTTCTGAACCAGAATCTGACCCAGCGGGTGCTCTCTGTGGATAGTGTGGGTACGGACCATCCTCCGGTCATCCTGGCCCCCCTGTTTGCTGCCCTCAGGCCAGCTCCTAGAATTAGACTGAGCTGTGCTCTTTCAAGACGATGTGGATGTCCCCCCACTACCAGACCCCCAGAGGCACCTCAAGAGCCTCTTAGCCTCAGCATCCAGAGCTAGACTTCATTTCACACCAGAGACACCCTGACTTTCCCATCATTAACCTAATCATCGACTCACTCACTCGTCAGTTACAGAATACCTACCATGTGCCAGGCACTGTGCTAGGTGACAAGGGTGCACAGATGAAGGGAGGTCCCTGCCCTTGAGGAGCACTGAGCCTGACACACCTGCAGTGAGGTCACTGTTCTTCCGAGGACAGGAGAACAGGATGAGGAGCCTCCCTGCCCTGCCCCAGGGGCTGCCCTCAATCCAGCCTCCAGTATCCCCTCTCCACAGTCCATGGGTTGAGCTGTAGACTGTGGCCCCCAAAGAGTTCTGATGTGCCCTGTCTCACCCTCAGGCCTGCCAGCTCCCCCCAGCCTCATCAAGGCCATGGGAGGGAGCCAGCCAGGGGAACTTCAGATCAGCTGGGAGGCCCCAGCTCCCGAAATCAGTGAATTTCTGAGGCATGAACTCTGCTACGGCCCTAAGGATCCAAGGAACTCCACTGGTCCCACAGTCAAACTGCTGCTGTCCACAGAAACCTGCTGCCCAGCTCTGCGGAGACCAAACCTAGCCCCGGCTCCGGACCAGTCTGCATGTGCTCAGCCCATGATGCCCCAACAGGATGTACCGGAGCAGACCTCCACAACTAGAGAAGTATCCCGGCCTTCTTCTGCTCCACCTCCTATCTCCTACCCACAGTTTTGCCCCCAAGAAAGGATAGGCCATACTTTGGGGATTCCAGACGGGGTTGGTCCTTAGAGAGTTAGTATAGGCTCTGATTAGGAGCCATGTCTATTTAGGGATCTCCCACTTTGGGTCATTCATGCCAACAAAACTGAGAGCTTCAGGCCTCCAAGTTAATGGGGATTTCCCTAAAAATCCCTGAACTCCACCTGAAACCCACTGACCTGGCTCCCAGTCTGTGTGCATATCTATCCAGTGAAGAACTGAGTGTCTCTCCACAGGCATGTTGTGGGGCTTCAAATATAAGAGGTGGAGGCTCTCTTGGCTGAGAGGCAGACCTAGATTCTGAGGCTGGCATTCTTCTCCCAAGGCTCCATCTCTGACAGTGAAGGGTGGAAGCTGCCTCATCTCAGGGCTCCAGCCTGGTAACTCCTACTGGCTCCAGCTACGCAGCCAACCTGATGGGGTCTCCCTCCGTGGCTCCTGGGGATCTTGGTCCCTCCCTGTGACCGTGGACCTGCCTGGGGATGCAGGTGAGTCAACAAAGGAATGGGGAGATGGGGAGGAGATAGAAAAGATCTCTAGAGAGGCCTGGGCTGGATATGGAAGCTCTGGGAACCATGGTCCTTCCTGATGACCTCAAACTTGCCACTGGACAAAATGAACTATGTTCAGGGAGAGAAGAAAGAATAGGAGTAAATGTTCCAAGTTATGTGTGTAAAGATGATCTGGATACCCTATAGAGTAGGAGCACGTGGGCTCTGATGGGACTTCCTTCTCTGACCCCAGTGGAAATTGGACTGCAATGCTTTACCTTGGACCTGAAGAATGTTACCTGTCAGTGGCAGCAACAGGACCATGCTAGCTCCCAAGGCTTCTTCTACCACAGCAGGGCATGGTGCTGCCCCAGAAACAGGTGAGAAGTAAACCGCTGATTGAACTTGATGTCATGGGAGAGAAGCACAACCTTGCAGAAAGAAGGGAGAGATTGTCTTGGTCCTCTTCACTCCCCTCCCTTGTCCGCCGAACCAAACAGCCTCCATGCTCTCATCCTCCAATGGGTATTGTATCTTTTCAACCTCTCTTCATACTCGCTGGGAATGCCTTGGTTTCATGCAGCTTTAATCATGTCACCTGGACCATTCCAACAGCCTACATTCTCATCTACCTCCGATTTACCCCCCATGCTGCTGACAGACTGACTTTTGTTAAACTCAAACTTTGCATGGCCTTTCCCTACTCAAATGTGTACTGCAGCTTTTCACTATCTATCAGATCCAATCAAAACTTCACCTGGCCTTCAAGAATTTCCATCAAACACCTCACTGATCTGTCACTTCCTTCATATCGAGTATATAACCAAGTCTTACTGATTTTTCCTATTAAACATCTCTAGAATCTGTCCACTTTTGTTCTTCACTGCCATCATCCTAGTACAAGCCATCATCATCTCTCACCTAGGCTATTGAGAAGACTTATTAACTGATCACTTCTTGGATCCTCCAAAACATTCTCCACACAGGAGCTGGAGTTGAGTTTTTTAAAGTGCAAAAAATAGGGACTTCCCTGGCGGTCCAGTGGTTAAGACTTCACCTTCCAATGTAGGGGGCGCAGGTTTGATCCCTGGTTGGGGAGCTAAGATCCCACATGTCTCGCAGCCAAAAAAAACAAAACATAAAACAGAAGCAGTATTGTAACAAATTCAATACAGACTTTAAAAACGGTCCACATAAAAAAAAAAAATCTTTAAAAATAAATAAATAAAAGTGAAAAAATAAATACAACATCCTCTGCTTAAAACTCTTCCAAGATCCATAGCTTCCATTGATCTTAGGACAAAGAAAAGAATACTACTGCGACCATATAAAGTTCTAAAAGGCTCAGCCCCTATCAGTGCCTTCAGTTTCATCTTATACTATGCTGCCTTTTGTGCTCTGTGCTCCAGTACTGGCCTATTTTGGTTCCCCACTACCTGCCATGATCCCTCCTGCCTCTGGATCTTTGCACATGCTGTTTACCCAACTCTCCTATCTTTACTTAACCTTTATCCTTCAGATCTCAACTCAAATGTCACCTCCTCAGGGAGCCCTCCCCTGACCTTCCTCCTTAGGTCCAATGGCACTATTATACATCCTTGTTGTACCACGTACCTCTCCTTCTTAAATACTTATCATAGTTACAATTTTACATTTGTACCTCACATAATTTTTTTTTTTTTTTGGCTGCATTGGGTCTTCGTTGCTGCGCGCAGGCTTTCTCTGGTTGCGGTGAGCGGGGGCTACTCTTTGTTGCAGTACGAGGGCTTCTCATTGCGGTGGCTTCTCTTGTTGCAGAGCATGGGCTCTAAGCGCGCGGGCTTCAGTAGTTGTGGTACGTGGGCTCAGTAGTTGTGGCTCATGGGCTCTAGAGCTCAGGCTCAGCAGTTGTGGCACATGGGCTTAGTTACTCCACTGCATGTGTGATCTTCCTGGACCAGGGATCGAACACGTGTCCCCTGCATTGGCAGGCAGATTCTTAACCACTGCGCCATCAGGGAAGTCCCATGGTTATTTGATTGATAACAAAATTCTGTCTCAGAGCTCCAGTTGAGAAAGGCTGATCTTGACTATACATGATCCATGAGGGCAAAGTCAGTGTCTGCTTTTACTCACCAATATGTTCTCAACTAACACGGTGCCTGGAACACAGTAGATGCTCAGTGAAAAAAAATTGTTGAATGAATGAATAATGAAAAAAACCCCCACTATTAACAGTTTTAATGTATTCTTCCAGTTTTTATATGCATTTACATATGTCTATACACAATATTCAGTTTTCAATATAAATTGGATCGCATTATATGTATGATTTAATAACTTACTTTTTTTGTTTTTTTATAATTATTTTATTTTTATTTTATTTTTGGCTGTGTTGGGTCTTCGTTTCTGTGCGAGGGCTTTCTCTAGTTGTGGCAAGCGGGGGCCACTCTTCATCGCGGTGCGCTGGCCTCTCACTATCGCGGCCTCTCTTGTTGCGGAGCACAGGCTCCAGACGCGCAGGCTCAGCAGTTGTGGCTCACGGGCCTAGTTGCTCCGCGGCACGTGGGATCTTCCCAGACCAGGGCTCGAACCCTTGTCCCCTGCATTAGCAGGCAGATTCTCAACCACTGCGCCACCAGGGAAGCCCCAGTAACTTACTTTTTTACTTAAAAATATGTCTTGGACATCATTACAAAAAGATGTAACTCATTCTTTTTAATAACTGCACAGATTTCCATAGTATGGAGGGGCCATGAATGGATTAAAAGGTGGCAAAACCGAATTCACATATTCCCTGCCAAAACCTGCTCCTCCTCTTCTGGTCCATCCTGCTATCAGCTCAGTTTTCCACCCTGAACCTCTGCCATTTCTACACCCTCCATATCCAATCAGAAACGCTTGTCATTTCTACCTCTACAGTATCCCTTGAATCCATCGATTTCCCTCTACCCCAACTACCACAACCCTACTTTCAGATCCTCGTAACTTTGCATGTAAAATACATAACATTGTCCTAATAAATTTCTCTGCTTCTGGTCCACCCTCACAAATCCTCTCTTACAAACCGCAGTTAGAGTGACTTTCCTAAAGTACAAAGCTAATGATGACAATTCCTGTTTAAAATCTTTAAATGTCTCCATCATTTCTGCAAGATTAAGTTTAAGCTCCTCAGAAAGGCAATAAGGCCATCCATGACCTTGGTCTGCTCACATTTACCACTCCCCACCAGACCCTCTATGCTAAAAGCATTCTGCACCACTTAGAATTTCCCCCAGAGTACCATATCTCTTATCTGTGTACAAGCATGTGCCTGGGATGTCTGTTTGTCCCCTCTGCCTGTCCTATTTATAGTCCAGGACTCAGTCTAAGCGCTGCCTTGCACGGGAACTATCCTCTGACCCTCCCCATCTGGGTTTGATGATCCTCCTTGATATTCCCAAGCCAGCCCGTGCACATTACAGAAAAATACCATCTGTTTGTTTTTCTACCTTTCCCATTGAAATGACAGGTCCTTGAAAATTATTCCTCTGTGTAGTCATAGGGCCTATTACAGTGCCTGGCACGTAGTATCAATTATTTGTTGAATAAATTAGTAAACATAAAAATATATAAAATGATAAATAATTTTAGTAATAGCTAGTCATTTAGGGGTTATAATCAGGAAGGAGACAGGATTTATTTGTTCAATAAACAATTATTGAAGGTGACTATGTACCAGGCACTGGGGATAGAGTGACAAAACAGAAAAGCTTCCGGCATTGTTGGGGCTTACATTTTAGTTGGGAGAAGGGAAGAGGGGGTGAGAAACAAGTAAAGAAATAAAGGAATAAGGTTATATGATAGAGACTAAGTGGGAGGGTAGGGGAGAGGTGCTAATTTCAACTGAGTGGTCGGAGAAAGCCTTGCCAAGGAGGTGACAGGTGAGCTGAGACCCAAGTGGCAAGAAGAAGTGAGTCACGTGAGATCCAGAGGCAGGGCAACCCAGGGCAAGGTGAGCTGCAAACACAGTTCATCTGGTATATCTGCTGCACAAAGAGAAGGTCTGTGGGCATGAAGGGTGGTAAACTGGTGTGAGAATTGTAGGAGATGAGAATGGGGAGGTAGGGAGGAACTCAACCGTATGGAGTCCTATAGGCTCTGGTAAGGAGTTTGGATTTTATTCCAAGGGGGATGGGGAGCCACTGAAGGATTTTAAGCAAAAAAGTGACATGATATGATTTACATTTCAAAAAGATGTTTCCTTGTGCAATTAAAAAGAAGTAAGAGTGGAAGCAGGATCACCAGTTAGAAATTTGCCTTAATCCAGGCAACAGATAATGGTTTCATCTAATGCAGCAGGGGTAAAGATCAAAATAAATGGACAGATTTGTCATATATTCTGGACATTATCAGATCAACATTTAGGATCTGGTTGCTGTGTGGAGAGTAAATTGAAGGGAGTGGCAGAAATGGAGGCAGAAAAGCCAGTTAGGAGGCTGTCGTAATAATCTATTAGTAAAATAACGTTTAGAGGTGACTAAGAGGGCCGCCTAATGAGAACAGGTTAAAAACATGTTTTCCTCCAGAAAGATGAAAGCTCTTTAATCTCTGAAATAATACCGTTCAAAGTAGGCATTATTAATCCGTTTCACAAATGAGGAAACTGAGGCAGAGCTAAATCAAATAATTTGCCCAGAGTTATACACCAATAAGCCAAGACCTGAACTCTATAGCCCATGCTATTTTCCTATCTCATCTAGCTCTTTTCTTAAGAAGAGGCTGGACACCAAAACAAACCTCAGAAAACAAAACATTATGACACGGGAGAGAAAGCCCTGGAGACCCATCCAAAGAACAAGTTAGATTATAATCCGTTCCCCTGTGGGATGGGGGATGTCAGAATTAGTCTCTGAGGCACGCCTGATTCAATGACTCTATGGGACTGATTCGTAGGGACCCCGTCTGGGAGAAGTGTGAAGAGGAGGAGGAAAATCCAGGATCACAGCCCTCCCAGTTCTCTCGCTGCCACTTCAAGTCACGAAATGACAGTGTTATTCACATCCTTGTGGAGGTGACCACAGCCCAGGGTGCCATTCACAGCTACCTGGGCTCCCCTTTCTGGATCCATCAGGCTGGTAAGAACTTTCTCCCCTTCTCCTCCCACATAGTTCCCACCTCTACCGTGTCTGACCCCATGCCCAGGATCACCAACTCTGATACTTCTGACCCGTGGCCCTGGTGACATGATGTCTCATGCACAGAAGGGCTTAGGCCAGTCCCTGCTGACGTCCCTGTAGTGCTCATCCCCACTCCAAACTTACACTGGAGGGAGGTCTCCAGCGGGCAGCTGGAACTGGAATGGCAGCATCCATCACCCTGGGCAGCACAAGAGACCTGCTATCAGCTCCGATACACAGGAGAAGGCCATCAGGACTGGAAGGTACAGTCAAGGAACAAATGCCCCCAGACCTCATAATCAGGGTATCCCTGAGTTTCACTGTATCTGTTATCAGGAGTGAAGGTGTCTGTGTATTCATGTCTGAGCTTGTTTATCTATGTTTTATCTGATTCAACTGGTGTCTTAATCTCTCTTTGGCATCTGACACTGCTGACTGCTCCTATTTAAAATTTTCTCCTTCCTTTGCTTTTGGGATATCAGTCTCTCCTGATTCTCGTACCACCTCTCTGACTGAACCTCCTCACTCTTTCCTGGCTCCTCCTTTCCACACTTCCTTAATAAGTTGTGCTTCCAACAGTCCCATCCTAGACTCCTTTCTCCTCTAAATAAATATATATGTTCTCCCTAAGTGAGTGCTTCAACTCTGTGGTTTCAATGACTATACATTAACCATCCCAAACTTATCATTCCAACACCCATATGGAAAGGAACTTCTATACCATAGGTGAGTTACTTAAATTTTTGAAGTCTCAGTTTCCTCATCGGTGAAATGGGGATAAAGCTATGTACTTTCCAGAGTTACAGTAAAAATTAAATATATAAATATTTAGCATACTGCCTGGCAGATAGAAGGCGCTCAATATACATTAAACATTAGTTTCTTTCTTTACTTTTATCTCATTCACCACATATATATACAACTTCTTACCAGACAGCTCTATCTAAAAGCCTCCAGGGCATTTCAGACTCAGTATATCCAAAACTGAACTCATCTTCTTCCCCAAACTTACTTTACTTTTTTACTGAGGTATAAGTTACATAAAGTAACACAAATCTTAAATATACCACTGATTAATTTGTACATGTGTATACAGCCATGTAACCATTACCCAGGTCAAGACAGAGATTATTTCTAGCACCCCAGAAGTGTCTCATGCCCACAGGTCACATACGCACACCCTCCAAGGAAACCACTACTCTGACATTACCACTCATAATTTCCGACTGTTGTTGAACTAATAAAATAGAACCATACAGCATTTCTTCCTCAGACTTACCTCTCCTGTTCCTTGTCTCTGACAGTGGCACCAACACTTACCCAGTTACCCAAGCCTGGAATTATCTTTGACTCTTCTCCCTTTTCCCTTCCCTCTATTTATCAACAAATTAGCTGAGTTTATTGTACTAATAGGTCTCATGTCCCTACTACCACTGGCTTAACCTCACCTTTGACCATCCAGCCAGCCCATGCACGTTCTTAGTACACAGAACACTCTGTAACCTCCAGTCAAGCAACTCAGGCAGCATTACACTCTTCTTGGTGCTCCCGTGTTACCTTACTTATATCATTATTATTGCACTAATTATTTCTTGTAACTATTTACTTGTGTGGGTGTCTTACCCTTAAGACATGTGAGACCGTGTTTCATTTATCTTTTTCCCCAGTGCCTAGCCTATGCCAATGCGTGGCATATCATAAGCAGTTCATAAATGTTTGCTAACTGATCAAGTTAATAATGTCTTCCTGCTTGTGCACACGATTCTTGTTCCCTATGCTTGGAATCTCTCCTTGTAACCCCAGCACCTAGCACAGTGCTGGCATCCTCTACTCAGAGGATGTTATTTGTGGCCTGGTCCACGTGGCTCCGAGTATCTGAGCGTGTCCGCGGTTTCCATCGCCCGACCTGGTGTGGTGCGTGCCTGGTCACTGTGTGTGTACCAGATCTCTGTCGGTTTATCGTATGTATATGTGTCAGGATTAGTACTCTGTGTACATGAGTCTGTGTGTCGGGGGTGTACCGCACCAGGCAGGGCGAGGCCGCAGGCAGGGCGAGGCTCTCTGTCCTGGTGTTCTCTCCAGCCAGCTTCCGCTGGGATAAGCGTTTTCTGCCAGCGAGGCTCTCTGGGGGAAATCCCGGGGGACTCAATGCGGTAGGATTTCGGTCAAACAGATGCCGAGTTCTAGAGGCCCCGACGCCGGCCCACCCGGACCCGGAGCCTGACCACCCGCTCGCTTCTCCTCTGCGTAGGTGCTGGAGCCGCCTCTCGGGGCCCAGGGAGAGACCTTGGAGCTGCGCCCGCGCTCCCGCTACCGTGTACAGCTGCGCGCCAGGCTCCACGGCCCCACCTTCCATGGGCCCTGGAGCGCCTGGTCCGACCCAGTGAGGGTGGAAACCACCTCCGAGACGGGTGAGGGCCGAGCCAGAGCGAAGGCGGTCAGCGGCTGCGCGAGCGGAGGGCCGCCGGCTCAGCGAGGGGCGGGGCCGCGGCTGAGCGGACTTACCCGGCGCCCCGGGGCGGCGAGGGGTGGGGCCTGGTGGACCTGGGGGCGGAGCTCCGGCCGGGCGCGGCCCCCCGAGATCTGACTGCTTTTGTCCGTTAGCCTGGATCTTCTTGGTGACCGCTCTGCTCCTGGTGCTGGGCGTCAGCGCCCTCCTGGGCCTGCTGCTGCTGAGGTGGCAGTTTCCTGCGTACTACAGGTACCGCTCGGGTCAGGCGGGAGACGGGGCCGTGGTCCGGGCGAGGCCAGCGGCCTCTAAAGAAGCATCCCCGCGTCACTCTATGTCACCCGCTCTCCGGACAATCCCACATCCACACCTGTGGCGTCAGCTGCTCCCAGCGCGTCTTCCCCGGGAGTCGCACTGCCTCCTTACACTCTAACATGCCCACTATACGGGACACCCCAAACAGGCCCACCTTCTGACTCCTCATCTCAGTAACAAGGCTACTGTCCCCCTGTCACCCAAGCCGGAACACTTAGGCGCCACCCTCGCCCTTATCCAGTCTGGTCCGGTCATTCCACCTCCTAAAGCTCGCTCAAACAATAGCCCTCTTTCTCTAGCCGTACAGGCACTACCTGACTCACCAAAACGGAGCCCCTTCTCCCTCCAATCTAGCCTCACGCAGCCACCAGAATAATCTTTCTAAAAATGCACACATGAACTTGTCACTCCGCCTCCTTAAGTCACTTTATTAGCTCCCCAGGATAAAGTCCAGACTCTAGAATGACAAGGAAGGCTGTGCAAAATCTGGCCCCTGCCAGGATTTCCACCCTCCCACCCTGTGCATCAGCCTTGCCAGACTGTTGGTGATTTCCTCCACAAGTCAAGAGATTTTACTTCTCAGTGCCTTTGCACATAATGTCCTGTCTGCCAGGAATATCCTCCCTGGATGACTAATACCCATTTATCTATAAATAACTTTCTTCCCTGACTCCTAGGAAACCTTTCATGACCTTCCCCTATTGGCTACTTTCTTTGTGCCCCAATACAGACTTCTTCCATAGTGCCAGAAGCATTTTACTGCATTCACTTCTTTATATGTCTTCCCTATGCCTTACTTGGTCATCCTTAAATCTACAGCACAGGGCCTGCTAAATAGCACACACTTAAATAAATGTTATTAATGAATGATTTGTTTATGTGGGGAGACTATGGCTGAGGAGAAATGGCATTGGAAGTTATAAAGGACAGAATCCATACCACCTCAGTCCTTCAGTTGGTAACATCTCTCGATTCTTGAAGACTCAGCTCAGAAGGCAACTCCTGCAGGTGGCCTCTTTAGATGGCCCTAGGCTAGATTAGATGCCCCTCTTCTGTGCTCGCATCTCTCCTTGAACATGTCTTTGAGCTTTTAATCCACTCATATGTATGAGCAGACTGCAACGCAGCCTCTATGCAAGTAGCCAGGTCCAACAAAAAAGTTGGGAGAGAAGAGGGAGGTGGTGCTGCTGAACCAGGCGTACTCAGTTCCTTTTCCCCAATTTACCAGATACATCACTCCTCCTTCCCTGGAGAGATACGAGTGAGGTCACAGAAGAGGCCTGAAATGTCGTTCAGCTAAAGTCCCTCCATGTGGAAATATGAGCCTAAGGAATTGGAGGTTCCCCCAACATACCTTCATCCACGTTCTTCCTGGAGAGACCACCTTCCCCAGTAACTTAATAAAAGCCCCATTGGTTCTCTCCATTCATTCATTCAACTAATTTCTTGAGAACCTATTATGGGCCAGACACTGTTCTACACCCTGGAGCTACAGGAATGAGCAAATAGACAAACTCTTTGCTCTCATGGAGTTTACATTCTCGTATATGTGATATATATAAGGATCTAATAAATACACAGTAAGTCAAGTGCTAGAAAGAAAAATAAGCAGAGCAGGAGACAGAGAGTGATGGGGAAGGGAGGTGGTTCTGTTTTAGGGCAGTCAGGGAAGGCCTCTCTGTCAGGATGACGTCTGAGCAGAAACCTAAATGAGGTGAGGGAACAAATCAAGTGTTCCAGGCAGAGAGAACAGGAAGTGCAAAGGCCTGAGGCAGGAGTGTTTGAGGACACTCAAATCTCTTTTTTGAACCTCCGCACTACTGAGTCCCCTCCGCCACCAGAGGTTTCCTTTTCACCTTTGCTCCACTACCTTACTTTACTGCCTTGACTACACTCTTACCTCTCCAAGCTTGCTCCCCCACCTCACTGCCTCCCCCCACGGCCCCCGCTCAGGGCTCCCCTCCTAACTCACTCCCACAACTCAGTCTCCTTCTCTTCCTTCTCCTCAAGGAGCCTGAGGCATGCCCTGTGGCCCTCACTTCCAGACCTGCACCGGGTCCTAGGCCAGTACCTTAGGGATACTGCAGCCCTGAGTCCGGTGAGTGCACCCCTGCTCTCCGCCACCCACCACCAGCCCTGTGTGGAGCTGGATCCTTGCCCTACCACACAACTTTTCCAAGGCCCTTGCCCACCAGCATACCATCCCTGGGTCCTACCGCCAACCGAACCCTCCTTTCTACACGATCCAGGTCCTGCTCCTACAGGACCTGCTCTAATCCAGACCCCTTCACCCCCTCCCCCATCTCTCCCAGCCCAAGGCTGCAGTTTCAGATACCTGTGAGGAAGTGGAACCCAGCCTCCTTGAAATTCTACCTAGGTCCTCAGAGAAGACTCCCTTGCCCCTATGTTCCTCCCAGGCCCAGATGGACTACCGAGGATTACAGCCTTCTTGCCTGGGGACCATGCCCCTGTCTGTGTGCCCACGCATGGCTGAGACAGCGTCCTACTGCACCACTCACATCGCCAACCATTCCTACTTACCACTCAGCTGCTGGCAGGCCCCTCGCGCCCAGTACCCTGGACAGATCCAAACCCTCTAGTCCTTCCTTCTGAACTTCCCTACCCACCGCATCCCAACAACACAACCATCTCAGACCTCACGTCCTTCCCGGTTGTCTACCCTCCTAGCTGGGCTTCATGACACTGATCTTTCAGTAGTGCTGCTGACATAAATCCAGGACAAGGCTCATTTGACTTAGCTCCTCTAAATTTCACCTCCTTTCTGTCTCCTCTTTAATGCCAAACTCCTTGAAAAGGAGTCTCCACTTCCTGACTCCCATTTACTCCTCAGACTACTTCAATTCATTCCCCTACTACCACTCTGCTAATGAAACTACTCAGGCAAAACTCACCTCAAATTTTTCTCATCACAAGATCCAATCAGATTTTGTTAATTCTCAATCCATTTGATCTCTCTGTTGTCATTTGTCATGGTGGCTACTCATTTCTCCTTTAAATTCTCTCCTCCATGGCTTGCATACATCACCATCTCTCCTGGCTCTGCTCGGGCCTCTCTGAGTATACCAATAGTTTAGAGCATAAGCTCTGGAGTCAGAGCTGGGTTCAATTCCTGTCTTTCCCACTTGCTAGCTGTATGGGCTTGAGCAAATAACTTAAGGCCTTTGAGCCTTAATTTTCTCATCTATAAAACAGGCATAATAACAGAACCCCATGGAGTTGTAAAGAGCATTTAGTGAGATAATCTAAGTCAAGCACAGTAACTAGGACATAGTAAGTGTTTGATATGTCTAAACTATGGTAATTATTCCTTCCTAATCTTATCCTGGAATCTCTTCCACTCCTTAATTACTGCAGTCCCTCAAGAGTCCATTCTTAACAGTCTCCAATCCCATCCGCTCTCATTGCCTTTCCTATATGCTGACCATTCCAAAGTTCTTATCTGCAGCCCAGACTTCTAACAGCACCTGTAATGGTTTATGCAAGTAACCGTTTACATGTCTGTCTTCTGTTACTAGATTGTGAGCTCCTTGAGGGCAAGGGCTGTGATTTATTTGTCTTCCCTCCAACCCCCACCCCCCAGCACCTGGAGTAGTGCTTGGTGCATGGTAGTAGGCCTTCAATAAATGTTTTCTAAATGAAGGAAATCTTTCTGGACAATGCGGCCTTAACCCCATGCTTCTCATCCTCTCTGCCATTCATATGCAGCAGTAAATGTGCTTAGGCCATTCTGATTATGGATTCCCCTGACCCATTCAAATTCTCAAACAAACAGTATTTTTTGCTGACTCCGAATATACCCAGTGTGTCAGTCAGGGTCTTGGCAGAAATAGATGACACACTCAATCTGGGTATCTGGATGAGAGTTTAATAAAGGGCATATTTATAAAGATGAGGCAGGATTTAGGAAAACCATCAAGGAATAGTGCAGTACCCCGGGGCTAACAACAGTTGGGAGCTGGTACCCACCGCACCCCACCCTGGGCATCAAGGGGTAATGGGAGAGAGTAGTTATGAGACAGGGAGAGAGTAGCTACAGAGAGGGCCGCCTGGCAGGAGCTGTGGCAGAGAGCTACAGCCAACCTGTGGGGATATGGCGGGGACGGAGCCAGGGGAACAAAAAGCTCATGTCTGCTCTCCCCTTCCCCCAACCCTCACTCTCTGATCTCCTGATCTCCTGCATCTGCCCTAACAAAGTACCGCGAACTTGGTGGCTTAAACAACAGACGTTTTTTATCTCTTAGTTCTGGAAGCTAGAAATTCAAGGTGTCAGCAGGGTTGGTTGCTTCTGAGAGCTGTGAGGAAGAATCTGTTCCATGCCTCTCCCCTAGCTTCTGGGGGTTTCCTGGCAATCTTCAGTGTTTGGCTTGTAGAAGCATCACCTCCATCTCTGCTTTCATCTTCACATGGTGTTCTCCCTGTGTGTGTCTGTGTCCAAACTTTTCCATTTTACAAGGACACCAGTCATACTGGATTAGGGCCCAACCAAATGACCTCAACTTAACTAATTATACCTGGAGTGACCCTATTTCCAAGTAAGGTCACACTCTGAAGTACTGGGGCTTAAGTATGCAACGTATAAATTTTGGGGGGGAGAGACACAATTTAACCCATAACATCCTCCCATTGGTGGAATACAAACAGGAACCAGAGCCCAAGGGAATCCATTGACGCAGGCCATATGAGTCAGCCTCACAGGGCACACGGCAGAGTAGAGGATGAAGAGTGGGCCTGGATGGGACAAATGGATGACATCTGGTATACTCACTTTCCATAATTCCTTCCCCAAGCCACGTTCAAGGCTCCAACTCTACTCCTAGGGACTCAAAACTAGGATTGAGATCCAAACCACTAAACCTCTCACCTTTACACCGATTCAGCCGTCATGTCCTGACCCCTTTTACTTACTAAATTCGGCCTCCTCTTCTCCATCTCCACTGAGCTATTACTACAGCCTCTACCTAATATCTCTGCCTCCAGTCTCTCTCCCTAAATCCAACCTGTATGTTACCTCCAGATTGATCTTCCTGTTCATCTCACTCCTTGCTCACGCCTTACCTCTAAATCTTTAGCTTGACTCTTCAGAACTGATCTCGTTCTCTTCTACTATTTCCCTGTGTGAGGATTAACGGTGTTAACACAATGCCATGCATATAGTAAATAGTGTTTACAGGGTTATCTTTTTTTTTAAATTAATTTTAAATTTATTTTTGGCTGCGTTGGGTCTTCATTGCTGTGTGCGGGCTTTCTCTAGTTGCGGCGAGCGGGAGCTACTCTTCGTTGCAGTGCGTGCATGGCCTCTTATTGCGGAGCACAGGCTCTAGGCGCGTGGGCTTCAGTAGATGTGGCACGTGGGCTCAGTAGTTGTGGCTCGCGGGCTCTAGAGTGCAGGCTCAGTAGTTGTGGTACACGGGCTTAGTTGCTCCGCGGGCATGTGGGATCTTCCCGGACCAAGGATCGAACCCGTGTCCCCTGCATTGGCAGGCGGATTCTTAACCACTGAGCCACCAGGGTAGTCCCTACAGGGTTATCTTTATTTTTATCCCAACTGGGCTGTTCCACCCCCTGAATATCACCTATATTTTATTCCCTCCATGCCCTCTGCTTCCCTACATTCAGGTCCTTCCGGTGGGAGTTCCCCAATCTAAGCAGCTCCTCAGCCTCTAATTATCTATCTCTAAAGCCTTGTTCTCCTTCCCTCCAGCCTAAGAGGAATTGATCTTTCTCCCCTTAACTGAAAAAGCTCCCTGGGTTTTCTATCCCCTTTCTTCCTGGGCAAGGTGCTTGTTCTACCCTCTTCCATCTCCTCTGGCTCTTCACCTTCAAAGATGCATAGGCATCTTGATGCTGGCATTCCCTCCAGCTCCCATGCACTGCCCTCTTTTTCATTCCCAAATTTCTTATACAAGTAGCCCATGCTTGCTGCCTCCACATGCTCCCCACCCTTCTTTCTGCAACCCCTTCCAAACGGAACCCAAGCACCGCCTCGCCTGATCCCTTTCTCTCCAAGGTCACTGAAGATTTGTTTCCCAATAGCCAACTCTGACCTTTTCTGTCATCACTCTATTTGACCATTTTGTATCATATTAGAATCCCTCCAACTTCAAGGTCCATGTCAGTTATAATCTCCACTGGCTTCTTTCATTCCTTTATTTTTAAATGTTCAAATTCCCTGAAGTTGTACTCTCATTTACCCTGTTGTTCTTTTCCTCTACAGTGACCCTTACACCAGAAGCTGCAAATTGCTGGCTATGTTCTGCCCTCAGAAATGTTTTGTTTGGCCCTTACCTGCACGGAAACTCTCACTGACTCCACAATGCCTGGCAGATAAAGTCCAAATTCCTTAGCTTAACATTTAAGGCCCTGACCAGCCTGACCTTTCTATGTCCTCTGGGGTTAAGGGACTCCCCATTTCCAACCCCAGGACATCTAACTAACTCCTTGTTTTCCAAAGTAATTGGAAAGAGACAGCATGAATGCTTCAAAATTAAAAATAATAACTATCATTTGGGTTAAGGGCCCCCAAATTTTCTCTGTCATCATCAGAGTTGATCTTAGGCTAAAGACTGAAAACGCGATTTTTTTCTAGCCTCTCTCTGGGGCAGTGTAGCATATGGTTAGATTGCTGAGGTTAGTTAGATAGTTTGGCTCCACTAATTATTATGGCCTGTGTGCCTTTGGGCAAGTTTCAAACCTTTCCCTGACCAGGTTTCTTTTTCTGTAAAAAGGGAATAAAGCATCTGCTTTATGGGATTAAGGATTAAACTCAGTAATGTATGTAAACTGTTTAAACACCGCAGTTAGCAGATGGCCAGTAAATGGTACCCATGATTATTTTTATTATTGCTGCTTCACCTCTAAGCATATCATACAATTCATTGAAGTCATTATTAGAGCACGGATTGAATGGGAGTCAGGCCTGGACCCCTAACAACATGGGACCTCGGGCAAATCCTTTCTTGGGCCGCGGTTTCTTCACCTGTAAAATATGGGTATGTTGCTGGGATGGGGAGGGTGCACCATGTGCAGATTAGACTAGCGGATCTCTAAAATTCCTGACATCTCTAAAGCCCCATGGGGGTGAGACCCTGTTTCCCTCACAGGGCAGTCCAATCTTATCTCCCAGATAGGCAGATCCGAATTCTGAATCCTGATCTTTTTTCTTGACCATAAGGAATTCACCCCTCTTTCAGCCTCATTTTCCTTGTTTGTAAAACAACAACAAACAAAACAGTTATTAAAAACAAACAAATGAGCTACTTCCTTCCTAGCAGTGTTTCCGCAGGCACTAAGCTAACAGTGGACGCTCCAGCCTTCTTTCTGCTTCTAAGCTGCTCAATCAACTCCTGCCCCCGCCTCCCCGCCCGCGGGCCGGCTGGCCGGCCACTGCCTGTAACCTTCTCTAAACAGGCTCAAGTGCTTTAGGTCATTACGCCGAGTCCTGCACTTTGTATCATAAACACGATCCACAAGCAGAGTTAAGCGTGAAGGGCGGGTGCGGGGAGGCTGAGGAATGAATGGAAGCGACCTGGGAATGCACGCAGCTCAGGCCCCGCCCCCAGGCGCGACGCGCCCCGCCCAGCCCCGCCCAGCCCCGCCCAGCCCCGCTTTCCGACACCTGGTGTGGCAGGACCTGCCTTTGCCTCTCTCCCACCCTTCAAATCCCGCTCCACTGCTGGACTCCCGTGAGATCTGCGACTTGCCCCGGAAGACCCGCCCCCTGTGCCGTGGAGGCCAATGGGCAAGGGCGACGGTTGCGACAGTTGGGTTTTGAAGGAGCCAATGAGTGCTCGGAGCGGAGAGTTTAAGAAGCGTAAATCCGCACCGCTAAGGTCGGTGTGGGATCCGAGCCTGCTTTGAGCTGACGGTGAGAGGCGGGTGGGCCGAGCGAACCGGGGTGAGGCCAGGGCCGCGGGTGCTGGGCTGGGAGGGGCTGCGGCCGGGGGTGCTGGGCTGGGAGGGGCTGCGGCCGGGGTGGCCCTGTGTGGTCGGCCGTCCCAGAGCACGGTCGCCTTTCTTCCTCCGGGGCTCAGCGGGCAGCCCTCTCCCTCCAGACACTCCCATGGCCCAGTTCGTGTTCGAGAGTGACCTGCACTCGCTGCTGCAGCTGGATACACCCATCCCCAATGCACCCCCTGCGCGCTGGCAGCGCAAGGCGAAGGAAGCCGCGGGGCCGGCCCCCTCGCCTATGCGGGCAGCCAACCGATCCCACAGCGCCGGCAGGACCCCGGGCCGAACTCCCGGTCAGTGGGGTGCGGCGGGACGCGGGCAGGGAGGGAAGGGCTGAGAACAGCCTTCACGACTGCTCCCATGGGAGCCTGTTGTGACAGTCTGGCTTCCCTCTCCCTGCCCCAGGCAAATCCAGCTCCAAGATTCAGACCACTCCCAGCAAACCTGGCGGTGACCGCTATATCCCCCATCGCAGTGCTTCCCAGATGGAGGTCGCTAGCTTCCTCCTGAGCAAGGAGAACCAGCCCGAAGACAGTCAGACGCCCACCAAGAAGGTATGTGTCCCAGGGGGGCTTAAGGCAGGAAACCGATCCGTATAATCTGGATGATACCACCACCTCACCACCACCCTTATGTGCCAGGAACATCAGAAAGCATGGGCTTTGAACCTGAACGGTTTTGATGTGGAGGAAGCCAAGATCCTTAGGCTCAGTGGAAAACCACAAAATGCCCCAGAGGGTAAGACCTGAAGTTTTCAGCTCTTGGAGGGAGGTGTCATTCCATCCCCAGGGCTCGGGATAGATGAGATGGCTCTTCCCACCTAAGACTGAGGGGAGGGAAGGTGCTTATCTGGCCTTCCTGGTTAAGGGCAGGGGGAGGTGTCAGTTCTCCCAGTGTCTAGACCCACTCCGTTGCCACAGGTTACCAGAACAGACTGAAAGTACTCTATAGCCAGAAGGCCACGCCCAGCTCCAGCAGGAAGACCTGCCGTTACATTCCTTCTCTGCCAGACCGGATCCTGGACGCCCCTGAAATCCGGAATGACTACTGTAAGTGCAGCCTTCTCCCTGTCCGGTGGATGGAGAAAAAGGGAGAGAAAGGGACCAGGCAAACTAGAAAGCTCATGCTTTTCCCTTCCCCCTCTGGCAGACCTGAACCTTGTGGATTGGAGCTCTGGGAATGTACTGGCTGTGGCTTTGGACAACAGTGTGTACTTGTGGAGTGCCAGCTCTGGTGACATCCTGCAGCTGCTGCAATTGGAGCAGCCTGGGGACTATATATCTTCTGTGGCCTGGATCAAAGAGGGCAACTACCTGGCTGTGGGCACCAGCAGTGCTGAGGTGCAGGTGAGACTTGTCCCTGTGCTGCAGCTCTATTGTTCCCCCAGAACAAGACCCCCAGGGGTCTTGCCCAGCAGGAGGATGTTAATGCCAAGTCCTGATCTTCATGGTCTTCTCTCTCTGTAGCTATGGGATGTGCAACAGCAGAAACGGCTTCGAAACATGACCAGTCATTCTGCCCGAGTGGGCTCCCTCTGTTGGAATAGCTATATCCTGTCCAGGTTAGTGGTTTTTGCTAGTCTGTTACAAAATCAGTCTATGATTTTGGCCCCCTCTCCCCGGATTGTACACCTCTGAACTGAAGCAGCTCTGGCCTGCTGGTGGCGTTTGGCACTGCTACAGGACCTGATTCCCTTCTCCCCTCCTGCAGTGGCTCACGCTCTGGCCACATCCACCACCATGATGTTCGGGTAGCAGAACACCATGTGGCCACATTGAGTGGCCACAGCCAGGAAGTGTGTGGGCTGCGCTGGGCCCCAGATGGACGACATTTAGCCAGTGGCGGCAACGATAACTTGGTCAACGTGTGGCCTAGTGCTCCTGGAGAAGGTGGCTGGGTTCCTCTGCAGACATTCACCCAACATCAAGGGGCTGTCAAGGTGAGAGTGGGGCTGGGCTGGGCTGGGCTGGGCTGGGCTTCTGCAGACTCTCACTCAGAACCTCTGGGGACATGGGATGGTGGCATTGGACTGGGTTAATCTGTGAGCCCTATAGGTCTGTGTCTAGCTCTAGTACCTGCTGACCCCAACTTTTTATCCCACCTAGGCTGTAGCTTGGTGTCCCTGGCAGCCCAACGTCCTGGCAACTGGAGGGGGCACAAGTGATCGACACATTCGTATCTGGAACGTCTGCTCTGGGGCCTGTCTGAGTGCTGTGGATGCCCATTCCCAGGTAGTCTTCCTTATTCCAGCCTCTCACTCCCAGATGCGTTCTTAATTCTATATAGCCTTCCTGGGCAACCACGTCCCCTCCAGTGGCTTCACTGATGCTATACTCTGATGGTTTCCAAACTTCTAACTCAGCTCTCACTCATGAGCTCCAGACCCACATTTCCAACAGTCCACAGAGAGCTTGTCTCTAACCCCATGTGCTATAGGTGGCACCACCCTAATATGTCCCAAATTAAACTTGTCACTTCCCCTTGCCTCCCTGAAATGTGTTCCTCCTCATCCTATGTTGTTGTGAGGGACACCACTCAGAAATCTGAAAAACCTAGAATCTTTCATCCTCCCCACCTAGTCACCAAGACGTCTCAGTTTTACCTCAGAATATCATTTACACACGGCCCCTCCCCTTGGCCTCATCCTTCTCCCCAGTGGAGGCTCACAGCACTGGTCTTTTCATATCTCTTCCAGTCTGTCCTCTGCACTGGTCTGGGTGGTCTGTTTCTGTCGTCTTTAAACCCTGCAAGGGCTCCCTATCACCTACAGTATATAATCCAAATGCTTTAGAATGATATTTGAGGCCCTTGCTGGTGTGTCTCCCTGCAAGCACTGCAGCTTCCTCTCTTGCCAGCCCCCTGCCCAGCACATGCAGCCTTCATTCTAACCTTGGGCTCAGGTTCAAATTCTGGCTCTGCCTCCTACTAACTTAACTTGCATGTGATCTCAGGCAACTCGCTGAACTTCCTCCTGCTTGATTCCTGATCTGTAAAGTGAATAACAGTTATAACTCTCAAAAGGCTTTTGTAAGGACTACAGTCATTCAAGTCTGAGTCCGTAGCACCTGGTAGGGTGGCTAACACCACGGTGGACTTGGTTCTGATTTGAGTAGTGTTGGCCCTACGTACGTCATGCCCATGCCACTCCCTCTCCACAGGTGTGCTCCATCCTCTGGTCTCCCCACTACAAGGAGCTCATCTCAGGCCATGGCTTTGCCCAGAACCAGCTGGTTATTTGGAAGTACCCAACCATGGCCAAGGTGGCTGAGCTGAAAGGTAGGTGCTAAGTGACAGAAGCCAGAAACAAAAGGGCACGTATTGTATGACTATTTACATGAAATGTCCAGAAGAGGCAAATGCAGAGGGAGAAAACAGATTAATGGTTGCTAGAGGCTGAGGGGAGAGGGTAATGAGGAGTTACTTTCTTTATGGAGTGATGGAAAAATTCTGGAATTATTGTTGTGATGGTTGCACAACTCTGAATATACTAGGAACCAATGAACTGTACACTTTAAAAGGATGAACTTTATAGTGTGTGAATTGTTAATTACCTCAGACTGTTATAAACAAGCTCTCAAAATTGGAAGGCTAATAGGTATCTACCTTCATTTGTACTGCTCTCACTTTTTCCCTCCTCATGCCCCAGGTCACACAGCCCGGGTCCTTAGTCTGACCATGAGCCCGGATGGGGCTACAGTGGCATCAGCAGCAGCAGATGAGACCCTGCGGCTGTGGCGCTGCTTTGAGTTGGACCCTGCCCGGCGGCGGGAGCGGGAGAAGGCCAGTGCAGCCAAAAGCAGCCTCATCCACCAAGGCATCCGTTAAGGACCAACTAATCTCAGTTTTTTGTGCTTTTTTTACTTTTCTAATAAAGTCACGTCTCCCTCTTCTCCTGGCATGACCTCTGTCCCAGCAGCCTTCCCAGGGGCTCCTCTCTACTGTGATCAGAGAGCTAGAAACATCCATCCTGTGGGCACCTTGACCATCCCTCCTGTTTGCAGACAGGCTGGCAGGCTTTGTACCCACCTCCTCCATTCACACATGTACACACACAGCCTCAGCGGTTTCCTCTGTCACTTTTAATGAAGACATAAGGAGTGAGCAGCCTCCACAGGCTGTATTCCCAGGCCCCCACCACCCTGACCTTTGGCCAAGAAGCTCCTACTTCAGTGTGGGGTGGAGAAGGAGGGAGCCTGGGTCCACAGTGACAGATTATTGCTGACCTCTTCAGTGTGAGGAAAAAGGCCACAAGACCCTGGTGGGGGCCAGCCCTGAGTGCTCCTCTCCCACGTGTAAGGCAGGGAGGGGGAAATAAGTGTCCAGCCCTTTCGGCCCCTGGCTCTGGAATGGCAGAGGGCAACGAGGCCATGTCCCTGGGGCTGGCCAGGAGAAGAGGAATGGAAGCAGTGGTCCCTGTGTACCAGCTGTGGGGAGCAGAGGGCCTGTACCCTGCTCAGTCCTGACCACATAAGCCCTGGTCACAGGTGTAGCTGGGGAGGACAATGACAGATGCTGCCAGAGGTGCAGTCCTGAGGCACTTAGGTGGGCGCCTAGCTAGGTCATGTTTCTCAGTTAGCCTTGACTTTGGCAGTACCTGGAACTCCATTTTGCTGAAGTACACGGGGCAGCCGCTTGCCTTTGGTGTAAGACTGATACCAGAAATTGGAGAAGAGCAAGAAGAAGATGGTGCCGTACATCCAGATGAGGTGGATGATGATTGGATACTGGTAGTTACAGCTGGGCATGAAGTAGTACTGGGAGATGTGCAGCGAGACCAGGACAAACTGGATCTAGGACAGAAAGGCAAGGGTCAAAGGGCACAGTGAGAGGACTGGAGGGAAAAGGGGGTAGAGAAACAGAATGCCGAGCAGGGAGGGCTGGGGTCAAAGGTGAAGTAAGCTGGCTAAAGGTAGGATCCAGACCAGAATGTTGAGGAGACGGTTGTAGGTCAGGCTCAGGCCCCTCACCAGCTGGACAGCTGTCATGTGCTTTTTCCACCAAAGGTAGGGCTGAGCCACAGGGCCAAGGGCAGACAATCCATAGTACAGGTACATGACGACGTGCACAGAGGAGTTGATCATGGCGTGGAAAGAGCCCATTCCTCCTGTGCATGGACAATCAGGACCTGAGTTGGGCCTCTGGTCCCCAGTGCCCGTCCCTCCTCCCCCAGTGGTCTTCACCACTCACCTGGGGCAAATTTTATCCCCCACCACCAGCTCCAGGGAAGCACTGAGTGGTGGAAGACATGTAGGAAGGTCACCTGTCCATCTTTCTTCCGGAGAATAAAGATCACCTGAGAGAAGAGTGGGGTAAGGGGTTTCAGAGGCAGGGCCTCTCACTCCTTTCTCCCCACAAGTTCTCGAATCTCATGTAACTACTCACCGTGTCCATCAGCTCAATGAACTTGGAGAACAGGAAGAGCCAGGCCACCCGAACCATCTGTAAGCAGTCAGGGCAGCCTTAGGACCGTCAAGAGCCTCTAAACTGGCTCATGAGCACAGGGCACGTCCAAACTGCTCCTATCCCCAGGTTGCTAAGGACCTGGCCTCCGTCCCCACTTACCCTCAGTGCCTCCGGGTTGCTGGAAAAGTCCACTGGGTCGCAGCGCCAGGTGTAGGTACTCAGCCAGCCAGACATCAGGAACTATGAAGGGGTGTGGATTAGACCGCCAGACTTCCCTCCCTCCCCCAAATCTCTTCTGTTCTCTAGACGGAGAAATAGAGCTGAGCCTCTCTGGAAAGGAGATGCCATGCTCTGGCCCTAGGGCCTGCCCCTTATCCTGCCGGCAGGAATTAAAGCCTAGGCATCCTGGGGGCCCACCTCATAGACGATGTAGAGGGAAAATGCCACCAGTGAGAAGTTGTAGACAACCATGAAGCTGCGGAGCTGGAAGGGCTTCCGATTGGCCATGACGCGAGGCCCAAGTGAAAGAACGAAGTACACGTAGGTCAGGAGGATAGAGGTCATTAGCAGGGGGGACCCCATCAGAGGGTAGCCCTGGATCCGGGGATCTGTGAATAAGGGTCAAAGGAGTCAGGAAGGGTCACAGAGTCCAAAGGGTCCCCACCAGGTGTGCAGACATGAGGTCAGGTCACAAAGGGTCAAGGGATTTGAAGGGACTCTCCACCATTAGGAGACAGCCCTAGATCCAGGGATCCCAGGGTGGGAGGGAGAAAGGGTTGGAGGACAGCATCTCACCTGCATGCTTCATCATCTCCTGGTACAAGTTCACAACAGCCTCCATCCTGGCTAAGGACTCTGGCGAGGTAGGGAGGATGGGTGTCAGACAGGGCCGACTGTGCTCCCCCCACCCCCCAATTCCACCCCTGACCCACAGACAGGACACAGACCAGACGGGACAACCCCAGCAGCTCACTGCAGAAAGGACAGAGCAGTGAGAGGAAGGAATTGCTGGGGACTAGGGTGAGGAGGAGGCCGCTCGGGGTGGGGGGCGGGGTCTGCTTCCCACATACCCTGCCTGCCTGGGAAGGGCTCCTCCGCCCTTCCTCTCCACACCTTCCTCGCCCCTCCTCACGCTCTGCTCCTCTCCAGAGATTTTCACTTCCTGACCTCCCCTCCCTTCTTCCACAAGAGGACTCTCAATGTCTGGTCTCTTTCCAGAGAGTCTTCCCTCCTACCAACAGGGGACTCATCTCCAGACGAACCTCCTCTCCCTTCCTCGCCAGTCCCTCACCTCCCCAGCCCTGGGGTCTTCCTTCTCTCCAGGGATCCCCCCCTTCAACTTCTCCTGCCCCATGTCAGGATGCACATCTCGCGGGATGGTCCCTCCTGTCCTCTCCCCTGCTGAGTCACCCCCTCAGGCTCTCCTCTGCCCTCCTTGGCTCTCACCTCCAGCCTCTCCTCTCGTCTCACCCTCCCTCTCCAGGAGCCTGGCTCTTTGAGACTCCTGCCCTGGCGGCTCCACCTGTCTGACTAGATCTGGCAGCAGCCCCGCCCTCTGCCCACCCTGCTGTACTGCACATGGGGTGGAGGGTGGGTCCAGGCCACAGGTCAGTACCTGGGGGACCCACCAGGATTGAGAAAGCCAAGTAAAGCCCAGGACTCACCACCCACCCACCCCAGACCAGTCAGATGAGCTAAGCTTCTAGGTTTTGGCTAGAAACCTCCCAGGACGCCAGCCCCAGGCCTAGCCTTGGCCCAAAGAGAACTGCTGAAAACCCACACCCAGCATCCCCTCCTAAATTAGGCATAGATTCTCAGTTTGTCCTACTTCAGAATGGGTACCATCACCCTTCTCTCCCAGGGAGGGGCAGGGAGTGGCATGTGAGGAGGTGGGGAGTGGGGGAGGTCTCAGGAATCTTGCCCTCCCTCAAGGAGGGGGTCGTAATGGGCTAGGCCCTCTTCCCCTCAGAGCCTGAAGGCATGTCGGGGGAGGGCTCACAGGGACACAAAAGCCTTGGCCCAGGCGGAGGACAGCCTGGGACTCGAGGCAGTCCTGGAGGAGCAAGATGTTCCCCCAACAGCCAGGACAGGAGATGCTCTGCGAGCTGCCTGCACTCTGGTCGGCCAGGCTCCCTCTACCCAGAGAAGCACCTGTGCAGGTACTAAGTGAAGAACACACCTTCTGACACAGCTACGGAGGCTGCACACGCGCCCCTCACACACACATGTCACAGACGCTCCCCCAACTTCCTTGCCGACCCACAACTGCTCCACCAAGGTCAGGCTCCGAGTCCTCCCATACACACAGCCCCTGTCACAGCTCCCCGCCACCAACGACAACTCGCCAGTGGCTTTAGCACACACGTGCCCGCAGAGCCCACCTGGCTCCTGCAGGCTGCAAGTGCCCTCCTCTGACACTCTGACCACCCGGACAAGTCTTCATGGACTTTGACATGCATGGTCTCTAACACTCAGGCCTGCTCCTAACTACGTTCACACTGGCAAACACACCCAAACACTCACACACACTCCTTCACAGGACCCGCATTACCATGTGCAAGTGCTTGTGCTCAAACGCAGGTTTCCTCACACGTCTGAGTCTCAGATGAATGTGGTCACATACAAAAACTCACACAGCCCACCTGCAGGTGAACGAACCCAACATCACCCACACTGTGTGCAGACATATACCTGTCCTGGGTCAGGCACACCCACAGCTCTCTTTTCACGGATGGCAGTCACCATTCTTCATTGATTCATTCATTCATTCATTCATTCACAATCGGACTTTTGTTGGCTGCTTATTCTGGGGTAGGGCCTACCCAGAGGCACGTGCTCTAACACACAGTTCCTCCCCGACCCATGTGAGCTTGCCAGCTTGTTATCTCCCAGGCTCTCTCAGCCACCATCCCCAAGTTCACCTCCCCCCAGCCTACACACGCATGCACCCTGGAGGTCAGGGGTGGCTCGAGGCTTCTGGAAGGACCTCTCCCCAAGTTTGAGCAGAATCTGGGTGTGTCCCCAGTGGGGGAACTCAGTCTGGTCCTTCCTTCCTTTCAGATGGATGGAAGGGAAAGGCAGACAGGCAAAGGAAGGGGGCGGTGGCGGTGCACAAGGGCGCCAAGGGGAGGAAGGAGTAAGAGGGGGAGAGGGGCAAGAGAAGGAGGTGGTAGGGGAAGGCCCAGGTTCAAGCAAATGGGGGCCCGGCGGGAGGGAGGCTGCTGGGGAGGCCCAGCCCCGGAGAGCTGGGACCTCCCACCCACCCTCCCCAGGAACGGCCTCGCCCACAGCCTGGGCAGGGCAGGGCAGGGCAGGGCAGGCCGGGCGGCCCAGCGGGTCAGGGGCCTGAGCACGTGGCAAGCCCGCCGTGGGAGGTCCCGACTCACCAGTGGGGGCCAGGCGGGCAGTCGTGGAGGGCTCGGAAGGAGCAGGGCCGGAGAGGTGTCCCCAGGGCCAGGCTGCCTGCCACTTCCTCATCTGCTGGGCCGACTTTCTGTCACCAGAGGGGGAGGGGGCGGGCCTGGTGGGGGGCGCCCGCTGATTGGGCCGCGGGCTGAGGCAGGAGGGGCCGACCAGCCCCGTCTCTGCTGGGCCCGCGGGGTGGGGGCGGGCCGCCGGGCCCTGGGCAGGAAGCACGCCCAGCCCCTGCTCCCCACCCCTTCCCGCCGCATCGCCTCCCGTCTCGGTCAGCTCGCGCAGCCTGGCCCCGGCCCGCCCCAGTTGCACCCTGCGCCTTCCTGACGTTCGGCCCGCGCATGGCCTCATTCTGGGCTCTCGGGGGGTTTATCCACCAACAAGACCAACACAGCTTCTTTCGTGGCCGGTCCACCCGGCCTGGGACCCTGGGAAAAGTTCCAGGGTCAGCCCTCCCCGCAAAGAGCTCCCTCTCTAGATGGTGGGACCGGAGGGGTGGGCTGCAGGTAGCCTGTATGTGTGCGGAGAGCGGACTCGGGGCAGCGGGGAGGTCTCAGCCCGAGGGAGAGGCTGCGCGGGGAAGCCTTCCCTACCAGACCAAAAACTTGGATGAGCCTAGCGTTAGGAGTTGCTGAGAGGATTGTGTGGACTGGAGGTGGGAGAATACAATAGCCTGGGGCAGCAACAGTTAGTGAATCACTGGCTACACTGGCCTTCAAGGTAGTGAAAGGAAAAAAAGGGAAGTGAAGCCGGCTGTAGCTGAATGTAGCAGGTCTTGAAGGACAAATGGAGCAGTTTGGTTTATTCTGGAAGCAGAGGAGAAACTGATGAGTTTTGAGGAGGCTATAATCAGACCTGTATTGTTAAATATTCATCACATTTATCGACCACCTACGGGGTTAAGTGCTGGTGGCACATCAATGAACAAGGCAGGTGCCATCCCTGCATGGGGTTTACTGTCTAGCCCAATCACTTTGCTCTGGCATCCAGTGAGATGAGGGTACTGGGGGGGAGACCAGGTGAGAGAGCACCCTGACCTAAGAAGGTTTGGAAACTGACGGGATTGGAGAAGCAGACACTGGAGATTTCCCCAAGACAGCTGGACCCTCTCTGTACACTTAGCTGCGTATCTGGCTCCGTGCGCTCTCCCCTCCCTCCTCCATACACTCACCAACTAGACTGAACTACTGGGGGTGAGGACTAGGTTTCTGCGAAATGAAATCTGTATCTCCAGCAGCTCCTGAAACTGCTAATAACTGCGTACAGGATTGTATGATGTACACGTGGAATTCAGAGGAGGTGGTGGTTTGGAAGAAACAATGTATTCGTCCGTGGTGGGATCTAGCTATGTGGAAGTTTAGGCTTAGAGTTAAGAGGTCAGAGCCAAAGTACAGCTATGATCTAGCCCATTAGTACCTAGGCTTGAAAGGAAATGGCAAAAGAATTCAACTATTCAAAAGGCTCAAACTTCTTAGCATGGTACACGAAGGGCTACCTGATCTGGCCCTCAGCCTCCCATTCTACCAGTGCTATTCTCCTGGGCCACGTCCTATGCTTCAACTGTTCCCCAAGGATATCAGCGTCTTTCATATCCCCCCACCCCTCCAAGCCTTGTCTCCTAACTCAACACAAGATACAAGCCGCTCTCCCAGGCAATAAATCAGTCCCTGCCTTCACTTCCACAATCTCCCTGCAATGCAATTATCTGCATGCCCCCTCACTATGTTTTAGTTGTCTCTGTACCTCTAGCATCTGGCCTAATGTCAGACTCATTTGACCCTCCACAATGTTTGTGGAATATTCGAGTGAATGAGAAATATGAGAGGTGGAAGAGAAGTCAAGGGACCCAGAGTCAAGTGGGGAAAACGTTAAGAATTCAAAAGACTTTCTACGTCCCTTGGGGTGGCACTATCTGTTGAGTCAATAAATATTTACCGTGTTAGGTATACTTCAGTGGCTTTGGGGGTCACACCTAACTCCAAAGGCCTGAATTTAAATCTTCTAGTTAGTACCTATATGACTTAATGTAGGTGGCTGAACCTCCATGAAATGTGAACAACAGTACCTGTCTCATAGGATAGTTGTGAAGATTAAAGGAGACGACCCACGTAAAGTGCTCAGCACTGCTTCTATCTTGACATATCATAGACAAGGGGGGAAGCAAGAAGGTATATACTTGTATGTAGATTCATGAGCATTCATTTAACAAACACTTCCTAAATGCTTACTGTGTGCAAAGCACTGTTCAGAGAGCACTATTGAGAGGTTTTGGACTAAGTGTCCATCTAGAGACGAACAAAGTAGACTATTATAAACGATGAAACAGTTCCAGAGGTCCGTTGGAGACAGAGAACCTCAACTATCCATTACTCACCTGGACCACACGGGTAAATGACCACAGCAATCCCTCAGTAAATGCCCACTGACTACATGAATGAACATGCCCAAAGACTCACTTCCTTCAGCTTTTGTCCTAGTCCTAGGAGAAAGCGTCTTCCAATATCTGATATACACCACCTACCCAGGTCCTACCAGATGGTATCTCCATGGCCCTGGGGTTACTGCAAAATACTCACAGTCTAGACGAGAAGACAGACATATAAATTAACAATTTACAGACGCATGTGGTGAGTATTCCCACAGAGATAAACCCAGAGAGTTAAGAGAGCACCGAGGGGGGCACCTTACCCCAAGGTGGGGATTAGTTCTTGAAGGCTTCAAAGAAATGACACCAAAGCTGAGCATTAAAGGACGCTTTCTAGAAGGCAGGGAAACGTATTCCAGGAAGAGGGAAGCATGTGTGTGAAGGCGTAGAAGCAGGAGATGTGGCAGGTTTGGTGTGGCTCCAGCCCAAAGGTCGTATAGGTAAGGGGGAAATGTCAGCAAGAGTCACTTATGAAGAGCCCTGTATGCCTCGCTTGGTAAGAAGTTTGGATTTAATTGTTTATCTTTTTCAGCCCTGGCTACACACTAGAATCACCTGGGAAGTTTTAAAAATATCAGTGCCTGGCTCTCATCTCCAGATTGATTCTAAGGGTTGTTTTTAATGGGAAGAGGCTCGAGTGTGTTTATGTGCTGTGTGAAAGACAATGAGATCCAGCACACACGGAGGGGTTAACCTTTGGCTCGAGAGAACACCTCACAGGCTGAAATATACAGAAAAGAAGGGTAACTTTGTCAGTGGACTGGGAGGAAATGGGACCACTTGGGACCTGCAGAGAAGCTAGGATGAAGGCCTTGGAGGTAAGAGGGTCCGCAGAAGCGTACCTACACCAGGGGCAGGCTGATGAACTGGAGAAGCTGAAGGGGTCCAGGAATTGTCTTGATAAGGATAAAGGCCAGGTGTGCGTGTGGGTAGGGAAGAATAGGCAGTCCAACAGCTGAAACTCCCCCTGAAATACCTGGCACTTTCCTGACTAACGGGAAGTGATGTGACAACCTCCCCTCGGCCCCATCCTCTCTGACTCACATCTCACTCACGGCTCTCTGAGGGGCCTTTCTCCATCCTCTTTCCCCAGAAGATAAACTACTGATTTACCATCTCCAAGGTTCAGCCTGAAAACCACCATCTGTATGAATGCTAACAACTCTGTTTCCCCGATTATGCAGATTTATATGTTTCTGCAGGAAAACTAAAGGTAAATGGGATCACAGAAGCAGGAAAAAATGGGAAAAGGTATGCCTGTATGTGCATGAGTGGGTGAGGGAGGGAGCAGGTGAAGCCGTGGAGGGAACAGGGCATGGGAGACGCAGGGGAACCGGCTGAGAACAACAGGCACTGAGGGTCGAGGCTGAGAGACAGCAGGAGTGGCAGGTAGAAAGGGAAGCAGCCTCCCAGGGCCTGTGTCAAGCTTCTCCCTTCCCCATCCTGTAAAGGACAAAGGGCGCTTTCTACACAGTACCCACACAGAGGAGCTGAGCAGAGGGCTGAGTCCGTGAGGACAGGGGGGTGAAGACAAGGGTGAAGGGCTCATCAGTTAATCATTCTGCAGGTCCCTGGGCCTTAGCTTGCTAGCCTCCTCTGCCTATGCCTGGGACCTTGGCGGAAGGAAAGACATCCGGCCAGCAGAAGAGAGACACTGCATGCAAACAGTCATCACACCATCTGGAATTTGGGGATTGCCTGGACCCTTGAGAGGTCAGGGGCAAGGTCTGATCCATCGTAGGTAGCCAGTGCCAACGCACTACGGGTATCGTTCAGTGTTCACTGAACTGAAGTAAAGAAACTCAGCTTGGGGGAGAGGGCTGTGATAGAATGTGCAGGAAGAGCTCTGGAGAGAGAAAAGGGAAGGCTTTTGGTGAGGGGACAATCCAGGGGAGGTTATCAAGATGGAAGAAAGAGAGTTAGCAAGATCTGGAAGATGTGGGAAAAGGGCCAAAAGGGGAAAAGAGGAAACGCAGCTTACTGTTCAATACTTTCTCTGGCAAGCTACTTTCCATATGCTCTTATGGTTCAGTCTTGTAAGGTAAGTACTATTATCACTGCTTAACAGATGGAAAAAAAACGAAATCAGAAAGGGTGAAGGATTTTCTCAAGGTCACACAGCAAGTGAGGTGGAAGCAACATAGATGTTCCAAGCTGAGGAAAAACTGTGGACAAAGGGATGGATGGAGGGAGGCACAGGACGGGAGTAGAGAACTGCAAGTGATTCTGTCTGGCTAAAGGATATGGTGAGTGAAAGGCCTTCATATGCTAGGTTAAAAACGAGGTTGGCCCCAAATCATGAAGTGTTTTAAATGAAAGAATGAGGAGTTTTATTTGTACTGGGATGTCCCTGAAGATTTTTAAGGGGTTGGCATGATCCCCATTGTTATTGATAAAGAAAAACCTGGTGAGAGTGAGATTATCAAGAGGAAAGCAGAGGAAGGGAGAGCAGGTGGGAGACCAGCTCAGAGGCACAGGTGTGACACAGTGAGGGCCTAACCTAGAGCAACGGAGTGAGAAGGAAGAAGAGGGGATAGAGCAGAGAGAGGACCCAGAACTGACAGCAAGGTTGGCACGCTGGATAATGCAGGTGGAGCAGGATGGAGGAAGTGAATGCAGTTTGGGACATCCGGAGTTTGAGGAAAGATGGCACATTCCTCAGGCAATCTGAAACACAGTACTGTAAGCTTAGGAGAAAGGATGGGGTTCAGGGGAAAAAGTATCTGCGGATTGTCTGTAGAGATGAAACCACACAAAGTGGACCGTAGTAGCTGTAGGTCTGGTCGTATACAGATACTGTCCCATCCCCCTGCTTTCATTTCCTTTAAGGAATTCCTGTCCCGCTCCACTGGCCCTTTAATCATGGTGTTCTCTCCACTTCCCCCAATGCTCCTAATGGCACAGAATCCAAGCAGCAACAATCAGAGTTCTTTCATGGGATGAGCTATATGCGGTAGAGTGGAGAAACGCAGAGACAGAGAGCCTAGATGACACTGGAGCCCCTGACCCACCTGGAGCTGGTCACCCTTCAACTCCACATCCGCATAATCCAAATCCAGTTGGGTCTCTCTCTCTCTCTCTTTTTTTTTTTTTTCAGTTAAGCTAGTTTAATTGTAATATGTTGCAATCAAAACAGTCTAATATACCATGTGATAAAAACGAGATTGCTCAGGAGAGAGTAGGAGAAGAAGAGAATAGTATTAGCATTTCAGTGCTAACTATATGCCTGGAGGCCCTTGTGTGCTCTTCTAAGAAGCTTGGACTTTATCCTGTAGAAAATTAAGAGCTATTTAAAGGTTTAAATCGAATTTTAAATATGCTCGGTGGAAGGTACCTTTCTGAGGTCAGTGCTATAATCCCATCTTACAGAGGTAGAGATTGAGGTTCTTGGAAGTGAAGTAACTTGCCTAAGGTCACACAATGGATAAGTGTCCAGGTCAGGTATAATTTAAGAGTGGTCAAGCGTACAGGGGAGGAGGTGGTAAAGACTTTACAGAAATAGGTACCACTGGAAGGATGAATTGTTCACTAGGTGAACAGGGGTTTGGAGCAGGAAAAAGAGAGGGCAGACATACCAAGGAGAGGGCAGAGCATGTGTAAGGTATGGAGGTGTGAGACAGCACCTCACCTGCAGGTGTTGCCGACAGCTTAGAGTCCAGTGGCAAGAACCAGGAAGCTGCCATGGCAAAACAAGGCCTAAAGCACTGGTGGTGAGTGTGAGGAAGAGGCAAGCATGGAGCTCTGGTTTGTGATACCCAGTGAATCACACAGCCACCCGTGAAGACCTGAGCCTGGATTGAGTAAGCACAGACAGAGGAGAGAACACATCCCAGCTGCACAGAGAGACCTCTGAGTGGTGAAGGGCCTCCTTTAGAGACGGGATGTAGGCAGACTGTGGAACTGAGTCTTCAGCTGGTGTGGACAGGGAACAGACCCAGTTTAGAAGGGAGGAAAAGGAACACTGCCAGTGAGGGAGCTTGTCATCTGATCTCAAATCAAAATCACACAGTTTAAGAGATCAAACTGGGCTTTAATAGAAGAGTGTAGGTGACAACTAAGTGTGAGAAAGTTCACACAACTAGATTTGAAAATGACTTATCACATCAGGCAAACCAATATAAAAATGTTCCAGTGCCTGCTCTGCACACCGTGGGGGATGAAACGTGCCCAGAGGGTCTCTCCTGACACGTGAGCATAGCTGTATGCACAGACGAGCTGCAGAGGGAGGAAGAGTTACCTCCTCGTAGAGGGACTGGTCAATCATTGATTTAAGCAACAACTACTGACAGCAGGCTTCGAGACACTACCCTGAAGACAGTTAATATCTACTGAGCTTCTACTATTGTCAGGTACACTATTCTAAGCACTTTGTATGTATTAATGTATTTAAACTTCACAGCATCTCCCAAAATAAGGAAACTGAGGCACAGAGAGGTAAATCAACTTGCCTAAGGCCACACAGCTAGTCAGTGGCACGGCTAGAATTTGAACCCAGGCAGTCTGGCACTAGAAACTGCTCTTTTAACCAAAATGCTACATTATACTCTCTCTCCAAAGTCAACCTAATAATAATAATAATAGCAGCAACTACCACTTAACGTGTTTATGATGGTCCAGATGCCATAGTATGCCAGGCATGCACATTGCTTGCCAAAGATCATACAGCTCCTAGACGGAAGAACTGGATTCAAACCTTGGCAGTTCAGGGTGCTTGAACTTGGGGGACAGTAAAGAGCAGCAGGAGCTAGAATAAGTTTGTACAAATGTGGAGCGGAAGATAGGAGGTCATGGACCTTACCTGGTGGGAGCGGCACTGGGTTGTAGACAGACTGGGTGGTTGGAAAGCTTCCCAGAGGAGTAACTCGTGAGCTGAATTTTGAAAGATTAAGATTGAGTATTCATCACAGAACGATGGGGCAAAATGTTCCACACAGAGGGAACAGTGGGACTAAAGGAATGGAGTCTGTTACATTCAGGAAACTTCAAGCAGTTTGAAGTGGGTGTCAGGACAATACAGAAAATAAGTCAGAAGTCAGGGGCTAGATCACACAGAATCCTACTTGCCTTTCCAGGAAATCTAAGCTGTTTTTCAAACTTCCACTGAAGTAAATGTGAAAAAAAAAAAAAAAAAAAAAAGGAAGAAGAAAGAAATATCCCCAGAGAATCCCAAAGGGCTAATCCCAAAGGGCTAATTATGAAGCCCTTCAGACTAGTAGGAATTCTTTGAAGTCTATTTTCTCTTACTGCATGCATGATAATTCTGCATTCTGGGGCTTCCCTGGTGGCGCAGTGGTTGAGAATCTGCCTGCCAATGCAGGGGACACGGGTTCGAGCCCTGGTCTGGGAGGATCCCACATGCCGCGGGGCAACTGGGCCCGTGAGCCACAATTACTGAGCCTGCGCGTCTGGAGCCTGAGCTCTGCAACAAGAGAGGCCGCGATAATGAGAGGCCCGCGCACCGCGATGAAGAGTGGCCCCCACTTGCCGCAACTAGAGAAAGCCCTCGCACAGAAACGAAGACCCAACACAGCCATAAATAAAATAAATAAATAAATAAATAAACCCAAAAGTTAAAAAAAAAAAAAATTCTGCATTCTGTCTAAATTATTTACCTTCGAGTAAAATGGGCATTCTAGGATGATTTTTTTTAAAAATATTTATTTATTTATTTATTTAGGCTGCTCCGGGTCTTAGCTGCAGCACACGGGATCTTCGTTGCGGCATGCGGACTTCTTAGTTGTGGCATGCGGACTCTTAGTTGTGGCATGCATGTGGGATCTAGCTCCCCGACCAGGGATCGAACCCAGGCCCCCTGCATTGGGAGCGTGGAGTCTTACCCACTGGACTACCAGGGAAGTCCCTCTAGGATGATTTTTATCCTGCGACTTTCAGTATGCCTGGCACACTGCCCCTACCAACCTGCCAGGTATGTGGACCCCAGTTTGAGAAACACGGGAAGGAAACGATCAAAAGGATTTTAATCAAGGGAGTAATGTGATCAGACCTGCAGTTTAGACAGATGTATCTGGCAGCCATATGGAAGATGAGTTGGAGTGGGCAAGACTGGATACAGGGAGTCTGAACAATACTTTTAGGGTGAGAGGCCCAGAGCCTAAACTGCAGGGCAGGATCCTAGGGAGACAGAATTGACAGGATTTAGTATCTGATTGAGTTGGTGGGGGGTGTTTAGGATGGCTTCCATAGACCTGGCTTAGGTCACACCTAGGATGTTGGAAAAGAAACAGGTTTGAAGGGAAAGATGATTGGATTTGGACATTCAGAACCTGAGGTACTTGTGGATCATATGGGCAGAGATACCCAATAGGCATCTGCAAGTCAGCAAAGAGGGCTGGGCTGAAAATAAAACCTGTTTGAGTTATGTACATAAAGGTGGTGGTCACAGAGAGGGCAGGTAGAATAAGAAAAGAGGGTTAAGGACAGAGTACTGGAGAATAACAACATTCAAGAAGCAGGCAGAGGGGGACTTCTCTGGTGGCACAGTGGTTAAGACCCTGCGCTCCCAATGCAGGGGGCCCGGGTTCCATCCCTGGTCAGAGAACTAGATCCCACATGCATGCCGCAACTAAGAGTCTGCATGCCACAACTAAGGAGCCCGCCTGCCACAACTAAGACCCAGCGCAACCGAATAAATAAATAAATAAATAAATAAATGCTTTTTTTAAAAAAAAGAGAAGCAGGCAGAGGGACAAAAGGCGAAAAGCTGCAGAGAAGGAATGGCCAGAGAGGCGGGAGCCGGTGAAGGGCAAGAGGTGAAAAGTTAATGGCCAGCACTGTTAAACACCATGGAGATAAGTAAGAAATATAAGGACTGAAAAAAGTCTGGATTTAGCCATCAGGTCAGCAGTGATCTGAGACAGGGTAGTTCCCGAGGAAGGGTGGAAGCGGGGCTATAGAGTGAATGTGAGGTGTGCAGGAAAATGGTAGGCTCTGTATTTCACGAGCGTGGCTGTGAGTCAGTGAGTGGGGACATGGGCTCAAGAAGGACTAACATGGAAGGATACTAACCAGGGCCATGAAAATGGGTGCAGCCCAGAAAAAGTAGTACAAAAAAAGAAATAAGGATGCTCTGCATTTGGGGTGTGGGCCAGAGAAGATGAAGAATCAAAATGACCATAAACTAGGGAAATTCGGGTGAGAGCCAGGGAAGGCAGTGGAATGGCAGAGGGAAAGCGGGAAGGGGAGCAGCCTAGGGCTCCTTGGATTTGATTCAGTAGGGAAGGTTATCATGACATGGAAAAGTATAATTTACTGCTTTTATGGGGGAGTCTCTCTGGTACATATATCTTGCCCAGGGGAGAGAGGGGGATACCTGAGTGGGAAGGTGACTTCTGGCATTCAATGCATTTATCTCTGTGGTAACTTACTACCTCTTTGATGAATTTTCACTAAAGAACTAGTGAAAGCTAGAAAACAATTTTAGGGAAGTGATCTAGAGGGGTGTGGGTATTTTAAGCTGCAGGTGACAGGGAACTTTAGGAACAGTCTGGAGGGGTTCAAGGGATTGGCGGGCTGACCTAGGAAAAACCTGGCCTATAATAACATAGTCATGCAATGAGGAATATGAAAAATGCCAGGGATAAACAGGCTGGAGAATCATTGCCAGAGACTTTAAAGCTAGGAAGGATCACTGGGAGCACCTAGGCGAGAAAACTGAGGCGTAGGGAAGTCAGGGGCCTTGTCCATAATGTACTTGGGGAAGCTGCCATGTCCAAATGGTAGGCAACAGCTTGAGAACATGTGAACTCATCAAGAGATGACAACAGAGATCCAGGACCTGCCTCAGAGACGCACAGGAGCTCAAGAACAAAAGAGAGATAAGTTAAAGGGAAGAAGAGAGGAAGTTTGTCCTGCGGGACAAAACACATGTTGAAGCAATGGATGCTATGGCCCTGTCAGATGGATTGGAGTTTACCTTCTGTTCCAGTTAGAAAGCCCCATCTGCAGGGTGGCAAACCCCTTCCAAGTGTTAGCCCCTGTGTGTTCAAAGCTGACGGGCCAGAGCCACATCGAGCCTCCACAGGTTGGTACAGTGAACCCTCCGGACTGAACCAGAAAGGGACCACAGCCCCCAACCCTACTCCTGGCCCATTGCTAAACTTCAATAGGCTAGCCCCCCAAATCTGGAACAGATGGCAGAAAATGTACATCCCTTGGTAGTTTCTCTGAACAGTAATCAGGAGTTGACCTAGGGTGGGCATTTGGAAGGATTCCGCCTCCGTCCTGCCTGGTGCTGGGATCAGCTCACACGGCTCCTGTGTCCACAGGGCACAGAGAATACATTGTCCATAAGGAGGATTATTCTGTACAAGAAGCTCAGACAAAGGGAGAGGTTGTTCCCAGCTGCCTGGGGGAGGTGAGGAGGGGGTGGGAAAGGGACCAGCCTTGCACTGGGGCATTCCTGCAGAGCTCAGCTTCTTCCCTTCAACAGCAGGACAGGAGGTGGGCGCTACACCCACTGCAGCTCAGTCCTAATGGCAGGACTGATAGTGGAGTCAGAAGGAGCACTTAGCTAGAACCTATCTACCTTGGCTGTTTCCCAAGAAAATGCAAGGTGAAGTTAGGTGACCTAGCTAGGTAGGGCAGCAATAGACACCAGGAGGGGAAGAGAACAGGGTGACTGGGGCAATGAGCAAAAGGGAGGTTCAACAATGACTGAGTCCCAGCCTCAGGGCAGAGCTGGAGAGGGAGTGGTCCTAGCAATGGGTGTCATGCGAACACTGATGCAGTAAGCGTCCGCCTTCAGCAGGATGACCTCTGGGCTACAGAAGATTGAAGTTTCACAGCTGCTGCTTCTTTCTCCATCCCAGACACACACCTGGGAGACGATGGCCTAATCGCATTCTCCCGGGGCCCCAAGAGTAGGAGAAAACACAGGCCCCAGGCCAAACAGAGCCATCACAAACTGAGCAACAGTACCAGAGTGGAGCAAGAGGGCCATCTTTTGCAAATCTGGAATCTGAGCAAGGGAGCAGGTCAATGTCCTCTTCTTGAAAGGAAACTCTGTATTCCCTCCTTTGGGAATGAGTGTGTTAGGGATGGGAGATACTCTCCATTGAGGCATTTACTGGGCTGTATGGGCCCCAAAGTGGGCAATGCTACATAGATTTGTGCACTCCAGAGGATCTGGGGTTGAGGGGTTGGGAATGAGAGCACGTGCTCCCGGAGTGAATATAAAGACATGAATGCCTGCGGAGTAATGACTGTTGGTTTAAGGGCACAAGATGTAGGTGGGGTCCTGCATATGTCCCTGTTGGCGCAGGAGGACATTTCCACTCCGGGAGGACAAGGAAGCCATTTCAGATGGTACTTTGGGAATGGCGTCGATATTAGCCTGGGACAACAAAGAAACTTGGGGTGGTTTCAATAGGTCCAAAAAGTTTTCAAGAAACTTTCAATAGGAAGGAATCTTTTGGCAGAATAAAGGACAGCAGTCACCAAAAGATGCTCCAGGGGTTTCAGAGAAGCACACCTTGAACTCTATCCAGTATGACAGTTAGCTCTGCATTTCCAGTGCGAAGGGAAGAGAAGATAAGGAACATCTGAGTGGGCTGAAAGACCAGTAAGGGAGCACTGTTGAAGTGGGGGACAGGTCTGACATTGCCTCAGAGCTGATGGCAGGACTTTCCGTGCTCTTGTGTACTATGATCAGTGAGCTGTGTGAATACCATTTCTTGTCTTGATGGAACAGGAATGGACGTGACATCTGCAACCACTTTTCCAGCCCTTTGCTGCCACAGCCTGGCAGAATTCTGCCTGGCACCGAACAAATGCCGAAGTACTAATGTGTGACAGAAGAGAACAGAAAAAAGGCAGCTGGAAGGTATGAGCAGGGCCTCCTATTACCTCTCAGGACATTTAGATCAAAGCTAATCAAAGATAAGAAAACTTTTTATTGGAAAACAAATTAGAATTGCCTTGCAGCAACCTTGAAAGTCTCTGACATGTAGTCTCCAATCCCTACATAGCTGTCTCAATTTATCTGCTGTCAGATTAACCCTGACACAGTGGCCATCAACTTAAATAACTTTTTTCAGAGAAACCCTTTGGTCCACTTCTGCTGACTCAACCCCTGCCCTAGCTCACAACAGAGAGCTAAGCAAGGCAGCTTAAGCTGGAGACCCAAGCCCACTCTGCTCTCAGCTTTATAAAAGCAGGCAAAAGTACTGGCGGCTGCCACCTCCCGCCATCCATCTGGCCCTTATTGGAACCACAGGCTCAGTGTACTGGAGAAAAACCATCCTGGCTGGAGCCCAGGAACCAGGCATATTATGAGGATAACTCAACCATGATGAAAAATGGTGTGAGGTGCAATTCCCCTCTCCCTCTAAAATAAGAAAAAAAGAGTCTGGGGAACAAGGGACTTTTTCATTTGCTAAGAAAAACCCTTTCTCACATAGTCCGGCCTGGTAGAGCCACTCCCTGAGGAAGCCCCCATATACCGGGCCTTCAACATCTTCCTTCGTGTGTGAAGGGTAGGGTAAAGGATAGGGTACTTTGTGACTATTTCCCAGATAAGAGCTGAATTGGCTTCTCAGAGGATGGAGAGTAGAGCAGGCCTGAGCTTCTCCAGAGCCACAAGTGGACGGTCCGTCTCAGCCCAGAGGCCTCGTCACCTGCAGCTTGGAGAGATGGCCAGGATGGAATCTGGGCAGGAAGGCCTGCGGAGACAGTAGGCCTCTAAGGACATAGAGGCTGTCATCGTTTCTGGCAGCACGAAATAAGCACAGGCTTTCAAACAGAGCTGAGTGGTCCATGATCTTGTGTCCATCAGCTCACCACAGACATGAAGCAGTATCAGATCAGGATAAGTTCTGGATCGAGGACTGAAGAGGGGGCAGTGGGGAGAAGTGGCTGTAGAAACTCTCATTTATTGAATACCCATTATTTCATAGACTGTGCCAAGTGTTTTACATTCATTTTCCCATTTTAATCCTCACAACAACCCTATGAGGTAGGTATTATCACCATTTATAAACAAGAAAACCGGCTCAGAAAAATTCGGTCACTTGCCCAAGGTCACACAGCTAGTCGGCAGTGGAGATGGGATCTGTCTGTGGCTGAAAGCCCGTATTCTTTTTATTATACCCATCTAGGTCAGCTTTGGGCAAACGGCAGCTTCACTGCCCAACTCTGCAAAGAGCACCTGAGAGTGGAGGTTGTCGGCCACACTCACCGCTGGTAGGGATGCATGGAAGCCGACTTGATGTTGGTTTTTATTCCACTTGGCATTTTCCCTAAAAGGAACATGAAGAAAGACACCTGAAGCACAGTAAGACATTCATGGTAAATCAGAAATGTGGTCTCTCAGGTTCCCTTCTGCACCTCCGCTATCGTCTCAGAATCTCTGTGGCATCTGACCCTGGACGGCAAGGCTCAGAGGTATGGCTCCTCGTCCAGCCCTCTCCCTGAAGGTGTCTAGGAGGAGGAATAGTGGGAGGGGTTGGAACACACCCGGCTCCTGCTCATCCCCTCCTAGAAAAAGAGAACTAAATCTGTGGGACCCCCATTTAATGTCACAGGTAAAAGAGTGCTATGTCCTCTTCTTATTTTAATTGTCCCTTTGCCTAGACAGCTTGGAAGAAAATACCTCTTCTAGCTGCCTGCATCTGAACTCTGCCAGGCTGTTCTTATAATTACTAAAAGCGAGCAGGAGAGACAGGATACAGAGAAAGGAATACACGCAGCACCGGGAAACTTGCCTGCTTGTCCATTCCCAACACACCTACCCAATGGTCCTAATGAAGGTCTGACCATTCATTTCTCTACCTAAGACAAGACAGTGACAACACACCTAATATCCAGAGTTAAAGGGGACAGAAGGGTAGTTGAGACCGAGGTCTGAGATGGGGTGGGAGGTGAGAGCAGTTTCTGCTCGTCAAAGTTCTTCCTCATTGTCTGGTGCCTATTAAGAGTCTCAAATGAGACTTTTACTCCAAAAGCTTATTTTCTGGGTCACAGTCCAAGGGAGAAAAGGAGAATATCTCCAGCTCTGGGGATGCTGGGGCCCCAGATAACCCAGCTTATTCCCACTTCCCTGCTCAAGGTCTGCCACCATGCCAATCCCTGTCACCTTACCTGGTTGACCTGCTTGGGCCATCTGCACCCCACTGAGCATTGGCTGCTGCTGACTTGGAGCTCCTGCCATCTGCACCTGCTGTAATCCTGAGGCTCCTGCGAGGATTGTCCCAGCTCCTGGCTGGCCCGGCTGGCCAGGACCACTGCTGCCTGAAGGCCTCCAATTAGACAGCCCCTTCCCAAAGGCAACAGCTGCCACTAATGCATTGGTGTCTGCTGGGTTAAAGGTCTGCTTGTTCGGCCGGAGACCTGAAGAAAAAGGTAAGTGGGGACCCCGAGGTATGCTTCTGGCCCTGGACCGAACCTAGCAGCAGGAAGACCAGTATGGGTACCAGGGCTTGGAGTTCTGACTTCAGCAGAATCTAGGCTCCCTGGCAGCCCAGAGGAAGAGCCAGAGGACCCCCATGACTATCTCAGAATACTCCCTTCTCCCTTTGCCCATTTCCTCCACCTGCTCCAGGGCTGGCCAGAAATACAAAAGGCTAACAGAATGAACGCATACCTTTTCCTAAGCAGCTCATCCTTACGTCCTCACTTCACCACTACCAACACCACCCTTCCTATTGATCTTATCCCTCTTTCCTCCTCCGTTTTGCCACCAATACCTCCGTACCTCCACTCTCCGCTTCTCGTTCCTCTTTGCTGATTTTCTCCAGAAGGTTTGAGCACATTTTATTCAAGCTCTGGATCTGCTTCTGCAACACACATAAATTTGTGCAGAGATTAGGGCAAGCAAGAAATGATTACGGGGAAGTTTCTTCCTTGGGCTATTCCAGGGGCAACTGAGGGGTAACCAGCTGTGCATCCCTACCATACAGAGGTGGTAATGCCCAGCTTCTCATGATAAAACTCGGGGTGGGGGCAGCAGGGCAGTGACTCAGTCCAACCTGAGCTGCATCAGCACCAATGCGGGCAGCGTCCGTTGTCAGCTGCTTCTCTTGCTCTTCTACCTCAGGGTCAGGCTTGGTTCTCAGATGGTCAGGGACCACCTCATGGCTGAAAACAGGTACCCGTCCTTCAGTCTGCCTCTGTAACACACAGATTTTATTGATCCTACTGTGCACTCCAAGAAGATTCAATCTGGCCTGATATATACATAGTTCCTTCCAAAGGCAAACAGTGCATTTTCAGGGAAAACACAACCTGAGACTAACAATATCTGGCTTCCTAAGACACTATCCCCCTCACTCCATCCTTCAGTTCTGTCTTCTCACTCCCCTATCTCTACCAGACCTAAGGATAAACCTCTCTCTGCCACATTTAAATCAAAGATTGAAAGAGAAAAAGTCAGGGACTTCCCTGGTGGTCCAATGGTTAAGACTCCATGCTTTCACTGCAGGGAGCACGGGTTGGATCCCTGGTAGGGGAACTAAGATCCCACATGCTGCGCAGCTCAGCCAAAAAACAACAACGACAACAAAACCAAAAAAAAAAAAAAAAAAAAAGAAATAGAAAAAGTCACAAAAGAACATACTTTCTGCTCAAGACAGGTGTTGGAGGAAAAAGGTCTTTGTCTTGGTGACAAATGCCTCAGATTAATTCAGTTTGGGAGTGGCTCTCCCAACTCCAGAAGGACAAAAAGCAAGGGCTCCAAAATGCAGCCCTCGCTTCTTACTGCCACACACTACTGCACATTCAGAACTTCTAGAATAGCCAACCAACCACTGCGCCCTCAGTCCTCATCTAAGAACTTAATTTCCCAAGTTGCACCCTTCTCCTCCTCTTACCATGAGATCTTCATCTCGGTCTGGGGACAACACCAGAGGGATGATGACCTGGTTACGGAACAGTGGTGTCTTTTCATGCTTCAAGACCTTGTTCAGAGTGTTCAACTGTCCAGAGAGCAAGGCAAAGCTGTCCAGGACAGATGGCCTGGTGGTGGAAAGAAGGTGTCAGAATGTTCCCGGTAAAGGAGCCTCAAATGGGTCCTTCAGACTAGGAATACCCAGACTCACCCCCAAAACACTCATAGCCCTATGGCTGGCCTGGGCAGGAACTAGACTGGCTCACAGGGATTATGGGGTTAAGAAAGAGGGACACACTTTCAGTTTCTGATACAGATGGAGAAGAAAGGCAGGTCATTACAGCAGGCCCCCCTTATCTGCAGTTTCACTTTCCGAGGTTTCATCTACCCATGGTCAACCACAGTCCAAAAATATTAAATGGCAAATTCCAGAAAAAAACAATCCATAAGTTTTAAACTGGGCGCTGTTCTGAGCAGCATGATGAAGTCTTGCTTCATCCTGCTCTGTCCCACCCAGGACGTTAATCACCCCTTTGTCCAGCATATCCATGCTGTATACGCTACCCACCCCATTAGTATAGAAAAAAACCATAGTATATACAGTGTAGGTTTCAGTACTATCACAGTTGCAGGCATCCACAGAGGGTCTTAGAACTTATCCCCCACAGATTAGGGGGGACTACTATATTTGAATGGGGGTGAGGACAATGGCAAAATAGGAACCATGGCTACACTATTATCGCTAAAACTTCAGAAACTGGGTAAAAGTCTCCTTTCTGGCCTAAAAATAGTATCCACACTTCTAGAGTAGATTGGACCTAAAAGACTCAGCAACATCCGTGGCAAGAGATCCAGTATGAATACTGTAATGGGAGGACCCACTGCAGGAGGACGTCCTCCCAGAGAAGTCAAAGGATGAGAATCAAAAGCTAGTGAGAACCTGGGCTGGGAAACTGGGCATTTCTCTACTTCCTTACCATGGGGGCCCAAAGCCAACTTCAGTTTTAAATGTTGGGAAACCCAACTCTTTCTAAATCAAGAGATGTTTGCAAACTGACAAATGCTTACGTCACTGGAGATGTCCTATCCAGCAGGTGGCCTGGCCCCCCCACCCATGGAGCCCTCCCCAGCTTGCCCTGGCAACCCTTACCAGGTCAGCCGGTCATATTCATTCTCCAACTTGTAAATGAAACTCCCCAGTGAATTCTTCAGATCAGCCACTTGACTCAGCAGTGCATCTAATGATGCCTCAAGCTGCTTCTCCTCCCTCTGCACCAACAGGAATAGGTTGGTTACTCAGATGAGTGTGAGAATGACACATACAGAGGAAGGCTGAAAAGCCAGGATGACAGTGTGTGACACCAGTCCAGTGACACAGGATCTCATTGGCATAGGGAGAGCCAGGTTGTTTACTTTCTTTGGTATTAGGGTTACAGACAGCGTCAACCCTTAGACCTTTAAACCCATTCATCTGACCTCAATTCCTCCTACCTACTGATTCCTTTCTCTCATTGCTCCTAATCCAGGCCTGGTTTTTCTCTGTATTAGGTACACTCTATTCTCTCCCACTGAGCAATTTTCACCAGACCTAATGCCTGGGGTTTATTATCTTTTGGGCACCTCTGCAGCATACATACTCTGGCTTCCTCTGTCCTAAAACCTGCCGGTGAGTCTAGCCTTTCTTGCCCATGATACAATCTCTGGAAAATCTACCTACACATGAAGGCTCCTCTGGATACCTGCCACTGCCGCCGCCACCACCGCTGCCACCCCCCACCTTCATTTGCCCTCAGTCTTTGCTGCTTCAACCTCCTCCTTGCTAAATTAATCTGCACTCATTTTTTCTCTGTGCCAATATTCCTGTGCCCCTTTCACAAGCTTAGTCAACCTATAAAAACTTACGGAGAGGCTACCAGCTGCAAGAAGCTAAGTGACAAATGAAAAACAAAACAAACAAACAAACAAAATGCACATGCCCCTAAGCACTACACAAACTATTTTAAATGCTGGGGGAGGGGGGTCTCCAAAGCATTTCCTTTCCATCTATGGCCTCCAGTTTAATTTCATTTCATCCTTAATTACTATCGCGCACAGACTAGGAAGAATGAAGCAAAACTGTCTGACCAAATCGCCAACGTTTAGGACAGGAGCCTTGATCCTGGGTTCCACCCAGGGCCTCAGATTATATTAGTCTGGCTTTTGGCCACCGCGGTCCCACAATTCCTTCCACCCTCGGGCTTCTCTCCAATTACAGATTACCTGTTCTGTCGGCATCCAACAGCGGCCATCCAACAGCCTAGGCCGGGGCCTGAGCCGATCCACCACTTTCTTGAGCCGTTTTCCTTGGACTGCACCTCAACCTTCCCAAATTACAACCTGATCCTTTCCCACACCCTAGCAAGTCAGTGCTGCCTTCTCCCTCCCGACTTAACCGCAGTCTGTCTCCCGTCAGCCGAGCTCCACCCCTATCTCTCATCTGCGCCGCTCCCTCGCCAGTGGGCCTCTGCCCCATCGCGCGTCCCCTTAATCGACGGTCGAGGGCTCTACCCTCTCTTCTCAGCCCCAACTCCTCACTCCCTCCTCCGCCAGCCCACTCTCGGTCCCGATACCCGAAGCTAGCTAGCGGTCACTAGCGCCAACCTGGCCCTCACCTGCATTGCGGCAACAGGGGCGGTGTCAAAGACTTCCTCTTCCGTTTCCCAAGTCAGCCAATCAGAAAGCTCAGGACTCGGCCCTCCCCCTCACTTCCTGTCCCGCCTGTCGCCAGGCCGCCGGGTCAGGGGTCACGAGCGGAGCAGCTTCTCTGGCCCGGGCCGGCGCGGGAGGGCTGTGTGATGGCCTCGGAGCGCCCGGAGCCGGAGGTGAGGGGCGGGCGGGCGCAGCGCTGGGTCCCGAGATCCGAGGGGGAAGGCCCGGCGGCCGGGCGCGGCCGTGGCCGCCTCCGGGTCCGGGGCCCCCGGGCCAGCCCGAAGCCCAGACAATCGTATCTCCTCACCCGCACTTTCCTGGGGGGGCTAGAGAAGGAACTTGTCGCTGTTTTGTTTGCCGAAATTTCATCCACGACGCCAACTCTAGGGCTCTCGGGTTCTTTGACCTCGTAATGGTATTAAGAAAACCTGTATTCTGATTTTCCGTTGCAGTTTCAGTGGGCAGCTTTGCCAGTTGCTGCATTTCTTCAAATATTGGAATGGCATAAACAGCATGAATTTAGTTCTATCGCTCATGCTTTTGGAGAGCAACTTTGGTTTCATGAAAAAACATTTGACTCAGAGAGAAACCTCGTTCCGGTATTGGCGCTGCCGTGTAACTATCTGTGCAACTTCGGGCAAGTCTTGACTTCCCGGCCTGTTTCCTTCTTCATAAAGTACTTATCATTGGTGTATTGTTAGGGTCACATGCTTTAAATCAGAAAATGCAAATAAAGTATCCGTAAGGTGCTAAGGACCATGCAAAGAACTTTATATACATTGTGTCATTCAAACTTGTGCAAAGGAAGGTGGCAATACCCACTGTCATTTACAGGTAAGAAGCTGAAAATCGATAGAAGTACCTTACCCAAGTGCTACTCTCAGCTGGGGTGTAGCAGAGTTTTGGAGTTAGAAGATCTGAGTGTAAAATCTCGGATTTGGAAAGAACAACGTCACTAGGAGAGGGGCCCGGTGTTACAAGAGAATATATGAGTAGATGGGAAGGGTGAGAGATGTGTATAATGATGCAGATAGTTGTCATTACTTATCGAATGCTTACTGTGTGTCAGGGACCATCTCAGCACTTTACCAACATCAGTTAATACTCTGAACCCTACTCAGTAGACAATACTATCGTCCCCATTTTTTTTATTTTTTTTTTTATTTTTTTTATTTTTAAATTATTTATTTATTTTTGTTCATTTATTTTTGGCTGTGTTGGGTCTTCGTTTCTGTGTGAGGGCTTTCTCTAGTTGCGGCGAGCGGGGGCCACTCTTCATCGCGGTGCGCGGTCCTCTGACTATCGCGGCCTCTCCTGTTGTGGAGCACAAACTCCAGACGCGCAAGCTCAGTAGTTGTGGCTCACGGGCTTAGTTGCTCCATGGCATGTGGGATCTTCCCAGACCAGGGCTCGAACCCGTGTCCCCTGCATTGGCAGGCAGATTCTCAGCCACTGCGCCACCAGGGAAGCCCTCATCCCCATTTTTCAGTTGAGGAAACTGAGGCACAGAGATAGATATTAAGAGTAATAAAGTTGCACAGCTAGTAAGTACCAGAGCCAGGACTCCAAAACTGGTGGTCTGCTGTAGATCTTGTGTTCTTAGTCATAATGTTTACAGTATAAATAATAAAGTAGCCACAGGATGGTGAATCTCCAATTCGATGTCACGAGACCCAAGATTAAATATGGTTGTAGGAAACTACCCTATTAAAAAGGATCAGATGTGTCGACGGGGTGATGGAGTAGCCTACGCATCAGAAATATCATTGAGAAAAACCGATGAAGGAATTTGGAGTATGTTCTGTTATGGGTTAAAATGAGAAGAAATGGAGGGATGTTGTGGTGAAATACAACATACCTTTTAGGCAGGTAGTCTAAAACAGCACTGCATCCAATGCAAGGCATATATGTCAGTTTTCTAGTAGCCACATTTAAAAAGGTTAAAAAAAAACAGGTAAAATTAACTTTAATAATATATTTTTCTTTAACCCCATATTTCCAAAACATTATCATTTCAATATGTAATAAATATTAAAAATTATGAGATATTTAACATTCTTTTATTGTACCAAGTCTTTAAAATCCAGAGTGTATTTTACAGCGTATCTCACTTTGGACTAGCAACATCTCAAGTGCTCAGTAGCCCCATATGGTAATGGCTACCATATTGAGCAGCGCAAATCTAAAGGAACTTGGTGTCAAGACATACGCTCCTGGAAGTCTCACTCAGCCAAAAGTTCATTTGTTGAATTCTTGATTTACATTTCTGAAAATTTTATCTCAGAAGGTAAAGGGAGTAAAGAGTTCTGCCCCTGAGCAGAAAAGTGACTGATTTTTAGAGGTTATTGCAATTCCAAGAGAGAAATATTGGGCATAGTCAGATTTAAGAAGTCATTCATTCCTCAGATACTTAAATTATTTCATGCTGCTGCTATGGACTCAGAACTGTGCTAATTATCAGGGTGGATACGGAGCAGTGTAAGACACATTCCCTGTTCTAATGGAGTGCACACGTTGAATTATGATAATAAGCGCTTCAAAGGAAAAGTACGGAATGAATGAGTGTTTAACAGGGGTTCTTAACCTAATTGTTCAGTGGAGGGGGTGGATCAGAAAGCCTCAGAGGAATGACATTTAAGCCTGAAGAAGGAGTGGAAGGTGGCTGTGAGAAGAGGCAGAGTGCATTACAGGCAGAGGGAACAGTGAAAATCCTGAGGTGAGGAGGAACTGAGAACCTTCAGAGAACTAAGACGAAGCAGCTGCCAGTGTGGGCGCAGTGGCAATGAGAATAGCTAACACGAGTGCTTACTGAGTATCATCTAATACTGGGAAAACCCCTGTGAAATAGACACTGTTGGGACTTCCCTGGCAGTCCAGTGGTTAAGACTAAGCCTTCCAGTGTAGGGGGTGCGGGTGCGGGTTCGATCCCTGGTCGGGGAGCTAAGATCCCACATGCCTCGTGGCCAAAAAACCAAAGCATAAAACAGAAGTAATATTATAACAAATTCAATAAAGACTTTAAAGATGGTCCACATCAAAAAAATCTTAAAAAAAAAAAAAAAAGCACTCTTACTATCCCTGTTTCTCAGATGGGGAAATTAAGGCACAGAGAGTTTAAGTAACTTCACCAAGGCCTTATAGTAATAAGCAGCAGAACCAGCGTTTGATCCAAGGCGCTCGAACTCAGGTGGAGGTGGGTGAGAGAGAAGGCTGGTGAAGAAGATTCAGGTTGAGGCCGTGCTACAGGTTCAGGACTTTGGCATAAGTACAGTGGTTCAAAGGCATGTGGAGACTACATTATTTTGTGGGATTCTGTCAACAGAAAACAGCACAGGGGTTGGAAAAGTCTCCAGGAATAATTTATACCTTAACCACCAAGGGACAGGGGCAGTGAACAAACAACAAATTAACGAGATGGACAATGTTTGCTTCATCCTGGTATACGTGGTATGCAGCACAGTGCCTGATAATGTTTTATTCATCTTGCTATAAATGGTATATAGGCCTCAATAAATGTTCCAAAGAATGATAGGCTTCCTCTATCATTGTTCTGACTCTCCTGATTAATTGCCACAACATCCTTCTGAAGTAGACATTCTTTTCTTTTTTTAAAATTTATTTTATTTATTTATTTTTGGCTGCATTGGGTCTTCGTTGCTGCACGTGGGCTTTTCTCTAGTTGCGGCGAGTGGGAGCTACTCTTCGTTGCGGTGCGCGGGCTTCTCGTCACGGTGGCTTCTCTTGTTGTGGAGCATGGGCTCTAGGCGCACGGGCTTCAGTAGTTGTGGCACTTGGGCTCAGTAGTTGTAGTTCGCGGGCTCTAGAGCACAGGCTCAGTAGTTGTGGCGCACGGGCTTAGTTGCTCCGTGGCATGTGGGATCTTCCTGGACCAGGGCTCGAACCCGTGTCCCCTGCATTGGCAGGCGGATTCCTAACCACTGCGCCACCAAGAAAGTCCCTGAAATAGACATTCTTATCCACATGTTATAGATGAAGAAACTGAGGCCTGGAAAAACTAACTTGTCCAAGCTCACCTAGATAGCAAGTAGTAGAGCCAGATTTAAATCCAGATCTCTGACTTCGAAACCCTGCTTTCTCTTTGCCAGACTGCTCCAGTGCACTTCAGACTCAGAAGGATTAAGTGTCAGGGATTAAAGCTCCATATGAGTGTGGGTGCTGGGAGAACACAACTAATTCAGGGATTCTCAAACAGGAAAGCGGAAGAATCACTTGGGGGAGCTTGTTACGTATAGCTTCCCAAGCTCTCTCAGCTCTTAATTCAGTTGGTCTCGGATGGCGCCCAGGAATCTGCATTTTAACAAGCACCTCAGGTGGTTCTGATGCTGCTGGTCCTTGGATCACACTTGGAAAAATACCATTCTAGCTGCTTTAATTAATTCTTGAGTCTTTAGTTCTGTTAAATCACCTCTTTTTTTTTTTTTTAATGAGCTATGGGTGTGGCTTTTTTTTTTTTTTAATTATTAGCACCTTTAATTATTATTTATTTATTTATTTATTTTTTTGGGTGTGTTGGGTCTTCGTTTCTATGCGAGGGCTTCCCCCAGCTGCGGCTAGCGGGGGCCACTCTTCATCACGCTGCGCGGGCCTCTCACTATCGTGGCCTCTCTTGTTGCGGAGCACAGGCTCCAGACGCGCAGGCTCAGTATTTGTGGCTCACGGGACTAGCTGCTCCATGGCATGTGGGATCCTCCCAGACCAGGGCTCGAACCCGTGTGCCCTGCATTAGCAGGCAGATTCTCAACCACTGCGCCACCAGGGAAGCCCTAAATCACCTCTTGAATGTGAAGAAAACTTAGAGATGATGTTTGTGAAAATGTAGTTGTTGACTTGGAAGGGTCGTGTATGGGGGGAATGTTGCGAGAAAACTCAAGTTAGGAAACGTTCCTGGTTTCAAGACAGTGGATTCTATAAGAACTGATTGGTGAACTAGACTTCAGTTTGGCCTTGAAGAGTCAGTCTGTCATTCAAAATAACCTTCGAAACAAGGTGGAGAAATGGAAGCTGCACAGCAGTGGAATTAAGCAGCCTACTAACAAATAGTGTGAAGAAAATCTTCTAATAGGACAGTGCTTGTTTATATCCTCCATCTGGTGTATTCCCCTTTCCCTCCTCACTAGGCCAACCCTGCTCAGTCTTCAGGGTCACTTTCTCTTAAGACTCTTGCCTGAGTCAGGTTACTTCGTTACATGCTGTCATAAAACCACATTCTTATCCTTGGCACACTTAGTTTGTATTAATATAGTATTTAGAGTGATTATTTGATTAGTTTTTTCCTCCATTATAGGGTAAATCTTGTGAGGGCAGAGAATGCCAATTTTTGCTTTCCATTGTATCCTTAGGACCTAGCCCAGTGCTAGCATGTATCAGGCTCTCCGTAAATTTGTTGACTGATAAATGAATGCATGCTCACCTTGCCTTTGTCCTCTTGGGACTTGGATGAGGACTTGATGGCATCCTGATCAAATTAGCAGGGAAATTAAGCTGGAAAGAGATTTACTAGAAGACAAAACAGCAGTCAAGCTTCACAATAGAAAATAGGCTGGATTTATCCAATGTAATAGGACGAACTGAATAATTGTGTGTGTCCCAAAAAAGCCAGCTGCATGAGGAGAGAATGGAGGATGTGTCTAAGCAGCAGCAGAAGCGAGAAAGTCAGAGAGGTTTCTCGGGTCAATAACATGGTAAAGCTTCGCCTGAAGTAAATAGAATCTAGGAGATTCTGAATCTGTGACCTCACCTGGGTATTGTGCTCTATTCTGGCCCCCACATTTTAAGTTGTAAAGTAGACCAGCCAGAGCTCATCCGTAGGCACGTGATCTGAGATATAAAATAGTGAGGGAACTTGAAACCATGCCGTTTGAGATACATGTAAGGAACCTGGAGATGTTTGTTATGGAGAATCAAAGACTCAGAACCATCATCAGATGTTTGATAGCTTCTCCTTTGGCAGAGGGTCAGATTTTTCCCTGTGTGGCCCCAGGAGGTAAAACCCAAAGTGAGTTAGATATGTTCAAGAGAACAGATTTCAAGAGCAGGTCAAGGTAATATCAACAAGACAGATTCTGGCTCAGTGTGAAGAAATTTCCAACTCTGCCAACTAAGTGGGGGTGAGCCAAAAAAGCTGAAGGGAATGGCTGTGCAGGACTTCCTCCAGACTCAAAGAAGCAGCACCTTGTTACTACTACTGTGTGCATTTATGTGGCACTTTTAACTTTACAATGTGCTTTCACCCATCATTGGGGTAGGTGGTGGTATTTTATAGAGGAGGAAACTAAAATTCAAGCCCAGAGTCTCAGCTATCATATCACATTTTCTTTCCATAATACTGTAATTCTGTCTAAAACAAATCTATTAGAGTTTACACTACAACTCCCCTTCCCCCGATTCCAGAATTGTAGAAAAGAAGATAATACCAGTAAAGAACATACTAGTGAAAAAAAAACTTGGTAAAAACAACTTTCATGGAGGCAAAGGAAAAGTCCAAACAACAGACTGGGTTAGTTTTTCCATAAAGCAGATGAGGAAGGATGAGAACTCTTGAACAACAAAAGCCAGATGTTGATAAAAATGAAAAATTAGGAATCTCTGGTAAGATACTAAGAACATAGCTTGAAATAGAGAAGAGAATAAATATAGCTTGCGAGAGCAATTTCCCTCATTCATACATTCATTCAACAAATACTCAAACCCTTAGTGTGTTTTGGCACTGCGCCAGTTACTAGAGATACAGCAAAGAACAATATAGACAGCCCCTACCTCCCTGGAGCTTCTACACTTGTAGGGGAAACCAACATTAAAAAATACACAAATTCTTCATTATGAACTGTGGTGGATGCGATTAAGAAGTCCAGACTGCTTTGTGAATGCCTAGCAGAGATAACAGTGTAGGGAATCATGGAAAAGTTCATTTATTAAACCCAGAGTGGCCAAGATTTTAGTCCTAGAAGATGAAGTGACTAAGTGTCCCCAGCTGTCCTTACGGTGCTCCCTCCTTTAACCCTGGCTCAATATGGGCCAAAACTCTTTTCCTGGATATTTCCTTGCATAACTGAAACAGGCTGGCACTTGAAAAAAAGTCTTTACTAAGCACCAAAGAAGAACAAAAGGAAAAATATGGAGACTAGTGTTAAGATTACCTCACCTTAAGAAGAGTTGTACTGCCTGTGATTCATTTTAAATGCCGCGTTTGCTTTGCTTAGCTTAGAACATGTAGTGAATTCACTTATTCAGCAAAATTTTATTGAGCATCCTATTGCCAGGCAATGCACCAGGCTCTGGGGATAGACTGATAAACAGAAAGGGCTGCTGAACTGGGATATCCTTCCTATTCTGATAATACTGAGCCCAGCCCGTCCTTTTTTAGATAAGAACCTTGGCAAGGATCCAGCATAGTTAACTTGTAGACAAGAGAGGTCACTAATATACCCACACCGGTTCAGCCAATCCTGAGGGAGAGGTTGCCTACTGGCGTTGAGCACAGTTGCTCCTTCTCTGAGAAAGCCAAAGCCCAGTACAAATTAATATATTTTATGGTGTTTATTGGTGCTCTAATCATACATATGGAAGCCATCAGGCCTTGAATTTCTTATAAGGGTGTTGACAAAATACCAATGAAAAGTTAATGTTAAATGTTTTACAGCACAATATGTAAGCATACCCAAGTTAATAGACTAACACTGTGGGAAAGAAATTAGGCAATCTGGCAGAATTTTCGAGATGTTAATCAGGGAGAAGACTGTCTTTTCTATTTATTCATTTATGGGAGTATCTCCTCCTGAGACCAAGGATCAGAGAAAGAGAGGGCAGGTAATTGCTGCAGTTTCCTTCTTTGCCAGTAGACCCCTTTTGTCTTTTTAGGAGTTTGGCAATAAGAGCGTTCAGTTTGATGGGACCTTTTGAGGGGGATGGTGGTTAGAAATGATGGGAAATAACTATATCTGATTTCTCTAGCTAACGGAAATCATCCTGCAACTTACTGGTTTCTGATGTTGCCTTAGTCATCCTTGACACCTTGTTTTTTTCTGGTTTTTTTTGGTTACTTTCCTCCCTACTTCAGTTAATCACCGGTTCTTGTCCATCTTATTCTAAAGATTCCTTAAAGTACAATTGAGCTCACTTCACTTGCTCACTTGCCTTGAAGGTTAGTTCAACTGACTTTTCCAAGACTCTCTCAGTGAAAGGCAGTGCTGGTTTTACATTCTAGCACAACTACTTGTCTCTTCAGGAACAGTCTCAAACAGTTCACAGAATGGCTACTTTGAGTAGCTCTGGTCTAGGCCATTGTCATCTCCCCTGGTTGTTAGGGGATCTTTCTAAATCATGTGGTAGCCAGATGGAATTTTTTTGAATGCAGATATAATAGTACTGCCCTGCTGAAAAAAGAGTTTGGTAGCTTGACCTAACTCTTGGATAAAATCCAAAATCCTAGCCAGGGCCTGCCTCAGGCCAGTGCAGGGAAACAGTACAACAGAGAGTAGTATTTCCCAAAATGTGATTTTAGATGGTGTAGAGACAAAACACAAAATAATACTAAATCACATCATATTGATGTTTAAATTGTCTTTTTGATTATGTCAAAGCATCCTTTCTATTTATAAACCCCCATCGTGTTCCTTCTTGTACCCACTTTAAATCTTTTCTGCTCTTAAGTCCCCAGTTTGATCCAGTTGTCACACTCAGTAGATGGGTTTTGCAGCTCATCAAGCCTGGGTTTGACTTCTGACCCTATGCCTACAAATTCTGCTAAGTCACTTAACTTTTTTGGACCTCAGCTTTCTTCTATTAAATGTTTTGTGTGAAGACTGAATGCAGTTACTTAGGTAAAGAGCCTAGTATTGGGCCTGGTAATAACCTGTAATAATTAACTTCTATTATATTCTTATAAGTGCCATGCACTGTGCTGAGTGCTTCATATGCACGGTTTCCCTTCATCTGCAGAACAGCACAATTAGATTGGTATTAGGATTTATCTCCATTTTACAAATGAGGACACTGAGGCTTAAATAGTTTGAGTGCCTTTTCCACAGTCTCACAGCTAATAAGAGGCTGAAATGGGATTCAAACCCAGGCTGTTTGAATCTGAAATTCTTGTACTTAACTTTTACAGTGTACTATTGAATGTATTTTAGGTGCTCAATAGATATGAGTTCCTTCCATCTTCTTCCTTGTCCTCTCATCCATGCCATTTCCTAATATCTGTTTCTGTACCTCTTTATGCTTGCCTTCTGAAGAAGAAAGTCTTCCTTCATCTTTAGTCATTGCATCTCTGCTCTCCACACTCTTCTCCGACATCAGGCACCCTTCATTATTGCTTTTCCAGGACTTTTTCCATCTCTTCTCCATGCATATTTCCCCATTATTGAAAAAAAAAACTTCACTTCCTTTTAACATCCCGTTTCTCAACAG